>NC_136918.1:96314477-96914477 GCF_949752795.1 Hyperoodon ampullatus
TATTAAAACAATGACTCATTTTGTAGTAATAAAATAGACAACGTCAGTTGTGAATATAAAACAAACAGCCACTTGTACACATCATGAATACACCCAAAGCAGCACCTGGGCCATATTTTAAAGTGACTTACCTCACTGTAACAACATTCATGCTGTAGAATTACTCAGCTCAAAACAGAAAAAAAAGGCTCAATCCAGAATCCAAGCACTTCCCTAATATTTGGCCTATCCCTGATACAGTGTTTTAATAGGTAGTCAGACAAAATGAAAAATACGTGAATTGGACAATAAGGGTTGAGAGAGGA
Organism: Hyperoodon ampullatus; assembly: GCF_949752795.1. Classification (NCBI taxonomy): domain Eukaryota; kingdom Metazoa; phylum Chordata; class Mammalia; order Artiodactyla; family Ziphiidae; genus Hyperoodon; species Hyperoodon ampullatus. Next base: position 96,314,783 of record NC_136918.1, read on the forward strand.
ATGCTATTTCGGACCATTATGATACATTTATGTGAGGAATCAATAAATTGTTTGAATATTTTAAGAGCTATTTTTAAAACCATAATTTGAGTATTTTACCATAAGAAAACTGAGTAGTATTCTAAATTATTTTTCCTTTGCTCTCATAAATTATATATGTGTGTGTGTGTGTGTGTGTCTGTATATAACCTTTATCCTATTTGTACCCTTATCTAGATCCCTTAGGAAAGTCTATTATAAGCAAAATAGAGCCTTATAAGCCTTTAAAAAAGAAAATAAAGAGATCCATAAATTACATACACTAAAATATAGTATTTATAAGTTACAATTAGTTGCACTCAAGTACAAAATAATTTTGTCATACAATTCTTCCTAGATTACCATGTTTTTACACAAGACATAATTTCTTACCTAAAATATATAAATATTTCATGAGTATGTTTTATTAATTAATTTTACATACAGTAATTGAGAGCTTACTCTAAACCAGAATCTGTGAAAGTCACTAGGGATGCACAGTTCTTTGCTTATGGAGAGTCTAGATTCATATGTTAGAGTAGATAGCTGTTAATTACATTATTGGAAATTAAGTTGTAGCTATACCAAGTGCAATGACAAACGGGTACATGCCTCTATCCACCTGTAACAGAGTTTCATCTGTATATACATCTTCTAGAAAAGATATGTATACAGGGACTTCCCTGGTGGTGCAGTGGTTAAGAATCCACCTGCTAATGCAGGGGACATGGATTCGAGCCCTGGTCCAGGAAGATCCCACATGCCGCAGAGCAACAAAACACATGTGCCACAACTACTGCACTCTAGAGCCTGCGAGCCACAATACTGAGACTGTGTGCCTCAACTACTGAAGCCCGTGCACCTAGAGCCCTGTGCTCTGCAACAAGAGAAGCCACCACAATGAGAAGCCCGCACACTGCAACAAAGAGTAGCCCCCGCTTGCTGCAGCTAGAGAAAAGCCTGCACACAGCAACAAAGTTGCCAAAAATATTAATTAATTAAAAGATATATATTCAATCCAAAAAGGTAAGCATTTCTGCATGAAAAACTAACCAACTGAAAGCTACTTTCCTATTGTTGGTCTCCTTAAAAGAAAGCTTACATTTTTTCCTCATTATACTGAGAATAAAACTATAGAATTATTCCCAGTTTTGAAATTTTAGTCCATTGAAAATTAGAAGTGTATGTGTGTGTTTAATATATGATTGATATTATGAAGAAAACGATGATTGTATTTAGGGGGCTTTGCTTCAGTTAGACAAAGTTAAATAAAAAAAGGCAATAGATATGACTTTATTGGTCTGATTACTTTTACCAAGAAATTTACCTAGATATAACTGACTTTTTATTTTCCTAAATATTGAATATTAGCCTAACAAAGGAAACATGTACCTGTTCCGTACTTTATTAATGTAGAGTAGTGTCCTAAAGAGCATGTTCTGATGGAGTCTGGTGGTACTCTTTCAAAGTACTATGGAAGAGATGATAAACAGAGCTGGTCAACATTGGCAGTTCTCAGCCGGCCCACTGTTCTGCAAATATAGACTGAGGGCTCTGTAATCAGATTGCCTGAGTTCAAATCCCTGCTCTCCCATGTATTAACAACTCCATGAATCTGGGCAAGTCACTTCTCTCTAAACCTCTTTTTCTTTGCTCATCTGCAATTTGTTCTGAGACTACATAAGATAATGCCTGTAAAGGTTTAGCATAGTACGTAGCACAGAGTAAACTCTCAGTACATGTTATATACTTTACTACATAAGATACACTTAAAGGAATAGTCATAGGGCAATGACTAAGACTTGGGCCTTAAATCTTGTTCCTCTGTGCTCCTTTTAAACCATACCATCTATTACTGACCCCATAAAGTATCTAATTCTGTCATGCAAGTTTTACAATGACAAAGCATGCTTATCCCACAGGATATGACAAATATTTTAATATGCTAAAAGCCTAAATAAACTGCTCATCTATACAGAAAAATTAGATGGCCAATCACAATTTCCAAGCCCCTCTCCATCATCAACATTAATTCCTCAAAAGTATTTGAGATGGACAGTCTTTTTCAAATGCCATAATCACATAATTTTGTACATAGGGAAATATTTCTTTTCCACAGTCATCATCTTTCCCTCCTCCATCTTCATTTTGATTATCCCTTTCATGCTTGGTATTAAGATAAGGAAATCTTGGAAGAGGATTCTTGGGTTTGTTCTAACAGCAAAGTGTGCTTTGTCTAAGAGTCATCAAATCATAAAGACTAACTAAGACATAAAGTAATTTATTTTAGAACTGTGAATTTTTAAAGTAATTTTTATTGATACACAGTTGGTTTACCATTTTGGCCAATGGATTTTGGAAAATGAATTCTCTGAGAACATGTGTAGGAATGAACCATGTAGATTCTCTACTCCATTAGTCACAAGTTTTCCTAGTGATAGAAAAAAAAATCTTATCCTTTTTAGTTCCAAAATCGGAATGCTAAATAGCAATATAGTTCACCTAAATAATCACACTTTTCTGAAGATGGTTTAATCCCCATTTACAGGAAAAAAAAATGAGGACAGACAAATCAGGCAAAAGTCTGGCAAGAATTGAGTGTAGTTAATTAATATGTCTCAAAGCCAATGAAAAAATGAATTCTTTATAAATAAGGGACTGAAAAAATAAAGGAAGCCAGAATTTGTCCAGGGAGGACAAACAGGAAAGAACTGGAATGAATATCAAGTACCAATGTGATACTTATTCTGAAGAGCAAATTTTTCAAATCATTGCTTTCACACCTTCACATACTACTCAATCACAAGAAAAGTGACACATTAAATCTTTGGAGGGATTTTTTTTTAGTTCAATTTTCTGCTACTGTTTCTTTTTGAAGTATGTTTGTATGATTGCAGAATATATAAGAAGAGCACCTTCTACATTATTTGATTATCCAAATAAGAAAATAGTAAAGTGTAAGCATTATTTTCACCAAATACTTTATTTTTAAAAGAAAAGTAATTATTTTTATAATTTAAATGATAATGTTAAAAGTTTATTTTAGTAACATGAAGACAAAAGGAAAAGAAAATTATTATTCTAAAGGGGAAAACATTAATGATGCTAATGTCACAGAAGCAAAAGCCAATTAATGGACTGTAAACAAGTTTAAAAAATGTTTAAAAAGCAGGCACTTGCCTTTTAGGAATAATTCTGGACAATGCCAATTACTGATCATCCTTTAATGGAAGTCAAGGTTCCAAAATCTGTTAAAATGATAAAATTTAAAAAATACAAATACAGGAAATTCCCACCACATCAGTAAGTAGATAAACCTCCCCCCAAAAAGGAAGAAATTACAAAATAATGATAAATGATGATAGTAATAAGGTAGAATGAAAGGAGAAAGTTTAAATGTTCAGCCACCTGATTCTCCTATAAAAAATGACTACTATGTATACTCTATAAGTTTAATGAAAAATATGTCTTCTGCAAGATCAAGGAGGCTCTCCAAAGCATGACAGGATCACAAAATCCCGGCTCCCACTGTCAGAGTAAACATATCTGTGTGTACTATTCCTTCTCTTTATGTTGTTCACAGGTGTTAAGTAGGCAATTTGAAACAGAATAACTTGGAAAATGATCTGTTGTCTCTGCACAAGAAGGTACAAAAACCAGGTTTCTGTCCAATTTGGTAATCTCATTCCCTGGCAGTATTTAAATATGCACAGCAGCCGCAACTATTCTCAGATCTGAGTAATGATTTATCCACTGAGAGCAACTTTCATCAGGAAGAAACACTGAGAAAATGATGGAGCAGTATTTGGGCATTACACCATGTCTTTAATAAGCAATAACAGAAATAGACTCTTTCCAAGTCATTAGCAGTGTCCTCTTACATTATCATGTACGCATGATGTCCCCATCTCAAATGCCATGTGAAAATCTCATTTCCAAGAGGGACTATGAAAAAAGCTTTTTGTCCATCCCTATTATTTACCTATTTTTTTCTAAAAAACATTGACAGTTTATAGTATCTCTGTGGTCACATATGTTAATTCACCTTGGAAATCTTGTTCATCCCTAATTTTTGTTTACTAAAATCAAATAAAATGTCTGGACCTTGTATCAAATTTAACATGGAATCAGGCCACAACTAAAACCCAGTCCTCAACAGTTAGTTGAAGACTCAGATAAAGGTCAATAAAGTGGAATTACTATCTTCATTATTCTTTTAAACTTGGGAAGTGAATAAACAGACTTATGAACACAATTCAAACTGTTTTTGGCTTTAGAACTCATCAATAAATTTCTGTTCTGTCCATAATATCTGAAGAAGATTAGTATCTTTGAGCAGAGATTTGGCTTTTTCTGTGTATATTTTGCATTTTATTACTTTATGTTTGGAACCAGAACAAGTAATTTTTAAATCAGAAATCTTCAATAAATTGCCAATATAGACCCAAGAGAAAATAGAGACCCATGCAATATTGTCCTACAATCACTAAAAGTATTAAATGAATATAGACTGTCATGAAAAAAGTTGCTATACCCAAAATGATTTGGCCAACCATGATAGACCACCATATACCTATTAGAATTGCTAAAACATGGTACCAACCAAAATGCCCTTCAGTAAGTGAATGGATAAAAAGACTGTGGTAAATCCAGATAATGGACTAGTTTCCATCCCTAAAAACCAATGAGCTATCAAGCCATAAAAATACATGGAGGAACATTAAATGCATATTACTAAGTGAAAGAAGCCAAACTAAAGAGACTACATACTGTATGATTCCAACTATGAAACATTCTGGAAACTGTAAAACTGTAGATACAGAAGAAAGATCAGTGATTACCAGGGTGGAGGCAGGGGAAGATAAATAGGCAGAACACAGAGGAATTTGGGGTTGTGAATATACTCTATGATACTACAATGATGGATACAATCCATTTTTTATTTGCCCAAATCCATAAAAAGTACCATAACAAGAGTGCACACTGAGGTAAAGGATGGACTTTTGGTGATTATGATATGTCAATGTAAGTTCATCTTTGGTGAAAATGGTACCATTCTGGTGATCTATGTTTGTAATGGGGCAGACCATGTATGTATGGGGGCAGGAAGTCAGAAAAATCACTGTACCTTTCTCTCAATTTTGTTGTAAACCTCAAACTGTTCTAAAAAATAAAGTCTTTTTAAAAATGTAGTAAGATTTTAGGAAAATACTCTTAACAGGAGCAACAAATACTATAAGTAGCTAGAAATAATTTAATCAATATATAATCGAGAAATTCTTGGGTAAAATTAAATGAATAATTTACAACCTTAGAAGAAAACCTGTAACAGAGAAAAAGATAAAATATGGAGATACTTGCAAACTATATTACAAAGCTATAGTAATCAAGGCAGTAGGGTACTGACATAACATACATATTGATCAGTGGAACAGAATAAAGAACCCAGAAATAAAACCAGGCATATATGATCAATTAATTTATGACAAAGGAGCCAAGAATATACAATGAGGAAGGGACACACTCTTCAGTAAATGGTGTTGAGAAAACTGCATAGCCACATGCAAAAGAATTAAACTGGACCATTATCTTACATGATACACAAAAACTGACTCAAAACGGATTCAAGATTTGAATGTAATATCTGAAACCATAAAACACCTAGAAGTAAACATAAGCAGTATGTTCCTTGGCATCAGTCTTGGTGATGATTTTTGGATTTGACACCAAAAGCAAAGGCAACAAAAGCAAAAACAAGCAGAACTACATCAAACTAAAATGCTTCTGCAAAGCAAAGGAAACCATCAACAAAAAGGGAAGAAAACCTACCAAACAAAAAAAATATCTGCAAGCCATATCTGATAAGGGACTAATATCCAAAATATGTAAAGAACTTAATAGCAAGAAAGCAAACAATTAGTAAAAAGGGGCAGAAGAACTCAATAGACATTTTTTCCAAAGAAGACATACAAATGGCCAACAGGTATATAAAAAAGTTTTCAACACCACTAATCATCAGAGAAAGCAAGTCAAAACCACAAAGAGATATCACCTCACACCTATTAGAATGGCTATCATCAAAAAGGGAATAAATAACAAGTGTTGGTGAGGTTGCAGAGAAAAGGGGAATCTTGTGCACTATTGGTGGGATTGTAAATAGGTAAAACCACCATTGAAAATGACATAGTTTCCTCAAAAATTAAAAATAGAACTACCACATTATCTAGGAATTTCTCTTCTGGGTATATACCTTAAGAAAATGAAAACACCAATTTAAAAAGATATATGCACCCCCGTGTTCACTGCAGCATTATATATAATAGCCAAGACATGAAACAAGCTAAGTGTCCACCAATGGATGAATGGATAAAGAAAAATATACAATGGAACATTATTCAGCTGTAAAAGAGAAGGATACCTTGCCATTTGCAACAATGTAGATTGTCCTTGAGGGCATTATGTTAAGTGAAGTAAGTCAGAGAGAGAAAGTCAAATACCTATGATCTCAATTATATGTGTAACCTAAACAACAAAAACAAAAACTAAACTCACATATACAGAGAACAGATTGTTAGTTGCCAGAGGCAGGGTGTGGTGGTAGGCAAAATGGTTGGAGGTGGGCAAAAGGTATAAACTTCCAGTTATAAAATGTCACAGAATGTAATGTACAGCTTGGAGACTATAGTTAATACTATATTGTATATTTGAAAGTTGCTAAGAAAGTAGATCTTAAAAGTTTTCATCACAAGAAAAAAACTAACTCTGTGTGGTAATGGATATTAACTAGACATTATGGTGATCATTTCACAATATATACAAGTATCGAATCACTATGTTGTACATCTGAAATTAACATGTTATATTTCAATTATATCTCAATTTAAAAGTTTAAAAGTATGAAGGTAGGAAGATTAAATACGGTGAAGATATTTTTCCCCCAAGTAAGCTGTAAATTCAGTGTGATCTGATGAAAGTTCTAAAAGAGCTTTTCATAGACCAATGACAAGGTAATTCTCAAATTAACATCAAAGAGTAAGTGTCCAAGAATAATCAACATAACTTTGGAAAATCAAAAGAAGAAAACACAACTTTTGTTATTAAGACAATGGCATTAGCCAAATGATAGACATATATGAAAAGAACAGAATAGACTAATGCTTACCTAGAAATATGGTACAAGATTTTGTAGCACAAAAATCAGTAGGAAAGTTTCAATCAATACTCCTGGGACAATTGACTAACCATATCAAAAATAATAAGCTGTCCCATTTTTAAAAATTTCCATATAAACTGAAGAATAAAAAATAAGTAATTTTATTTTTATTTTTTAAATTAATTTATTTTTTAAATAGGTAATTTTAGAGAAGAAATTAAGGTTCTTGATATTGATTATGGAAAGATGCTTTGTGACAGCAAAAGCCTAACCATAAAATTTAACCTTATAAAGAAATAATATTTAAAATCATTAGTATAACAAAATAAAACAAAAACAAATTAGAAAGATAAGCCACATAATGATAGAAGATGATTACATTATATATGTATTCAATGAACCACAAATATCTAGTAGGTATCTATAAAATGGCATGAATTGTTTGTAGAGACACTTGAAATACTTACGTGACAAAATTAAGTAAAGATCCCCAAACCAACGGAGCTCAAATTCTGTTATGAGAGGTAGAGAGACAGAAAATAAACATGACAATAAGTTAAACATATTAAGTTAATTAAAACAAACATTATATAATAATAAACATAGTAAGATAATAATGTAACTTTATTACCTATTAGACCTATGGTCTGCAAAGGAAGCAATGTCTTCAGAAGTCTTTCCTACTAGAGTAAGAAGAAGGAAACATTCAAAGTGGGGGTTAAAGATATAATGTGGGGAGGAGATTGCCAACAAAAATAAAGTAGTTTCATCCTCCCCACTTCTGATTTAGAATCTGTGGAGTGAATAAGCCTATGGAAATTAGGTCTGCACTCTTCCATAGCAGTCTTGGAAAAAGTAAATCAGCAAATAGTAGCTCCCAGTTCTGACAATTCACCACTAGAGGAAGACCAAGGTCAGGTCACATGCCATCATTCTATCTTAAGACACCAAAGGAGCTTTCTTTGGAAAAAGATAGTGCTAGGTGGGACTTCTTGACAATAACAAAATCATCATCATCATTGATAAAACTAATATTTACTGAGTGCTTATTATATGTAAGACATTCTTCTAAATTCTCTACCTGCATCAATTTATTTCCACTTTACGATATCTCTCTAAGAGAATAATATTATTCCTGCTCTGCACATCAGAAAACTGGGTATAGAGAAGTTAAATACATTGCTTTGTTCTGAGATACAGAGAATTTGAGCCATTAGATAGAGATACTTTTTAAAATAAACTATTTTAGAAGTTTTAAATTTACAGAAAAATTGCAAAGATAGTACAGAAATTTCCCCCCATCCATTTTCCCCCTAATATTAACATCTTACATAAGTACAGTATATTATTAATTATAGCATCATTGTTAACTACAGTCCATGCTTTATTCAGATTTCCCTAGTTTTTACCTAACGTTCATTTTCTGTTCCAATAATGTATACAGGATACCACAAAAACCACATTACATTTAGTTCTCTTTTCTCCTAAAGATCCTCTTGACTAAGACAGATTCTCGACTTCTGTTATTTTTGATAACCTTTACAGTTTCAAGGAGTATTGGTCAACTTCCCTCAACTGTGATCTGACTTTTTTTAAAAATCATGATTAGACTGGGGTTACGGTTTTTGTAAGACCACAGCAATAAAATACTATTTCTGTCACCTCACATGAATAATATGTACTACCAATATACTTATCAATGCTGATGCAGACTTTGATTACCTGGTTAAGGTAGTGAAATTTTGGAGAACTGGTATAATTTCTTCCTTAAATATTTGGTAGTATTCAGCAGTGAAACCAACTGGTCATGATGCTTTCCCATTTGAAAAATTATTAATTATTGACTCAATTTCTTTGATATGGGGCTCATTTATTATCAGGTTATTTATCCTTGTGTGAGTTTGGGTTATTTGTATCTTTCAAAGAATTGGTCTATTTTATCTAGATTATCAAATTCAATACAGGCATAGAGTTCTTTATAGTATTCCTTTATACTCCTTTTAATATCATTTTGACCAGTTATTACCCTTCTTTCATTTTTGTTTCTTCAAAATCTTTTATGAAGTATATGTGACTCAATATTTTATTAGTTTCAGGTGTGCAACATAGTGATTTAATATTTTTATAAATTATATTCCATATAAAGTTATAAAATATTGGCTATATTCCCTGTGTTATACATTACACCATTGTAACTTTATACCTAGCAGTCTGTACCTCTTAATCCTCTTCACCTATCTTGAACATACCGCCACCCCTCTGGTAATCACTAGTTTGTTCTCTGTATCTATTTGTTTTGTTATATTCATTCATTTGTTTTATTTTTTAGATTCCACATATAAGTAAAAACACAGTATTTGTCTTTCTTTGACTTACTTCACTAAGCATAATACCCTAGAGGTCCATCCATGTTGTCACAAATGACAAAACTTCATTATTTTTTATGGTTGAGTAATATTCCACTGTTTTATGTGTGTGTATATAGGTAGCATCATCTTTCATTTCTGATGTTGGTATATGTCTTTTTTCTTGGTTAGCTTGGTTAGAGCTTTATCAAGTTTTATTCATCTTTTCATAGAACCAGCTTTTTATTTCATTGATTTTCTCTGTTTCCCTATTTTCAAATTGATTGATGCTCTAACTAATTTCTTCTGCTTTCTTCAGGCTTCAATTGCTCTTCTTTCTCTAGTTTCCTAAGGCAGAGGCTTAGACTATTGATTTTAGATTTTTTTCTAATATATGCATATTAATGCTACAAATTTCCCTCTAGCACTGCTTTTACTGCAACCCACAAATTTTGATACACATTTTTTTTCATTTACTTCAAAATATTTTTAAATTTCAAGATTTCTTTGACCTATGTGATATTTTAAAATGTGGTAAATAATCTCCAAATATTTAAGGATTTTCCAGGTATTTTTTATTATTGATTTCTAGTTTAAATCTGTAACTGTTTGAGCATACACATTGTATGCTTTTTATTATTTTAAATTTGTTAAAGTGTGTTTTATGGCTCAGAATGTGTCTATCTTGGTCAATGTTTCAAGAAAAATTAAGAATGTGTATTCAGCTATTATTGGATGCACTATTCTATAAATGTCCATTAGATCCAGTTGATTAATGATGCTATTCAGTTCAGCTATATCCTTACTGATTTTCTGACTTCTGGATCTGTCAATTAGTGATAATGGAGGTATTAAAGTCTCCAACACAATAGTGTTTTTGTAGTTCTAGAACCTTCTTTTCTTAAGTATTTTGATTCTCTATAAGCACGCACATATGAAGGATTGTTACATCTTCTTGGATAAATGCCCCCATCCCTCTTTACCCCTGATAATTTTATTCATAAGTCACCTTTGTCTAAAATTAATACAGTTATGTCAGCTTTTCTTAAAAATTATTGTTAGCATGGTGTATCTTTCTCTCCCTCTAGCTTGTCTTTATATTTAAAGTGGGTTTCTCATGAATAACCTGGAGTTGGGTCTTGTGTGTGCTTTTTAAAAAGCCCAGTGGCAAGCATGCATTTTAATTAACATATTTAGAACATTCACATTTAAAGTGATTTTTAATATAGTTGGACTTATATCTACCAAGTTTGTAACTGTTTCCTACTTAATGCACTTGTTTCCTCCCCCCTTCTTTTTATGCCTTTTCTAGTTTTAATTGATTATTTCATAAAGTTTTATCTTTTAGCAAATCAGCATACACAGCTTTAAAAAAAACCTAAGTTTTTGTGGTTCCCTAAGGTTTACAATATACATTTTTAATTAATGTAAGTTCATTTTCAAGTAGCACTATACCACTTCACATGCAGTAGTTACCTTATAACAATATTCCCAATTCTTCCCTCCCATCACTAATGACATTGCTATTATTCACTTTATTTCTCTATATGCTATAATCACCCACCATATAGATAATACTTTAAGCAGTTAATTTTGTTATTCATAATTGATCCAAATATAAAAGATTTTATTTTAGCTCTTCATTTTTGGAGTTCCTCCTTTCCTTATATACACCCAAGTATCTGATCTATATCATTTTCCCTCTTCCTAAAGAACTTCTTTTCATATTTCTTGAAGAACAGATCTTCTGGAGATGAATTACTTCAATTTTGTGTGCCTGAGAGTATTTCTTTAACTTTTGAAAGAGAACATCACTGGATATAGTATTCTAGGTTTGTGCAGGTTTTTTTTCCCCCAACACTGTAAATATTTCACTCTACTCCTTTTTTAATCACATGGTTTCAGATGAGAAGTTGGCTATAATTCTTACCCTTGTTCCTCTTTAGGTAAGGTGTTTGTTTAGATTTTCTCTGTCCATAATTTTAAGAAGTTTGACTATATGCCTAAGAGTAGATCGTTAGTTTATGTTCTGCTCTTGGATCTGTAGTTAGTATCTCATTAATTTGGAGAGTATTTAGCCATTATAATATCAAAAATTTCTTCTACTCTCTTCCCTCTTCTCCTCTTATTTGAATCACAAAAGTATTATTTATTTTCAAATTGTCCCACAGTTCTTAGATGCTCTACTCTGTTTGTTCTCATTCTCTTTTTTCTTTTGCAAGTTAATTGGGAAAGTTTCTATTTACCTAACTCCAAGCTAGCTCATTACAGTTAACTGTTAAAAAAAACACAGGTTTTGGGCTTCCCTGGTGGCACAGTGGTTGAGAGTCCATCTGGCGATGCAGGGGACACGGGTTCGTGCCTCGGTCCAGGAAGATCCCACATGCCATGGAGCGGCTAGGCCCGTGAGCCATGGCTGCTGAGCCTGCACGTCCGGAGCCTGTGCTCCGCAATGGGAGAGGCCACAACAGTGAGAGGACTGCATACTGCAAACAAAACAAAACAAAACCACAGGTTTGAATTGCAGGTGTCCACCTATATGTGGATATTTTTTGATAGTAAATACTAAGTACTACACAGTCCCTGGTTGGTTGAATCAATGGATGCAGGGGAAGCACACATACAGAGGGCTGACTATAAGTTACATGTGAATTAACCCTCGTGTTATTCGAGGGTCAACTGTATTTGCTTGACCATATTGGTCTACTGATAAACAAAGAATTCTTTATTTCTGTTAGTTTGCTTTTGATTTCTATTTTTTCACTTGATTCTTCCTTAGAGTTTGTTTCTCTGCTAACATTACTTTTTTCATTGCAGGCCTTAATATATTAATCATAGTTATTTTAAATTTCTTCACTTATAATTGTAACATCTACATCATATTTGAGTCTTGTTCTGATCCTTTTTTCACTTCAGAATTGTTTTTCCTTATCTTTTAACATGCTATATTTTTTTCTTTCTTTTCTTTGGTTTAAAGTCAGACAAGATTTAAGTAGTAGTAGCCATTCTGACAGGTGTAAGGCAATACCTCACTGAGGTTTTGAGTTGCATTTCCCAATGATTAGTAATAGTGGGCATCTTTTCATGTGACTATTGGCCATCTGCATTTCCTCTTTGGAAAAAATGTCTACACAGTTCTTCTGCCCATTTTTTAAATTGGGTTGCTTGTTTTTTTCATGTTGGGGTCCATGACCTGTTTATATATGTTGGATATTAACCCCTTATCAGTCCTATCATTTGCAAATATGTTTTCCCATTCAGTAGGTTGTCTTTTCATTTTGTTGATGGTTTCCTTTGATGTGCAAAAGATTTTAATTAATTCCCATTTGTTTATTTTTTTATTTCCTTTATTTTAGGAGACTGAACCAAAAAACTATTACTGTGATTTATGTTAAAGTGTTCTGCCTATGTTTTCATCTAGGAGTTTTTTTAATACCTGGACTTAAATTTAGGTCTTTAAGCCATTTTGATTTTATTTTTGTATATGGTATTAGAGAGTGTTCTAATTTCATTCTTTTACATGTAGTTGTCCAGTTTTCCCAGCACTGCTATTGAGAAGACTGTCTTTTCTCTGTTGTATATTCTGCCTCATTTATCATAGATTAACTGTCCATGGGTACATGGGCTTATTTCTGGGCTCTGTATCTTGTAACATTGATTTACGTGTCTGTTTTTGTGCCAGTATCATACCATTTTGATTACTGTAGCTTTGTAGTATAGTCTGAAGTCAGGTAGCATTATTCCTCCAGCTCTGTTCTTAAGATTGTTTTTGCTATTCAGGGTCAATTGTGTTTCCATACAAATTTTAAAATTACTTGTTCTAGTTCTGTGAAAAATGCCATTGGTAATTTGATAGGGATTGCATTGAATCTGTATATTGCCTTGGGTAGTATGGTCATTTTAACAATATTATTTCTTCCAATCGAAGAACACAGTATATCGTTGCATTTGTGTCATTTTCAATTTCTTTCAACTGTGTCTTACAAATTTCTGAGTAAATATCTTTTATCTCCTTAGGTTTATTCTTAGATATTTTATTCTTTTTAATGTGATGATAAATGGGATTGTTTCCTTAATTTCTCTTTCTAATCTTTGTTAGTGTATAAAAATGCAACAGATTTCTGTGTATTAATTTTGTATCCTACAGCTCTATGAAATTCACTGATGAGCTCTAGTAGTTTTCTGGTAGTGTCTTTAGGATTTTCGATGTACAGTATCATGTCATCTGCAAACAGTGACAGTTTTACTTCTTACTTCCCAATTTGGATTCCTTTTATTTCTTTTCTTTCCTGATAGTCGTGGCTAGGACTTCCAAAGCTATTTTGAATAAAAGTGGCGAGAGTGGACATCTTTGTCTTGTTATTGATCTTAGTGGAAATACTTTCAGCTTTACACCACTAAGTATGTTAGCTGTGGGTCTGTCATATATGTTCTTAATTATGTTGAGGTATATTCCCTTTATGCCCACTTTTCTGGAGAGTTTTTATCAAAAATAGATTTGAATTTTGTTAAAAGCTTTTTCTGCTTCCATTGAGATGATCATATGGTTTTTATTCTTCAATTTGTTAATGTGGTATATCACATTGAGTTGCAGATATTTAAAAAAATCCTTGCATCCTTGGGATAAAAGTATCATATACCATGATCAAGTGAGATTTAATGTACTATTGGATTTGGTTTGCTAATATTTTGTTGAGAATTTTTGCATTTATGTTCTTCAGTGATATTGGCCTGTAATTTTCTCTTTTGTGATATCGTCAGTTGTTTTTTTAATCAGGGTGGCCTCATAGAATGATTTCAGAAGTGTTCCTTCCTCTGTAATTTTTGGAATAGTTTGAGAAGGGCCCAGAGCCAGTTTCTGAAACTTGGAGCAGGCCCCGTGCTCTTAACTACAGTACTATTCAGGGAGGTCATCAAGAAGACATGACTGCAGATTGACCCACAAGCTACAATCAGTCAGTTGGAGGATCCTCACCCCCTCTTCCTGTACTTGGAATGTGTGTTTCACTAGCATTCCCCATTCCCAGAAGCTGCCCCATATATACACCCTGAGACTCTCTGAAGGATACAGATGACTGAACCCAGTTAAAGCCTCTATATAAACTGTTAAGATTCAATGTGTGGTTGCAGAAATCTACTCCCTTGCAGCCACCCAAGACAAATTAGTTCCCTTGCTTACTAAACCTGCCACCTACCAATCTGATGTACTCTGCCTCTTTTAGTCTCTCCCTGCCTTCCACATAGGGGCGCCCAGCTTCAGCTTCACCCAGGAAGCACCCCATAAAGGTTGCAAACCAACATATACTGACCCTCAATATGCTGACCCAGTATACTTTCAAAATTAAGCCTCTGCTTCTAAGAACCTGTGTGGTAATGAGTCCTTGATTCAGCTTGTGAATATGAAAGTGCTCAATTCATTTTCTACATATGAATAGTGAATTCTAAGGAATTTCTACTGTGACAACATTTAAGCAATTTTCTGGACCTAAGGTACAAGTTCCATGGGGACAAATATCTCAGTCTTTTTATCAGTTTCTTGCCAGAGCCTAGAACTGTGCTCTGCAGTCACTAAGTACTCAAATATTTGTTGGATAAACAGCTGTTCTAGTGAACTCTAGGAATGGTGACTTGAAAATGGGTAAAAGAAAATGACTATAATAAAACCCTGTGACTCCAACTCTTCCAGGTCAATAATATTAGCACCAGGAAAAACACTATCACTAAGAAACTGCAGACAATTTTTCTTGGTATCTCACAGGGACTGAACAATGAAACTTCTGAGCCAGGGATCCTCTTGATATTTAAAGTCATTAGAAAGTAATAGGGCATATGTATATGAAAAAAATATGTAACAAGGAACCATAGTATAGATCAAGTTCCAGACAAATGGTGAAAAAATAAATGGAGGATTTCAGGGGAGGAACAAATCAATAAGGTGAGACAGTAAGGAAAGGCTTCATGGAATTTGGAACAAAAACTTGACCCTGAAAACAGGATAGGAAACATTTAAGTAAAATCAAAGGAGGAACAGGGGAGGGAGAAGGTACAAACTCCAAACAGAAAAAGTAGGATGAGCCAAAACACAGAGGCAGCGTCATTCAAACAATGAAAGGGAACAGCAGGAAGAACAACTTATTGGGCATAGAGGATTTAGAGCTATACACAGTACTAAATCAGGTTAGAAAGATAAGTAAAGGCCAAGTAGTAATTTATACCTTAGTCATAAAACTGAACAGAAGAATTAAAATGCACCTTCTGCTGAAATTCTAGACCTCTTTAGAAGCACATTTTCCAAGTGACAGTAAATCACAGGGACACCAGATCATGTGGCATGAAGATGATCCACTAAGTTGTAGACACTATCCAATTAAGCTGCAATCAATGCCACGGGATTTTGCAGCATTTGCCATAAATTTTTGTATGAAACCATATCAAATTTCAGTCTGGTTGCAGTGAAAATCCCAGTTTCCCATCACTATTGAGAAGTTCTCTGACCTCAAACACATCAAACTAAGATATAAGGAAGCACTGCAGAAGCTGATCTGAGAAATGGAACTTTTGGTCAAGATGGTGTACTAGGAGAATGCAGAATTCACATCTCCTCACAACTAGGGCCCTGCCAGGCACTGGTGGGAGAAACAGACACCTAAGGGGATTGGAGGAAGCCCCAGTGACCAGTTGTTTCAAATACAGTTTTATTTTTCCCAATATATTTTTGTATCTTTATACTTTTATTTTGTGTTTTATTCTTCGATATTTTACTGCTCCTTTTTTTCTTTCTTTCTTTCTTTTTTCTTTTTACCATGCCATGAAGCTTGCAGGCTTATGGCTCCCAGGCTGGAGCTTGGGTCCAAGCTCCTGCAGTGAGAGCTCTAAGTCCAAACGGCTGGACTACAGAGAATCTCAGACCCCAGGGAATATCAATTGGAGTGAGGCCTGCTGGAGGTCCTCATCTCAGCACCAAGAGCCAGTGCTATGCAACTGCCTGCAAACTCCAATGCCAGATGTCTCAGTTCAAAGAAACAATAAGACAGGAATACAGGACCACCCATTAAAAAAAAAATGAAACAACAAAAAAATGTTACAGAAGAAAGACCAAGGTAAAAACCAACAAGACAAAATAAATGAAGACAAAATATGCAACTTACCTGAAAAAGAATTCAGGGTAATGATAGTAAAGATGATCCAAAATCTCAGAAACAGAATGCAGAAGAAATAAGAAACATTTAACAAGGATCTAGAAAACCTAAAGAGCATACAAACAGTTATGAACAACACAATTACTGAAATTAAAAATACTCTAGAAGGAATCAACAGCAGAATAAATGAGTCATAAGAAAGGATAAATGACCTGGAAGATAAAACGGTGGAAATAACTGCCAGGGAGCAGAATAAAGAAACAACAATGAAAAGAATTGAGGACAGTCTCAGAGACCACTGGGACAACATTAAACAAACAAACATTTGAATTATAGGGGTTCAAGAAAAAGAAGACAAAAAGAAAGGGTCTGAGAAAATATTTGAAGAGATTATAGCTGAAAACTTCCCTAACATGGAAAAGGAAATAGTCAATCAAGTCTAGGAAGCACAGAGAGTACCATACAGGAAAAACTCAAAGAGAAACATGCTGAGACACATATTAATCAAACTATCAAAAATTAAATACAAAGAAAAAATATTAAAAGCAGCAAGGGAAAAACAACAAAAAACATACAAGGGAATCCCCATAAGGTTAAGAGCTGATTTTTCAGCAGAAACTCTGCAAGCCAGAGGAGACTGGCAGGACATATTTAAACTGGTGAAAGGGAAATACTTACAAACAAGATTACTCTATCCAGCAAGGATCTCATTCAGATTCGATGGAGAAATTAAAAACTTTACAGAAGAGCAAAAATTAAGAGAATTGAGCTCAACCAAACCAGCTTTACGACAAAAGCAAAAGGGAATTTTCTAAGCAGGAAATGCAAGAAAAGGAAAAGGCCTACAAAAACAAATGCAAAACAATTAAGAAAATGGTAATAAGAACATACATATTGATAATTACCTTAAATGTAAATGGATTAAATGCTCCAACCAAAAGACATAGAGTGGCTGAATAGATACAAAAATAAGACCTGTATATATGCTGTCTACAAGAGACGCACTTCAGACCTAGGAGCACATACGGACTGAAAGTGAAGGGATGGAAAAAGATATTCTATGCAAATGGAAATCAAAAGAAAGCTGGAGTAGCAATTCTCATATCAGACAAAACAGACTTTAAAATAAAGACTATTCCAAGAGACAAAGAAGGACACTACATAATGATCAAGGGATCAATCTAGAAGAAGATATAACAACTGTAAATATTTATGCACCAAACATAGGAGCACATGAATACATAAAGCAAATACTAACAACCATAAAAGGGGAAATCGACAGTAACACAATCATAGTAGGGGACTTTAACTCCCTAATTTCACTAATGGACAGATCACTAAAATGAAAATAAGGAAGCACAAGCTTTAAAGGACACATTAAACAAGGAGGGCTTAGTTGATATTTATAAGACATTGCATCCAAAAACAACGAAATAAACTTTCTTCTCAAGTGCTCATGGAACATTCTCCAGGATAGACCATATCTGGGGTCACAAATCAAGCCTTGGTAAATTTAAGAAAATGGAAATCGTATCAAGTATCTTACCTAGTCTCACAGCTTTCTGGTTGGAAATCAATTACAGGAAATGAAATGTAAAAAATACAAACACATGGAGGCTAAAAAATACAGTACTAAATAAACAAGAGATCACTGAGGAAATCAAAAAATACCTAGAAACAAATGACAATGAAAACACAATAATGCAAAACCTATGGGATGCAGCAAACGCAGTTCTAAGAGGGAAGTTTATACCAATACAATCCTACCTCAAGAAACAAGAAAACATCCAAATAAACAACCTAAACCTAAACCTAAAACAATTAGAGAAAGAACAACAAAAAACCCCCAAAGTTAGCAGAAGGAAAGAAATCATAAATGTCAGATCAGAAATAAATGAAAAAGAAATGAAGAAAACAATAGGAAAGATCAACAAAACTAAAAGCTGGTTCTCTGAGAAGGTAAACAAAATTGGTAAACCATTAGGTAGACTCATCAAGCAAAAAGGGAGAAGCCTCAAATCAACAGAATAAGGAAAAAGGAGAAGTAAAAACTGACAATGCAGAAATACAAAGGATCATGAGAGATTACTGCAAGCAACTCTATGCCAATAAAATGGACAAGCTGGAAGAAATAGACAAATTCTTAGAAAAGCACAATGTTCAGAGTCTGAACCAGGAATAGAAAATATAAATAGGACAATCACAAGCACTGACATTGAGACTGTGATTAAAATCTTCCAACAAACAGAAGTACAGGACCAGATGCCTTCACAGGAGAATTCTATCAAACATTTAGACAAGATCTAACACCTAACCTTCTCAAACTCTTCCAAAATATAGCAGAAGGAGAAACACTCACAAACTCATTCTACGAGGCCACCATCATGCTGATACCAAAACCAGACAAAGAAGTCACACAGAAAGAAAAGTACAGGGCAATATCACTGATGAACATAGATACAAAAATCCTGAACAAAATACTAGTAAACAGAATCCAACAATACAGAAAAAGGATCATACACCATGATCTAGTGGGGTTTATCCCAGGACTGCAAGGATTCTTCAATATATGCAAGTCCATCAATGTAATACACCATATTAACAAATTGAAGGATAAAAACCATATGATAATCTCAATAGGTGCAGAAAAATGTTTGGCAAAATTCAACAACCATTTATGATAAAAACCCTCCAGAAAGTAGGCATACAGGGAACTACCTCAACATAATAAAGGCCATATATGACAAACCCACAGCCAACATTGTTCTCAAAGGTGAAAACCTGAAACCATTTCCTCTGAGATCAGGAACAAGAGAAGGTTGCCCACTCTCACTATTATTTTTTATTTTTATTTTTTTGCAGTACGCAGGTCTCTCACTGTTGTGGCCTCTCCATTGTGGAGCACAGGCTCCGGACACGCAGGCTCAGGGACCATGGCTCACGAGCCCAGCTGCTCCATGGCATGTGGGACCTTCCCGGACCGGGACATGAACCCGTGTCCCCTGCATCGGCAGGCGGACTCTCAACCACTGCACCACCAGGGAAGCCCCCTCACTATTATTATTCAACATAGTTTTGGAAGTTTTACAACAGCAATCAGAGAAGAAAAAGAAATAAAAGGAATCCAAACTGGAAAAGAAGGAGTAAAACGGTCACTGTTTGCAGATGACATGATACTATACATAGAGAATCCTAAAGGTGTTACCAGAAAACTACTAGAGCTAATCAATGAATTTCATAGATTAGCAGGATACAAAAGTAATGCAAAGAAATCTCTTGCATTCCTATACACTAATGATGAAAAATCTGAAAGAGAACTTAAAGAAACACTCCCATTTACCACTGCAACAAAAAGAATAAATTACCTAGGAATAAACCTACCTAAGAAGACAAAAGACCTGTAGGCAGAAAACTTTAAGACACTAATGAAAGAAATTAAAGATGACACAAAAAGATGGAGAAATATACCATGTTCTTGGATTGAAAGAATCAACACTGTGAAAATGACTCTACTACCCGAAGCAATCTACAGATTCAATGCAGTCCCTATCAAGCTACCAATGGCATTTTTTACAGAACTAGAACAAAAATATTCACAATTTGTATGGAAACACAAAAGGACCCGAATAGCCAAAGCAATCTTGAGAAAGAAAAATGGAGCTGGAGGAATCAGGCTCCCTGACTTCAGACTATACTTCAAAGCTACAGTAATTGAGACAGTATGGTACTGGCACAAAAACAGAAATATAGATCAATGGAACAGGATAGAAAGCCCAGAGATAATCCCATGCACATATGGTCACCTTATGTTTGATAAAGAAGGCAAGAGTATATAACAGAGAAAAGACAGCCTCTTCAATTAGTGGTGTTGGGAAAACTGGACAGCTAAATGCAAAAGAATGAAATTAGAACACTTCCTAACACTATACACAAAAATAAACTCAAAATGGATTAAAGAGTTAATTGTAAGGCTAGACAGTATAAAACTCGTAGAGGAAAACATAGGCAGAACACTGTATGACATAAATCACAGTAAGATCCTTTTTGACCCACCTTCTAGAGAAATGGAAATAAAAACAAAAGAAACAAATGGGACCTAATGAAACTTCAAAGCTTTTCCACAGCAAAGGAAATGATAAACAAGATGAAAAGACAATATTTTCTCTCAGAATGGGAGAAAATATTTGCAAATTAAGCAACTGACAACGGATTAATCTCCAAAATTTACAAGCAGCTCATGCAGCTCAATACGAAAAAAACAAACCACCCAATCCAGAAATGGGCAGAAGACCTAAACAGACATTTCTGCCAACACGCACATGAAAGGATGCTCAACATCACTAATCATTAGAGAAATGCAAATCAAAACTACAATGAGATATCACCTCACACATGTCAGCATGGCCATCATCAAAAAATCTACAAACAATAATGCTGGAGAGGGTTTGGAGAAAAGGGAACCCTCTTGCACTGTTGGTGTGAATGTAAATTGATACAGCCACTATAGAGAACAGTATGGAGATTCCTTAAAAAACGAAAAACAGAACTACCATATGACCCAGGAATCCTACTACTGGGCATATATCCTGAGAAAACCGTAATTCAAAAACAGTCATGTACCAAAATGTTCATTGCAGCTCTATTTACAATAGCCAGGAGATGGAAACAACCTAAGTGTCCATCATCAGATGAATGGATAAAGAAGATGTGGCACATATACACAATGGAATATTACTCAGCCATAAAAAGAAATGAAATTTAGTTATTTGTAATGAGGTGGATAGACCTAGAGTCTGTCATACAGAGTGAAGTAAGTCAGAGAGAGAAAGACAAATACCATATGCTAACACACACATATATATATATATATGGAATTTAAGAAAAAAAACTGTCATGAAGAACCTAGGGACAAAACAGGAATAAAGACACAGACCTACTTGAGAATGGACTTGAGGATATGGGGAGGTGGAAGGGTAAGCTGTGACAAAGTGAGAGAGAGGTATGGACATATATACACTACCAAATGTAAGGTAGATAGCTAGTGGGAAGCAGCCGCATAGTACAGTGTGATCAGATCGCTGCTTTGTGACAATGTGGAGGGGTGGGATAGGGAGGGTGGGAGGGAGGGAGACACAAGAGGGAAGGGATATGGGAGAAGATGTATATGTATAACAGATTCACTTTGTTATAAAGCAGAAACACACCATTTTGAAGCAATTATACTCCAATAAAGTTGTAAAAAAAATAATAATAAATAAATAAGTAAATAAATAAGAGTCATGTACCACATGTTAATTGCAGCACTATTTACAATAGCCAGGACAGGGATGCAACCTATGTGTCCGTCGAGAAATGATTAAAGAAGATGTGGCACATATAAACAATGGAATATTACTCAGCCATAAAATGAAACGAAATTGAGTTATTTGTAGTGAGGTGGATGGACCTAGAGTCTGTCATACAGAGTGAAGTAAGTCAGAAAGAGAAAAACATATATCATATGCTAACACATATGTATGGAATCCAAAAAAAAATATGGTGCTTATGAACCTTGGGGGCAGGACAGGAATAGAGACGCAGATGTAGATAATGGATTTGAGGACATGGGGAGGGGGAAGGGTTATCTGGGAGAAAGTGAGAGAGTAACATTGACATATCTACACTACCAAATGTAAAACAGATAGCTTGGGGGAAGCAGCTACATAGCACAGGGTGATCAGCTCGGTGCTTTGCGACCACCTAGAGGGGTGGGATAAGGAGTGTGGGAGGGAGACGCAAGAGGGAAGAGATATGGGGATATATGTGTGTGTATATATATATATATGATTCACTTTGTTATACCACAGAAACTAACACACCATTGTAAAGTAATTATACTCCAATAAAGATGTTAAAATAATGGAATTTTTTAAATCTAGAGAAATAATTACTGGAAAAATATTAAGAACTATACCTAAATATTTAGGGATCCGTCAAGATGTTTCATCAAACATCTTGAATTTCAAGTCTTCAAAATCTAATAAAACTGAACTCTCAATATGCAGTATTAAAGAGGTGTTACCATTGTGGTGAATCAAGTTGAAATGATTCATGACTTATACACTTATATACATTTATCTAATCAAAAACATATTTAGAATATTAGGTTACCATTATGTTCTAAGAAAAACCACTGCATCAGCAGGCTTGATTTACCAGCAAATATGCTTACCTAAGTTTCTGTGTACCGTAACTTGGTCAAAATCTCAGGAACTGCAAAACTATACAAGATCTAACAGGAAGTAAAGAATGTTTTCCTTTCTCTTAAAGCTGGCGTATTGTATGACTAACTAAGCATTTTAGAAATAACATTTCTCCATTTCTCTCTTCCACAGGTTCTGTTTTCTAGGTTGATTTTTGCACATTTGTTATTAACCTGTATCAATACACAGACACATCTGAGCTATGGAAATCTATGTTCATTTATATCTGTTAAGTTATACTGCTATCTGTTATTTTGCAAAAATACTGACAGATCATTTTATATTCCAGGAAGCCTAAATCACTATTGCTTTTGTGACAGTGCCATATTATTTTCCCTTTGACTTCTAAGAACAATGATACTTGAGTGACACATAAGATTTAAAACCAAATAATGGACTATGTCTACATAAATCAAATTCATAATAGTAGGATCTTTTGTGCACTGCAGAAAATATTGAGGTCTGAAAACAATTGATCCTTGAATGACACATTCCCAAACTAAACTCAAATCATCATCAGAATTGATTCCTTGTTGACTTTAAGTTACATTATTAGTTTGATACTGATGTACCTTTTTTATGTTTTAACATTTTAAGAGTTTTATGCCTATAAATAGGTCACACATGTAAAACTTTCAAATTCAAAGCTCAGCAGACCAGGAAATTCAAACTTTGGTTATTGGAGACTTTATCACTTCACCACAATTCACTTTTTGTCATTCCATAAGATCTTGTTACAGAAAGTCATAACAAGTGTCCATGAGTTCCAATATAATATACTCACAAAAATGAGTTTAAAAAGGAGAGATATAGGGCTTCCCTGGTGGCGCAGTGGTTGAGAGTCAGCCTGCCGATGCAGGGGATGCGGGTTCGTGCCCTGGTCTGGGAGGATCCCACATGCCGCGGAGCGGCTGGGCCCATGAGCCACGGCCGCTGAGCCTGCGCATCCGGAGCCTGTGCTCCACAACGGAGAGGCCACAACAGTGAGAGGCCCGCGTACCACAAAAAAATAAAAATAAAAAATAAAAAATAAAAAAAATAAAAAGGAGAGATATATACAAATTGTATCATTACAAATCTTTTCACATTTGTTTATTAATTACCATCACTTAAACATGCATAATGTCTATCACATTATACAAAATTATTCCATGTACTTGTGTCATGAACTATTTTTACTATGAATAAGTGTCCTTAATTGATCTTGGTAAAATCACTGGTTAAAATACTAGTTATGTGACTATGAAAAATATATCCTGACATAAAATTCAGTATTATTTATCTTCTAAGGGTAAAATGCTGTGAAGTATTCTTAATCATAGACAAATTACACATTTTCACATACTTTAAAATGAAAATATGGTTCATATTTCATCCTAATACTGACAATTATTTTCCTATCAAGGATTTCATATCATTTTTAGAATAATTAATCCTAATGGTAAGTCCTTTGCTATTTTTATTTATTTCCTGAGAATATTAACTTAAATTTTCCAATACATCTATAAATCATCTGTATTGCTTTAGTCTTCTCAGAAGGACCATAATACCACTTATATCACATTTAGAATTTTTATTTAAAAAAATCACATTAAATTTACCATTTTCATATACTGAGTATCTTTAACCTTTAGTTCTTTAATATGATATAATCTGACATTTTTTATCTTATGCTTCCTTATATTACTATGATCTTATTTTTACCTATGTCCTAAATTGATACATCATAGGATCTGATGTATGGTGTCTGTTATAAATTAAGATATTAAACAAATTATTTAATAATTTGTTTAGGAATCTTTGATGATCACTGTACCAGCAGAGAGTTTGGTCCTCTATTCTTTCCAGTGGTGTGATGTGCAGTGCACTTGTTGTTAATGCATTTTGTGGATAGCTCAGACTCTAATTTTACTATCATAAAAAAATTGAGGAAATAGCCTTAATTATATGTATGTCAAATCAGTGATTGTATTGTCAAATCAGTGATTCCCAACCCTTGTTGCATATTAGAATCTCCTGGTAACTTAAAAGTAATTTTTGATGCCCAGTCACCACCTCACTCTACCACAACTTTATGTTCTGTTGTAGGTCCTGGGCATAATGTTGAAAACCACTTGAGTAAGTTTACAGATATTTTTCTTTTAGATTACTGATAAAATCTTCACTATAGTCTGAATTTTCAGGAAATAATCAGAAACAAATATCTTCAATCTACTGCTTCAGATGTAGAAGTAAAGTTACAATGGTATACTAAACCTTGTAAATACTCATTAGGTTTCTTAAATGACTTGAAAAATACGTCCATGTAAATAAAAATGGTAGACCACTCTATTCTTAGAAATGATGAAGTTGGAGAACCTTATACATTGTCAACTGATATTGTCAGCTGACATAATCCCAAAGATGATCTTAATCCTATTTTCTTTTTCATATTTCACTATTATTTTTTAAGTGTTTATATCAATTTTGTAAAAGTGTTTATAATGATAATGCTTTATATTGTACACTCCTTGCTATGTAAGAGTCATGGTATGTGAAACATTACCTGTATAACAAGCAATTGCTTGTGAAAATATTTTCGAATTTTTAAACTTATTTACTCACTAATTCAAGAAATAGGAGCCAGGTTTCTACTAATGGTCAGCAAATTTGCCAAGTTCTGAGACTACTACAATAAATGTTAGACATGGATTTTAGCCTTAAGGAACACCAACTAGTTTGAGAGACGAGTCTTCAGACAATTAACTATACTTCCCTGAATATTGAAATATTCAAATTATGTTAAAAAACATGGGAGAATGAGTCTTAAAAGGTAGTCCTTGTTACCATTCAATAATAAGATAAATAATAGTTTTGCTAAAATTTGTGGGTTCCATAAAAATGTAGCCCTTTATAATTAAAATAGAGAAATTCTGAAACAGGAATCAGTAAATTTTAGCCCATTGCCTGTTACTATCTGAGCTGAGAGTTAAGAATAGTTTTTATACTTCTAATGGTTGGAGGAAAAAATAATATTTCATAAAATGTAGTTATCTGAAACTCAGATTTCATTTCCCATAAATAAAATGTCATTGGAATACAGCCAGAGTCATTTTAAATATTGTCTATGGCTGTGTTGCATTGTAATGGCAATGATGAGTAGCTGCAAGAGGAGTCTGGCTTGCAACAACTAAACACTATCTGGCTCTTTACAGAAAAAGGTTGCCAATACCTGCTCCAGGTCAACACCGTTGACTAGAGCTTTCTGTGACAATGGGCATGTTCTATATCTGCACTATCAAAGACAATATCTGCTGGGTACATGTAGCTATTGAGATCTTGGTATGCAATCAGTGTGATGATGAAACTGATTATCTATTTTAATTAAAATTTCTCTATTTTTATTTATTATTTTATTCTAATTGTTTTAAGTTCAGTTCATTTTGAGCAATTTAATGTAGCATTAATAGTTAAAAGTATTTACTTTGGAGTAAGGATGCATAGAGTTTAAGTTCAACTCTGATCCAAACTGGTTCTGAACCTTGGAAAATCTAATCTTTTGGATGTACTACTATACCTATCTAACTTATTACTACTGAATGAGTTAATACCTGTAAAGCACACATGATTCTAACTGGAAAACAGGTGCTGAAATAGTGATTGCCATTACATTATGGTTGTTTTGACATTAATATATTCAACAAATTAACACACCAAATATTTGTATTCCCAACACCTATTATAGGTGCCAAGAACACAACTGAAGCAACAGAGAGGATATCTGTTTTGGTAGAGCTTATGTATTGCTAGCCATGATGCAATATAAGATACAACAAAAATATTTGGCATTAGTTACAAGTAATTACCTATATGAATCAAGAACGTATTGACATCATGAAAGGGAATAAATCAGAAATTATCTAACTGCAAAATCTGCTATAAGCCTATGTAATCTTCAGCCTCCAATTTTAATTTTTTGCTTACTTTGGATCATCTCCAATATTCTTACTGATGGATTTTGTAGAAATAAAGTATAAATCAAATTTTTTTTAATTTGTATTAACAGAAAGCGATGGGTATCTCTTTAATATATTGATGTTCCCTAAGTTATTTTATTTTTAAAAAGTCTTCTACAGACAAAGATATCAAAATAAAAGAAAATTACAGGCCAAAGTCACTGAAGAACATAGATGCAAAAAATACTCAACAAAATACTAGCAAACCGAATCCAACAACACATTGAAAGAATCACATACCCTGATCAAGTGGGATTTATCCCAGGGTTTCTAGGATTCTTCAATATAAACAAATCGATCAATGTGATACACATTAACAAATTGAATAAAAACCATATGATCATCTCAATAGATGCAGGAAAAACTTTCGACAAAATTCAACACCCATTTGAGAGAGATAAAACTTCTCCAGAAAGTAGGCATAGAGGGAACTTACCTCAACACAATAAAGACCATATATGACAAACCTAACATCATACTCAATGGTGAAAAGCTGAAAGCATTTCCTCTAAGATCAGGAACAAAACGAGGACATCCACTCTCACCTCTATTATTCAACATAGTTTTGGAAGTCCTAGCCACGACTATCAGAGAAGAAAAAGAAATAAAAGGAATCCAAATTGGGAAGTAAGAAGTAAAACTGTTACTGTTTGAAGACGACATGATACTATACATAGAAAACCCTAAATATATTACCAGAAAACTACTAGAAGTCAATGAATCTGGTAAAGTTGCAGGAGACAAAATTAATGCACAGAAATCTTTTGCATTCCTATACACTAACAATGAAAGATCAGAAAGAGAGATTAAAGAACCAACCCCATTTACCATCACACCAAAAAGAATAAAATACCTAAGAAAAAACCTACCTAAGGAGGCAAAAGACCTGTACTCTGAAATCAAAGATGATACAAACTGATGGAGAGATATACCATGTTCTTGGATTGGAAGAATCAATATTATGAAAATAACTATACTACCCAAAGCAATTTACAGATTCAGTTCAATCCCTATCAAATTACCAAAGGCATTTTTCACAGAATTAGAACAAAAAATTTTACACTTTGTACGGAGACACAAAAGACCCTGAATGGTGAAAGCAATCTTGAGAAAGAAGAATGGAGCTGGAGGAGTCAGGCTCCTGGACCTCAGACTATACTACAAAGCTACAGTAATCACAACAGTATGCTACTGGCACAAAAACAGAAATATAGATCCATGGAACAAGATAGAAAACCCAGAGATAAACCCCCACACCTATGGTCAACTAATCTATGAAAAAAGAGGCAAGGATATACCATGGAGAAAAGACAGCCTCTTCAATAAGTGGTGCTGGGAAAACTGGAGAGCTAAATGTAGAAGAATGAAATTAGAACACTCCCTAACACCCTACACAAAAAAACCTCAAAATGGATTAAAGACCTAAATGTAAGGCCAGACACTATAAAACTCTTGACAGAAAATATAGGCAGAACACTTTTTGACATAAATCACAGCAAGATATTTTTCAATCCACCACCTAGAGTAATGAAAATAAAAACAAAATTAAACAAATGGGACCTAATTAAACTTAAAAACTTTTACACAGCAAAGGAAACCATAAACAAAATGAAGAGACAACCCTCAGATTGGGAGAAAATATTTGCAAATGAAGCAACTGACAAGGAATTAATTTTTAAGATATACAAACTGCTTATGCAGCTCAATATCAGAAAACAAACAACCCAGTCAAAAAATGGTCAGAAGACCTGAATAGACATTTCTCCAAAGAAGACATACTGATGGCCAACAAATACATGAAAAGATGCTCAACATCACTAATTATTAAAGAAATACAAATCAAAACTACAATGAGGTATCACCTCACAGCAGTCAGAATGGCCATCATCAAAAAATCTACAAACAATAAATGTTGGAGAGGGTGTGGAGAAAAGGGAACCCTCCTACACTGTTTGTGGGAATGTAAATTGGTACAGCCACTATGGAGAACAGTAGGGAGGTTCCTCAAAAAACTAAAAATAGAGCAACCACATGACTCAGCAATCTCACTCCCAGGCATATATCTAGAGAAAACCAGAATTCGAAAGGATGCATGCACTCCGATGTTCATTGCAGCACTATTTACAATAGCCAGGATATGGAAGCAACCTAAATGTCCACTGACAGAATGGATAAAGAAGATGTGGTACCTATATACAATGGAATATTACTCAGCCATAAAAAGGAACGAGATAGTACCATTTGCAGAGATGTGGAGGCAAATAGTGTGAAGTGAAAATTTTAGGTAAACATACCATATGTTTATATAATTAGAAAAAGTGACCTATTTATGGATTTTATGATGCTGTTATCAGCTTTTTCAAAATTGTAATTTGGTGCCAATCTCACACAAAGTAAACATTGACTTCCATATCTAATTTTATTCATAGTTTTTATACTTTTCCTTTTGTATCCTTCTCCCCCCACCGAAACTGTGTAAGCTTTAGGCACCATAAAACCTGGATCTGCCTTGATCAGATTTTAAAATGGATACTACTTGGAAAATATTTTGTTACAGTAAACTTTCTGGGCTATATATATATTTCCAAAAACAAAAAAACTATGGAAAATATTAAAAATGTATATCTCTAAATATAATGTATGGTAGGTATTATGCTTCTTTATATGTGACAGGAATTCCTTTGAACTTAGTGAAAATGCAACATTTAGGCCAGATCTAAGGCAGCCAGAGAAAGGTGGGAAAATATGTAAGATTTTTAGTGTCTTACTTAGACTGAAGAATTATTTCCAATCATGTATTAACTAAGTATCACCTCTGAGCTATTAAAAATTAATAATTTCATATGATACATGGTTGAGCTCATAGCTCTATATTTAAATACTACTCTTTCCTCTGGAATGCAAATAAGTGGGATGAACTAGTAATAATCCATATTTCAACTGTTTTTTTGCCTATTTTTATTATCAAATTATATATATTAAGAATATTATTCTGTACAGATTCCCTTCATTTGTAGAATCTTTTTTCCTCACTCAGTCCTCCTCCTCACATTACTATTTACACCATGAAAATTTAGTAACTTGGCAAATTTTTCCATTAAAAATTTATGGTATATATGCATATTACTTTTCTTATGTGTCTAGGATGTCATTTCATAGCCTTATTTGCCTAGTTTCTATATAATGTCTTAAATATTACATGGAACTTAGATAGTTTGATATTATCCCACAAGTCACTGAGTCTATTTCTTTACTTCAGTATTTAATCTGTGCTTCAATTTGGATAGTTTCTATTGCTATGTGTTCAGGTTCACTGATCTTTTATTCTGCAGATGTTTACTGTAATCTGGTTTATATCATCTAGAAAAATTTTTATTTCAGTTATTGTATTTCTCATTTCTAAATATTTTTAAATTTATTTTTATATCTTTCATAAGCAGAAACCAGCAGCTGTCACTGCATGAACTTATTTGTTTATCCTTTCTTTATTGATCACACTCTGGTCCTGCTAGTTATCCAGTATATGAAAAGAGTTGCTTTATGTATTTTGTCTGGTTTCCTAATTATTTAAAGCATGAATGAAAGTCCAGTACTCTATCATATCTAGAGACAGAAGTCTTGAGTTTTCTTTTTACTCGTATATATGCATATTATACAGTACATGATGCAGGCAGACATTACCAAGACATTAGTTCAAAACCAGAAGGCTTATTAACACAAAGATGAGATGTTCGTCTTTAGTTATCTTAATATGCG
This sequence comes from Hyperoodon ampullatus, assembly GCF_949752795.1. NCBI lineage: Eukaryota > Metazoa > Chordata > Mammalia > Artiodactyla > Ziphiidae > Hyperoodon > Hyperoodon ampullatus. The sequence goes on from NC_136918.1 coordinate 96,345,431, forward strand.
ATGAGATTCACTTTACCTTGGCCTGCAATTGTGTGAGTAGATGATATACTTCAAATTGAATTTTAGTATTGAAAACACGTGTGTGTGTGTGTGTGCATGCATGCCCATGTGCGTGCGTGTCCATATGCTCCTGTCTATGATTTGAGGCCATAACTGAAAGAAATGACTACTTCACTTTAGATATTTAGGGAAAAAAATGTAAATTAAAATATGAGAAATTAATGTATAGAGAAGTAATAGAAACAGCAAAGAAATAATAGAAATTATAAATAAATCTAAAATTGGAAAACTTTTTTTAAGCTATTGCAATGCTTGAACTGGAATGTGATAGAAAAGGAAAAAATATATATATATATAAAGACTATTTCTGAAATATAATTGTAAAATTCCTAAGTAAATTATAGTAATTATAAATTTATCCTATGTGATAAAATTGACAATATATTTTAAGACTAATACACCATGTCCAAGTAGGTTTAGTTCAGGATATGAAGATGTTTCTACATTAACACACTCTGTTCAATCAGCAGTGGTAACCTTGCATTCAAACTGACAGTGAAACTCATAAGACACAGTACATTTCAAATAACACCAAATTTATCTAGACTTAATTAAGAATATAAGATGGGTAATGACAGGTAACACATTCTTTTCAAGTACACATGGAACATTCTCTAAGATAGATCACATGCTAGGCCACAAAAAAAGCCTCAGTAGATTTAAGAAAACTGATATCATATCAAGCATCTTTTCTAAACAGCACTATGAGACCAGAAATCAACTACAAGAAGAAAGTGGCAAAAACACAAACACATGGAGGCTAAACAATATGCTACTCAACAACCCATGGATCACTGAAGAAATCAAAGAGGAAATTAAAAAATACCTAGAGACAAATGAAAATGAGAACACAACAATCCAAAACCTCTGGGACACAGCAAAATCAATTCTAAGAGGGAAGTTTATAGAAATGAAAGCTTACCTCAGGAAACAAGACAAACCTCAAATAAACAACCTAATACACCTAAAGGAACTAGAAAAAGAACAAACAAAACCCAAGGTTAGTAGAATTAAAAAAAAAAAAAGCAGAGATCAGAGCAGAAGTAAATAAAATAGACACTAGAAAAAAAATAAAAATAGAAAAGATCCATGAACCTACAATATGGTTCTTTGAAAAAATAAGCAAAATTGATAAACCTTTAACCATATTCATCAAGAAGAAAAGAGGGCTCAAATCAGTAAGATCAAAAATGAAAAAGGAGATGTTACAATAGACACCACAGAAATCCAAATGATCATAAGAGACTACTACTACAAGCAACTATATGCCAATAAAATGGACAACCTAGAAGAAATGGACAAATTCTTAGAAAAGTACAACCTTCCAAGACTGAACCAGGAAGAAATAGAAAATATGAACAGACAAATTACCAGTACTAAAATTGAATCAGTAGTTTTAAAACTCCCAACAAGTGAAAGTCCAGGACCAGATGGCTTCACAGGAAAATTCTACCTAACATATAGAGAAGAGTTAAAACCTATCCTTCTGAAAGTATTCCAAAAAATTTGCAGAGGAAGGAACACGTCTGAACTCATTCTATGAGGCAAGCATCAACCTGATACCAAAACAAGACAAAGATATCACAATAAAATTACAGGTCAATATCACTGATGAATATAGATACAAAAATACTCAACAAACCAAATCCAACAATACATTCGAAGGATCATACAAAATGATCAAGTGGGATTTAACCCAGGAATGCAAGGATTTTTCAATATCCACAAACCAACTGATGTCATACATCATATTGACAAATTAAAGATTAAAAACCATGTGATCATCTCAATAGGGTCATAAAAAGCCTTTGACAAAATTCAACATCAATTTATGATAAAAACTCTCCAGAAAGTGGGAATAGAGGGAACTTACCTCAACATAAAAAAGGTCACATATGACATCTAACAGCTAACAGCTAACATCATACTCAGTGGTGAAAAGCTAACATCATACTCACAGCTAACATCATACTCACAGCTAACATCACACTCAGTGGTGAAAAGCTGAAAGCATTTCCTCTAAGATCAAGAACAAGACAAGGATGTCCACTCTTGCCACTTTTAATCAACATAATTTTGGAAGTCCTAGCCACAGCAATCAGAAGAAAAATAAATAAAAGGAATCCAAACTGGAAAGGATGAAGTAAAACTGTCACTGTCTGCAGATGACATGATACTAAACATAGAAAATCTTAAAGGTGCCACCAGAAAACTAGGGCTTATCGATAAATTCAGTTAAGTTGCAAGATACAAAATTAATATACAGAAATATGTTGCATTTCTATACACTAACAATGAACTATCAGAAAGAGAAATTAAGGAAATAGAAATTAAGGAAACAATCCAATTTACCATCACATGAAAAAGAATAACTAGGAATAAATGGAATAAACCTACCTAAAGAGGTGAACGATCTGTACTCAGAAAGTCATAAGACACTGATGAAAGAAATTGAAGATGACAAACAGATGGAAAAATATACCATGTTCATGGATTAGAAGAATCAGTATTGTTAAAATGACCATTCTACCCAAGGCAATATAAAGACTCAATGCAATCCCTATCAAAATTACAATGGCATTTTTCACAGAACTAGAACAAGTAATTTTAAAATTTATATGGAAACACAAAAGTCCCTGAATAGGCAAAACAATGTTAAGCACAGAGGTGGAGGAATAATGCTCCCTGACTTCAGACTACACTACAAAGCTACAGCAATCAAAAAGGTGTGGTACTGGCACAAAAACAGACACATAAATCAATGGAACAGGACAGAGAACCCAGAAATAAATCCACACACCCATGGACAATTAATCTATGACAGAAGAGGCAAGAATATACAATGGAGAAAAGACAGTCTTCTTGATAGCGGTGCTGGGAAAACAACATGTAAAAAAAAAAAACAGCTACATATAAAAGAATGAAATTAGAACATTCTGTGACACCATATACAAAAGTAAACTCAAAATAGATTAAATACCTAAATGTAAGGCCAGATACTATAAAACTCTTAGAGTAAAACATAGGTAGAACACTCTTTGCCATAAATCACAGCAATAGTTTTATGGATCTGCCTCCTAGAAAAAATGGAAATGAAAACAAATATAAACAAATGGAATCTAATTCAAAGCTTTTGCATACCAAAGGAAACCACTGACAAAATGAAAAGACAACCTATTGAATGGGAGAAAATATTTGCAAATAATAAGACCAATACGGGGTTGATATCCAACATATATAAATAGCTCATACAACTCATCATCAAAAAAAAAAAAAAAAAACAACCAAATAATGAGCAGAAGGACTGAATAGACATTTTTTTTCCAAAGAGGAAATGTAGATGGCCAACAGGCACATGAAAAGATGTTCAACATCACTAGTCATCAGGGAAATGCAAATCAAAACCACAATGAGATATGGCCTCACACCTCTCAGAATGGTTATCATCAAAAAGAACACTAATAACAAAGGCTGGAAAGGATGTGGAGAAAAGGGGACCTTTGTCCACTGTTGGTGGGAATGTATATTGGTGTAGCCACTGTGGAAAACACTATGGATAGAGGTTTCTCAAAAAACTAAAATTAGGAATACCATATAACCCAGAAGTACCACTCCTGGGACATATCTGAAAAAAACAAAAGCACTAATTTGAAAAGATAGATGCACCCTACTGTTCACAGCTGTATGATTTACTATTGCTAATATATGGAAGCAACCTAAGTGTCCTTCAATAGATCAATAGATAAAGAAGTAGTGTGTGTATACACACACACACACACTCACACACACACACAACAGAATACTACTCAGCCATAAAAAAAAGAATGAAATTTTACCATTTTCCGCAACATGGATGGACTTGGAAGGCATTATGGTAAGTGAACTAAGTCAGACAGAGAAAGACAAATGCTGTATGATATCAATTTTATGTGGAATTAAAAAAAACAACTAGTGAATATAATGAAAAAAAAGCAGACTCACAAATATAGAGAACAAACTGGTAGTTACCAGTGGAGAGAGGGAAGGGGGAAGCAACATAAGGGTGAGTAATTGGGAGGAACAAACTATTGGGCATAAGATAGGCTACAAGGATGTATTACACAACATGGGGAATATAGTCAATATTTTGTAATAACTATAAATGGAGTAAAACCATTAAAATGTGTATTAAACTAAAAATAGATTAGAATGTACAATTGAATCTTGTTTCTTTTGGCAAATATAACTGTATATATTTAAAATGTAAAAAAAAAAAAAAAGGGTAACAATGTAGTACATACAGCAACAGGAAAGTGAAGCTCCTATGACTCTCAGGTACAGCTTCTTATGTCCCCAAATAATTTCACGCTTAAGACACACATGTTCATCCAAGTGCAGGGAAGTTGTAATTTCCATACACCCATTTTACACTGCTAGTCACAGAGCCCCTTAAGAGTAATGACTATCTCATATTCTACAGTGTCATTACAGCTCATCAATACTGGTTACCAGCTATTCAATAAACAATATCAGTGATGAAGTACTGGTTGTTGGTCTGGCACATATTGATAGTTCTTGATCTGATTCCCATTTATAGTGGCTCTATTGTTTTGTATAGATTCCTTAAGTTAATGATGCAAAAATAATCTGCCTAGGAGCTAAGGCATCAGGTATTTATGAGCCTATAGGAGAAGCCACAGACCAACTACTAACATTTTCCTTCCAGTGTGGGGATTTTTTCAGTACACATTATCATAATACATGAAAATGAGAAAGGATTTACCTATGTACATAGATGTAGGGAGTTTATAAAAAGACACCTGGTAAAATACAACATCCAATCTTTATTTTTAAGAAACCCTTAGTAAAATAAGACTAGAAAGATTAAAATAGTTAATATAAATCTCCAAATGACTGTCAATGTCATGTGATACTTAATGGTGAAACACTACATTCCAAACAAGTAAGAAACAAGAGAAGGAGTTATGTATCAAGATGGTGGCATAACTTATTCCCCACTTCAGTCTTCCTCAGCAGAAGACCAAATAGCAACTATCCACAGACAAGACACCATTGTGAAAATCCCAGAACCTGAAGGTCAGGCTAAAGCACCCCCTTGACTGAGAAGGATGGCATTAGAAGGGAAAGAGAAACAGTTTCATTTTGACCACATCACGCCTCTCCCAGTCCAGCACAGGACTGCACAAAGAGGGCTTTCTCCAGTGGAAAAACAGCTTGACATGGATATCCAGCTCCCCAAGTGTTGTTGGATGCTTCCTAAGAGGCCCACTGGGGTCTCACCTCACAGGGATCACTGGGGGTGGGAAGGTCTTCCTTGTATTAACCAGTGTTCAGATCTTGGTGAATTGCATTCCTGGTAACAGTGGCAGAGAGCCCAGCCAGAAGCTCTGCAAAATCAAGCCTGTGTCTCTATCTGGCCAGGGAACCCAGTTGACAGTCAGACAAGGAGCCAAGCCAACAGTGTTGCCCAACTATCAAGCATAGCCTCTGGCCTCACAGAACCAGGGTGTCTGAACAGTGAATCTAGGCAACTTCTGAGCCCAGCCTATGGCCCTGACTGATTGCTGAACAGCCTGAGGCCTAGCCCAAGCAGGGAGCCCAGCCACTGACCCCGCCCAACCACTGACCACCATCTTTAGTCCTACCCAATAGCAGGATAAAGGAGCCCTCACCCACTAGAAAGCCAGGCCAGTGACCTCACCCCACAGCAGAACACAACCAGCAGCCTACCTGATCAGGAAGCCCAGTCTCCATCCCTGCCCAACTTCAGGACACAGTCTGTGGCCCCACCAGATTACATAGCACATCATGAGTCTCTGACCAACAACAAAGCTCTGATGTGGCCTTGTCTGAAAATTGAGTCCAGTCAGGAGCACCATACAGTTGACAGCACCTCCCGAGGCCCCACCCAACCAAGAGCCATTGCAGAGCCCACCTAGTGGCCCTACCTGACCTTGGAGCATAGTCTGCAGCCCCGCCAAGCAGAAAGCCCATCCTGTGGTCTCACTTGAACTCACAGCGCAGCAAACTCATCCAACTGCAGAACCCAGCCAGCAGTAACCCTCTCCCAAGTCAGAACGAAGGCAGTGGTGTTGTTCAACCAGAAACCCCAATAGCAAGGCCTGCCTGCCAATGCTACCAGCTGAGCCCTCCAGTCCCCCAAGCTGATCTGACTGGTGATGGTCTTTCCCTGCAGAATCAAACCTGTGAAGCCTGGAAGAGGAGACTGCTTATTCAAATGCACAGTTACCAATGCAAAGATACCAGGATCACTTGGAACTGGGTCAGCAGGAAACCACCAAAGGAAATGCATAAATATACTCACTGGTGCCAACTAAAAAATTGGCACTTGCCATCTGCCTCTACAAGGATTAAGACACTAGCTACTATAGCTGCTGACCTTCAACACACCCTGAAAGGAGTTTAGGGTGGAGATCAGGAATGAGGCACTCTGTGCTCTGGGATAAATTGGCAGTACAGAGCTTCAGATAGTTAGAAATTTTCAGAAGAATATTTTATAAGCCTTATTCTTACATCTCCTCATATCTAGAAAAGCATTAAAAACCATTAATGGTGACCTCTGCTCTTTGTGACGCAGCAAGCCTCTACCAAAATATTTGCTTGACTGCACGTACCCTTAAAATCATATATAATACTGACCTTTCCTCCAACCTCTTTGAGCCGGTGCCTCCAAGTTATCCAAGATGCTGTCTCTCAGGCAACAGTCCTCATTTTGTTCCAAATAAAATTTAACTTACAACTCTCATGTGAACTTTCTTCAGTTGACACTGATAAATATAAATATATATTCAAAGTTAGATTCTCTAATATTGTTATGGTGGTACATAAATCACAACTGTAGTTTAAAAGTTAACTAATACATTAAAAACTGTAATAATTTGGTGTGGATGCACACTATAAAAAGATGTAACTTGTAATATCAATCACCTAAAATCTGAGGAAGGGGAAAAGTAAAAGTACAAATTTAAAACATCCTATGTAAGGCTCATGGTAACCACAAAGGAAACACCTGTAGTAGATACACAAAAGATTATGATAAAAGACTCAAAGAATATGCCTCAAAAAGTTTTCAAATCACAAAGGAAGACAGCAAGAGAGGAAGCAAGGAACAAAGGATGTACAATACAGTCAGAAAACAACAGAATCTCAATACTAGTAAGTCCTTACCTATAATAATCAGTTTAAAGGTAAATGGATTAAAGTATCCATTAAAAAGACAAAATAGCTGAAAGAATAAAAATCAAGATCCCACAATATACTCACTTTACCTTTAAGGACACACATAGACTGAGCATAAAGGGACAGAAAAAGATATTTCTGGCAAATAATAACCAAAAGAAAGCAGGGGTAAGCTAAACTTATACATACGGAAAAAGCTCTCTGGCATTGGTCTTGGCAATGATTTTTTTTTGTTTATGACACCAGAAACATAAGTATATGAAAAGGTAATCAACCTCACTAATCATCAGGGAAATGCTAATCCAAACCATAATGAGCTATAACTTCACACCTGTTAGGATGGCTATTATCAAAAAGCACAGTCTTGAAGAGTTATCTCCCCCCCCACCCCATGTTCACTGCAGAACTGTTCACAATAACCAAGACATGGACCCCATGTTCACTGCAGAATTGTTCACAATAACCAAGACATGGAAACAATCTAAATGTCCTTCAATGAATAAATGGATAAAGAAAACAAGATTATATAATGAAGTATTATTCAGACATAAGAAAAACCCTGTCATTTGTGATAACATGGATGAACCTTGAGTACATTGTTAGGTGAAAGTAGTCAGAGAGAGAAAGACAAATACTGTATGATATCACTTATATGTAGAATCTGAGCAAAACTGAACTTATGGAAACAGAGTAAGTTTGGTTGCCAGGGGCTAGGTGGTGGGGGAAAATAGGGTACAGGCGGTCAAAGGGTACAAATTTCCAGTTATAAGATGAGTAAGTTCTAGGGGAACATAACATAGCATGGTGACCATAGTTAACAATACTGATCATATACTTGAAAGTTGTTAAGAGTAGTAAATCTTAAAAGGTCTCACCACCAAAAAAAAAAAAAAAAGAAATGTTAACTCTATGAGGTGATGGATATGTTAACTATCCTTATTGTGGTAACCATTTTGCAGTGTGTGTGTATATATATATATATATATATATATATAACAAGTCATCACTTTGTATTCTTTATACTTATACAATGTTATATGTCAACTATATCCCAATAAAACTGAAAAAATATAATACTTGAAAGTAGATGAAAAAATAAACAAGACAAAAAGGTAGCCTTATATAATATAACTTTGTTCTGGAATTCTTAGTGTAATTTCATAATAAAATGAAATAGGAAAAGAGTAGTTTAAAAAATTGAAACACTGCCGCTGGAAAAATATTAAAGTGGCTGACTACAAAATACATGGTAAAAAATCAATAGTGCATTCATTCTTCAGTTAACTGATTGAGTACTTGTATGCCAAATATTGTGTTACTTAAAAGATAAAACTGAATGTTTCAGAGTCCCTTCTACAAAGGGCTTATCTACAGCAGTGGTCCTCAGCCAGAGCCACACTGGATTTGCCTGAGGAGGCTCTTGCTACATACACAAACATGAGCCACGTATCAGAACTGTTGAATCATAGGTGCCTTTATTTTAGGAGAGAGAGAGAGAAAAAAAATTTTTTCCAATTCTTTTATGTATAAAGCCACTAATCCTGGGCTTCCCTGGTGTCACAGTGGTTAAGAAGCTGCCTGACAGTGCAGGGGACAAGGGTTCAAGCCCTGGTCTGGGAAGATCCCACATGCCGCGGGGAGCAACTGAGCCTGTGCGCCACAACTACCGAGCCTGCATTCTAGAGCCCATGAGCCACAACTACTGAGCCTGCATGCCACAACTACTGAGCCTGCATGCCACAGTTACTGAAGCCTGCATGCCTAGAGCCCGTGATCTGCAACAAGAGAAGCCACCGCAATGAGAAGCCAATGCACTGCAATGAAGAGTAGGCCCCACTTGCTGCAAAAAGAGAAAGTCCGCACGCAGCAATGAAGACCCAATGCAGCCAAAAATAAATTTAAAAATAAAATAAATAAAGCTACTAATCCTAAGTAATTACAATGCAGTGAGTTACATATTATGATAAATGAAATAGAGGAGAAGAGAAGGGCCTTGCCCAAATTCAAAAATCAAGAAATAATTCTTAGGGAAAAGCAGTAAGTCAAAAACTGAATGGTGAATAAGAGTTTTTTAGATGAATAAGTAGGTTTGGAAAGTTTGTCCCATGCAGGAAAAAGGAAAAAGAAATCTTGTACAAAATCCCTGATGCAACAAAGTGGCCTAAGAACGAGACTTTTTCTATATACTGACCTTAACCTTTTGGAATATAAATGGGGAGCAGAAATTGTCAAGAATTTTACAGAATTTGTATTTAAAAAAACAGCAATAAATTATAGAAAAGTCTATTCAGAGGTATGGAAAAGAATCAACATAGGAAATATACAGTATTCCTGAATGGGAACTCAGCCATATAAAGATGCAAATCTTCTCAAAATTAGTGCATAAAGGAAAAAAATAACATCATGTGGTTTGCATTTATGTTCTGATATTTCATTAGAATACATTCATTAAAATATCATAAGGTTCTTTAACGTGTACTCTGCTTCCTGGATTCACTCTAACTTTAGATTAGATTTTAAAATTTTTATTTCACTTATTTTCATTTTTATTCATTTCATTTGGAAAGGGTATATTTTTGTTCCTAAAGATCAGATACTTATGTGAGTCTTCATACATAGAGATAGAAGATAAAAAACATTAGGAACAACTCTAAGGGGAAAATGTGAAAAATATAAAAAACAGATTTCCAACCAGATTATGAAATACCAAATTTGAACAATAAGAACAAACTTGAATTGACTCTTTGCTCTACTAGAAATTAAAGATGATCTATGATTTAAAAAGCCACCCAGGGCCTCTGGCAATGGCTAAATATGTAGGCAATGTAAACTTAAAAAGTAAACAAATTTTCTTTAAAAATGAATTCAATTGGGGTCTAACATTGCAAAAAATGTTTATGTCAAAGATTCAAAAGGAGAGAAGAGAGGTAACCTGGGTATTTGAATCTAATGTTCCCTTGATAAGAAATAGACAAACCCCAAGTAAATGAGATTTTAATGACATTCTATCACTACTGATAGGATACAAAGAAAAAAAAAGAGATACATAATATTTGAACACAATGATTAATGAAATTGGCTCACCTGATAATTACAGAACATGAACAAAAAAACAACACAATACATATTATTTTCAACTTCACATTAAATATTTCAACAAAGTTGGTCCTTTGTAGGGTCATAAAGTTAGTCTCTAATTTAAAGGATTCAAATTATACAAAGTATGCTCTTTGACCATGAAGTAATTAAGACAGAAATCAGTAATAAAATGTTAATGATCCTCTTTTTAAAAAAAAAAAATCTTTATTGGAGTATAATTGCTTTACACTGTTGTGTTAGTTTCTGCTGCATAACAAAGTAAATCAGCTATACATATATATATATCCCTATATCCCCTCCCTCTTGCACCTACCTCCCAACCTCCCTATCCCACCCCTCTAGGTGGTCACAAAGCACCAGCACCGAGCTGGTCTCCCTGTGCTATGCGGCTGCTTCCCACTAGCGATCTATTTTACATTTGGTAGTGTATATATGTCCATGCCACTCTCTCTTTGTCACATCTTACCCTTCCCCATCCCCATGTCCTCAAGTCCATTCTCTATGTCTGCATCTTTATTCCTGTCCATATTTTGAAATTAAGCAGTACAATTCTAAATAACTTGAGGTCAAGAAGAAATCACAATGGGAGCTATAAAACATTTTGAATTAAATAATAATTATACATATTAGATTTTGTAAGCTTCATCTATAAATTGGTTTAGAGGAAAATTTATAGATTTAAACACATTAGAAAATAGTATGACTAAAAATTAAAGATCTAAGCATGATTCAAAGATAGAAAAACAGTAAAAATTAAGAAAATCAAAGAATTAAGAAGGAAAGAAATGAAGACAAGAAGATAGGAAACAACAAAGGTGATCTATATAGTCAGGAAATATCCTAATAACATTGATACTCCCAGCAAAGAATCAAGTAAAGACAGAACAAATAGCCAATACCAACAGTAAAAGGGACATTACTAAAGACCATAAAAAATAAGAAAATGGAAATAAGTAAATGTTATTTTCAAAGAACATTATTTAAGATACCCTACTTATTCCAGCAATAATTCAGTTACATGTATAATTTGGACAAATTTCAGAAGTGATCTCATATAACTTCAGTTGAGTTAGGCAAATATTTACTAGCTCTTATTATGTATCAGTACCTTGACAAAGTCTGTGGGACATAAAGATGAAAATACTGTGGCCAATGGGATAAACACTTAAACGTTTCAGAAAAATCTAAAGTGCTGTCAGAATTAACCCAGAGTGATAAGGGAGTGTGTGTAAGAGTAGTCAAACCAAGCTTCAGGTTGCCAATAAAGGCTTTCAGGAAGAGGTAACAATTAAAGTGGGCCTTAAAGAACAAGAGAAATCAGCAATGAAAAATTCCTAGGCAGGGACAAGAGTGTGAGTCAACAGTCACATAGAATGACTCAACTTCATTTTGGGGAGAAAGACTCAAGTTTGACATTGTAGACTACATATTAAAACTTAAAGCTGATAAAGAGGGGAGCTTAAAAGAAGAAGCTGTAAATGTCAAGGATTTAATGATGAAAATCCTAAATAATTTTGTATTCCAAGCTCAAGTAGATTGACTCCATTCCAACAAGGATGGGTTGGAATGACAAATTTAATGAAAGGGAGTAATATGAGCAATTAAAATTTTACTGAGTTGCTTGCTTCTCAGAGTATGATCTGCAGAATGTTATCAGAATCATGTGTGAGCTTGTAAATGCAAAAGCTCAGGCTGCATTCCAGATATATTGAATCCAAATCTGCATTTTAACAAGATCACCAGGTAATTTCTATGTGCACTGAATTTTGAGAAATCCTGAATCAGATCATTCAAAAGGGCATATTTTGCTCATTGATGGAGGCAAGATTCAAGTAAGGAGAAGAATTAGAAAGGTAACTGTAATACTGTAGATACAAACACTCAAGATACAAGATCACCTCACACCTATTAGAATGGCTATTATCAAAAAGAGAAGAAATAACAAGTGCTAGCAAAGATATATAGAAAAGGAACTCTTACACACTTTGCTGGAATGTAAATTGGTGCAACCACTATGGAAATCAGTAGGAAGGTTCCTTGAAAAATTAAAAATAGAACTACCATATGATCTAGAAATTTCCACTTCTGGGTCTTTATCCGAAGAAAACAAAAACACAAAGTCAAAAAAGATACTCACCCCCACGTTCACTGCATTATTTTCAATGGGCAAGACATGGCAACAACTTAAGTGTCCACTGATGGATGAATAGATAAAGAAAATGTGGTATATATACAATGAAAAGTTGCTCAGGCACAAAAAAGAATGAAATCTTGTCATTTGCAACAACATGGATGAACTTTGAAAGCATTATGCTAAGTGAAGTAAGTCAGAGAAATACAAATATCATATGATCCCACATGTGGAATTTAAAAACAAAAAGCAAAAAACCAAGCTCTTAGATCTTGCAGGGGGGTGGAGTGGGTGGAGAATGGGTGAAGGTAGTCCAAAGCTACAGTCACCACTTACAGAATAAATAAGTTCTGGAGAAGTACTGAACAGCATGGCGACTATATTTCATAATATTGTACTTCATACTTGAAAGTTGCTATGAGTATATCTAAAGTCATCACAAAATTTTTTTTCTAACTATGTATGATAGATATCAACTAAATTATGGTGATCACCTCACAATATATATAAATATCAAATCACTATGTTCCACAACTAAAATACATATGTTATATCAATTACACAGCAGTTTTAAAAAAGAAAACTGCAATACTGTAGATGAAATTTGAAAGGGATTTGCTATGTCACAGAAGATAAATAGGAGAGAAATTTTGAGAAATAATTTAAAGGGTAAATGAGATGTTTATTTTTTCAGTCAATTTGAGGATTAAGGGAGCAGGGAAAGTCAAAAATTTTGCCCAGCCTAATAGCTTGGGTGGAAAGACAGATGGATGAATATACTAACAGGAGCAGGTATAGAAAATTCCTCACAGTACAGGGGATAAAGCTGAGTAATATTATGCTAACCAATGATAATGCAAAAAGACTTTGTAAGTTTTAAGTCACTGATTTTATGGTGTTCCAGTTTACAAAGCTCTTCCATATTTATGCAATTTTTAACCTACTGAGTCATAGTATTATCTTGAATTTACTTCTTTAAGGGAGATTTAAATTTTATAAAATAGTTATTTTCTTTGAAATTTAAGACTAGATTACTATCAAACCATGAGTTTAGGGTTAGGGTAATGTAATTTATGTTCAGATTCTTGAATTATGTTCTCTTGTGCCCTGTAACTTGTGACTACTGCTCAAGAAATAGCTGTCAAATTTCAAGATTTTTTGGTTAGTACTAAAACATTTACAGGAGAAACTGCCTGAGTTTCCATCTTTTATAATACTGCTCTTGGGAGCTATTCTGCAAGCTATGCCCATATAAGCTATCCTTCAGCAAGTCTTCATTTCATCATTGCCTAATGCATCAACATTACTCCTGCCGATAATGGCTTTTTTGTTTGTTTTTTTAACTGAGGCAGTCTGAAAGATTCAGCAGAAAATGTACAAAAAATTGTCACTGTAATGTTGGTGACAGAAAGTACACAATGGCCACATTATAGGGTTTGCTCAACACGTGCGATGGATCTTGTCAACAAAATGGAGATAGACAGACAATTTCCAATTAGTTGACTCAATAAGAAAAATTACTGAACTGGCTGTCTTCACACTGAATACATTAATAATTTCATGTGCAAAGGAGAAGGAAGGGTCAAACACCTATTGAGACTCAAATAGGTAAGTTACTTCCTGGGAACATCAAAGCTTAATCATTCATCAATGATAAATAACAGTTAACACTATTTTTTCTATGTGCCAGAAACACTGGCCCTGCCAAATTTCTGTTATTCTATAAAATTTCTAGTGTTGTTTTGACTTGATACTGAATTATATTTGATATTAAATTATTGTCATCATATATTTTATGTTACCCCTTTTCACTGGATCTATGTTACAAAGAACAGTTTTTTTCAACTTGAAGGCTAAAATAAAATTTGATATGTTCATTTATGTTGAAATTCACCTCTACATAATATACCTTGATTGGGAACTTCTGGTATATAAAGCATTCTACTCTGTATGTTATTACTGATGTGTGAGAACAGGAATATAAAAATGAACGTGATACAAATTCCACTCTAAATAATGTAAAATTCAATATGGCTAAGTAATAGTAATAGGCAGCCGATAATATAATTAAGAAGAACAATCTGAAAATGAGAGACAGCTTGATTTCCACAGTGAAATACATTTGGAAGCCTCTAAGAATTTGATATTTACACTCAACATTTCTGTTCCTACTGGCTTCTATATTTCTTCAATAATATGTTTATAAAATCTGTGCAAGTTAAATAAAAGCAATGAATTTGAAATGGCTTAAATAAGTAATCCAAAGCTTAAATCCATTTATAAGGAAAATTAAAGGAAAAAAATTATAACTTCTGTTTTAGCACTGGGTGGCTTATATACTATTTCCATGAATATAGACATGACTATTGTATTTTTACGTAAATAAACTTTCTGTAGCAGCAACTGATGTCACTGCCAAATTTGTGCACAGTTTGTTAGGCCTGTGAAGTATATTTTTCTTTAATTTGCTTTAACTAACTATGTAATAATTAAATAAATGGAAGTAAGCTTCCAAAAGTCTATGCAATCTGTTTCAAGTTGCCAATAGTAGAATGTCATTTATTGGAACATTTTTTTCCTTCTCTGCTTTCACAGGGAATTGTACTACTGTGATTCCATTCAAATTATGTTCATTAAAACAGAAAGTACATATAGGCTATCAGGTTAGTCAAGTTCACATAAACACAAAAGTGCCTTAACCTTTCTAATAAAGGTAACTCTATTTTACATAATTCTAGTTCATTTTAAATAATCAGGTAATGTAATATCTGGATTATTTTCTAGTGTTTGCCTTTTACAACTTTAAAAAAAAAATGAACAGAAAAACAATTTGCCACTCGAGAAGTCAAAAGAATGAATAAATCAAAGTTGTTTTTCTGGGTTTTATTACTTCTTAGAAATAGTCTCTTTCATGATTTCTGTTTCTGCTTTAACAAAAAGATCAGCATCTTATGTATAGAAACTAAATCAGAGGTGATTTTTCTCTGTGATGCTTTGCATTATTTATTTACTGCTTAAAATGTTCTTCTCTTCCCCGAAGCAAAAGCCTTCAATTTAAAATCCATACAGATTCTATTACCAAAGGAGATTCATAGACTGTATCTACATGTGGCAAAATCGGTTGAAAAGTACAAAGTCTGTCATGAAGCAACTTGACAGCCTGAAGGCAAAACAGCAATAAATGTTTGTCCAACTGAAATTTCCAGATCTGTTCTTCCTATTTTCACATTTTCTTTTCTAGTTTTTTTGTAAAACACAGAGCAGGAATAAATAAAATAAATGAATATTTAAAATAATGATCTCATTTCAAAAATCCTATATTGTGGGACTTCCCTGGTGGCACAGTGGTTAAGAATCCGCCTGCCAATGCAGGGGACACGGGTTCAAGCCCTGGTCTGGGAAGATCCCACATGCCGCGGAGCAACTAAGCCCATGCGCCACAGCTACTGAGCCCGCGCTTTAGAGTCTCTGAGCCACAACTACTGAGCCCACGTGCCACAAGTACTGAAGCCCACGCACCTAGAGCCCATGCTCTGCAACAAGCAAAGCCACTGCAAGGAGAAGCCCGCGCACCGCAACAAAGAGTAGCCCCTGCTCGCCGCAACCAGAGAAAGCCTGCACGCAGGAACGAAGACCCAACACAGCCAAAAATAAATAAATTTTTTTTAAAATCCTATATTGTGACAGGTTACCCATTTGATTTTTGCACTGGTTTCTTTAATTAAACAACGCATGTATTGCCTTCCTCTCCAGAGGAGGTTATATAACTTAATTCCCCTAAAACCTTGAAATTTTTACTAAAGAACAAAGAATTTGAATCATACAATATATGAGTTTCATGCCCCTTTCCTTGCAAGTAGTATCTGCTGAAGCAGTATTTTTTAGGTGAATTATCGAAGGTTATATCAATCATTATATCAAGATTTTGATCTTGATGAAAACCATTAGAATTGACTTTAGTCAAAATAGATCAAGTTAGTCAACTAAGTATCTGTGGAATTAAAAGACTCAAAATAGTATAAGTTAAATTCCAAAATAATACATTAAAGGAAAAACAAACAACTTGGACTATGCTATGGGAAAAAAAAGAAAGTCAACAAGTTTAAATTCTTTCCTCCCTGGATTTTACATCCTAGTTGAAGAGTTTTATTTAGTAAAGGTCTATGAAATATTTTGGGGTTGAAAGAAATCATATTTTTGTGATTCCTGTAATTTAGTACAAAACTTAGAAGTATATCTTGACCCAAACAATGAGCTAATTATTATATTCTGTCAGAAATATGTCCCAAAGATATTACAGGCCATTTTTAATAAGCACATATTTAGTGATTCAAAGTTTGTATATTTAATTGTTTAGTAATAGGACATTTTATGATCAACATTATCTATGATGCATGTTGATTGAGTAACCCTATATAAATATTTGCTAAAATTTGAGGGTTTTTTTTTTTGTAAAATGACTTGTTATATTTTTGACTTTACTATTTGAAAAATAAGACTTCTTGTCTAAGTCTAGTGCATTTGTTTGAATGTAACCTTGTGATTTGGCAATGATTTTAAATAATGTCTTCAAATGTACATTGAATATACATTTTCATTTGCAATAAATCCTTTCCAGGTCATATTGCCATTAGTAAAAGACTGAATGGAATGTTTTATATTCCGTATAAATGTAGATTGAAAGATAATTTTTGTCTTGTTTCCCACAATGTGATTAAAACTTTTTAGAAAAACTTTTGGCTTTTTTCCTATATAACAGGAAATAGTAAAAGTAACATGAGCTATGAGATAAGTTAGATCTGAGATCAAATAACTTGGCATCTCTGACCCTTTAACCTTGAACTTAAGTTCTTCAATTATGATTAGAATCTCCCATAAAATGAGACCTATAGATGGCATTTTTTTTAAATAAATTTATTTATTTATTTATTTTTGGCTGTGTTGGGTCTTCGTTTCTGTGCAAGGGCTTTCTCTAGTTGCAGGGAGTGGGGGCCACTCGTCATCGCGGTGCACGGGCCTCTCACTATCACGGCCTCTCTTGTTGCGGAGGACAGACTCCAGACGCACAGGCTCAGTAGTTATGGCTCACGGGCCCAGTTGCTCCGCGGCATGTAGAATCTTCCCAGACCAGGGCTTGAACCCGTGTCCCCTGCACTGACAGGCATATTCTCAACCACTGCACCACCAGGGAAGCCCCAGATGGCATAATTATAAGTAAATATTAAACTCTTTTTAAAATGTTTGATGTCTAACCAAATCAAAGTATAAAATATGTTTTCTTCTCCTCCTTTACTAAAGAAAATTGGAATTTTAATGAGAAGTGTTTTTATTCAGAACATTTTCCTAGGTTATTTCCATGTGTATTGCAAATACTTCCCAAATGGACTAAAACTATCCCTAGGGCAGATGTGTTTTGTTTCTTTATATGTATATTCTTCCTCTATCTTTCCATATTCATCCTCCTCAGCCACAATAACAGAGCTTAGCACAGCATCCACTGGGAGAATCACTGAATGTTGACAAGCAAGTGAAAGACTGGTAGGATGATGTAAAACACTGATACCAAATTGCACCTCCACTAGCACATTGTTTATTTATATGAACATTGTTTTGTGGAGGGAACAACAACGCTTGTTTTAGCCAATTCAATAGAATACTTTAAAGTGGTATTTTTCAAAATAAGCATTTATTAGCTGGCATATTGGTTCAGTTGAACAAAGTTTGGGTTTGAAATTTTTTAAGTAACCTCATTCATTGGCATTAACATATATACACTACCAAATGTAAAATAGCTAGTGGGAAGCAGCCGCATAGCAAAGGGAGATCAGCTCAGTGCTATGTGACTACGTAGAGGGGTGGGATAGGGAGGGTGGGAGGGAGATGCAAGAGGGAGGGGATATGAGGATATATGTACACCTTTAGCTAATATATTACAGAATATATTTCTAGAAAGTGAAGAAAATGCCTCTTTTGTTATCTGTTAGAAAAATATGTAGTTGAGATAAGGTGCATGCAGAACTTTAAGCCTCTGAAATTGAAGACAAGTAATATCAGCATTACTTTTCTAAAAAGAGCTTTAAGAAATAAGATATTGCATGAGGTTCTCAGGGAAAGACTCAAAGGGTCTGAACTCGTGCCCTGACAAGTGGGAAATATGTCCCTGGAATTACTTTCTTGCAACTCTGAAATGCAGTGACATAAGATAAATGAGGATTATTAACTCTATGCCAGGATGTCTCAAGCATCCTAAAGGCTTGAGACCCCTAATGTATAAATTACAGACTGAATGGCTAGGATAAGACTGGGATATTTGTAGCAGACTTTATAAATAGTTAATAGAGGCTTTAGCCTCACAGGTTTGATGTTGCTCACACTTGCTTAAACATCGGCTCTTACAACCTAGCAAATCAAATGCAAAAAATCGAATGAAATCACAAAAAGTAATTTAAAATGATCACAGACCTCAATGTAAATGCAATACTATAAACTCTAGAAGATAGCACAGGATAAAATCTGGAGGACCTTGGGCACAGAGATGACTTTTTAGAAACAACACCAAAGGCATGATTCATGAGATGGATAGAAAGCTGGACTTCCTTAAAATGGAAAACATGTGATCTGCAAAAGACATTGTCAAGAGAATTAAAGGACAAGCCACAGACAGAGAAAATACTCACAAAAAGTCATATCTGATGAAAAGACTCATCCAAAATATACAAGGAACTCAAAAACTCAGTAAGAAAGCAAACAATCCAATTTAAAAATGGGCTAAAAGAGCCAAACAAACCTCGCCAGAGAAGATACAGATGCCAGAGAAGCATGGGAAAAGATGTTGCGCATCATATGCCTTCAGGGAAATTAAAACAATGAGATGGCACCGCACACCTATTAGAGTGGTCAAAACCAAGAACACTGACAACATCAAATCCTGGTGAAGATATAGAACAACATGAACTCTCATTCATTACTGATGGGAATGCTAAATGGTACAGCCACTTTGGAAGACAGTTTGGCAATATCTCACAGACTTAAACATACGATTACCATATGATCCATCAATTGCACACCTTAGTATTTACACAAAGGAGGTGAAAACTTATGTCTACAGAAAAAGCTCCACACATTTTATAGCAGCTTTATTCATCACTGTCAAAACTTGCAAGCAACAAAGATGTCCTTCAGTAAGTGAACAGATCAACTGTGGTACATCCAGACAATGGAATATTATTCAGTGCAAAAAAAGAAATAAGCAATCAAGTTGTAAAAAGACACAGAGGAAACTTAAATGCTTATTATTAAGTGAAAGAAGCCCTTATGAAAAGTCTACATATCATATGAATCCAACTATTTGACATTCTGGTCAGTGCAAAACTACGGAGAAGGTGAAAATATCAGAAGTTGCCAAGGGTTAGTGGACAGTGGAGGATGAAAAGGTAAGTATAGAGAATTTTTAGTGAAACTATTCTAATACTGTAATGGCTGATACATATTATACATTAATCCAAAGCCATAGAATGTACAACATTAAAAGTGCACCCAAACGTCAATTATGAACGTTGGATAATAATGTCGTGACAATATCAGTTCATCAGTGGTAACAAATGTACCACTCTGGTGAAAGATGCTGATAATGGAGGAAGATATTTATGTGTGGGGAAGGGGGTATACAGGAAAACTATCTTCTGCTCAGTCTTGCTATGAACCTAAAACTGATCTAAAAACTAAAGTCTTCTAAAAAAAATCAAATGAAAAAACTTATTAAACCAATGGTGGGAACATGAATTGTCTTGTGAGTCTTTCCATCAATCATATACTTAGGCTGAACTGACACTGAGTCAGAAGTCTTACAATAAGCAAATTGGTTTCACTGGATTAGAATCAACAAAAAGACCCTTGACTGAATAAAAGAATAATAAAATATAAATACTGTGCCCCCAGAAAGTATGAAAAAGGAGGAACTGATAAAAATTTGATGGGCAAATGGTTACTGACCTATCCATGTTCTGGTGTAACAAAAAAATTATATCATGAAACAGGAAACCAATCAATTAGCTAATATGTGGAAAAGTAAGGAAAGCCAAGAGAAACTGTAGGAAAAAATAAAAACTTATTCATAACTGCTTTGGAAATAGTGAACCCATTAAACAAGGAGCAAAGAGACTCTGATAAGACCTTTGAGCCTGAACTTTTAACGAAATCTGGCTTATATTTACATCCCATTTTGGTTTTTTTTGAGGACTTGGAGAAAACCACGCTCAACTTTGATATTACCCAATTGAGAACTTCAGTTATGAGTGCTGACCCAAAAGTTAGGTGAAATCTTTGGCATTTAATCCACTAACAACCTGAATGAAGTATCATCTTAGGTTCAGCAAAAGCCAGTCTGAGGTAAATACCAACAGGACAAATGGTCCCTTCTCTCTCTCTCACAATAATATGTAATGCAACACTGAAACATTGGCAATGGTAAAGAACAGCAGCTGAGTAGAGTTTATTATATCATAATCAAAACAGAACTTCCTCCAGTGTGCCACTAACTCAAGATATGGTAGATATGATCATTTGAGGACCCCTTCAACTGTATGCCTTTCTTTATGCTCCTACTGAGAGGACAAGAGAGCATGCAGACCATATTGCCAGATTCATTTATGACCTCACACCAGGATTATGGCTGGTTTAAAAAAAAAATCGGGCTCCCCTGGTAGCGCAGTGGTTGAGAGTCTGCCTGCCGATGCCGGGGAAACGGGTTCGTGCCCCGGTCCCGGAAGATCCCACATGCCGCGGAGCGGCTGGGCCCGTGAGCCATGGCCGCTGAGCCTGTGCGACCGGAGCCTGTGCTCCGCAACGGGAGAGGGCACAACAGTGAGAGGCCCGCGTACAGCAAAAAGAAAAAAAAAAAAAAATCGAAAAAGAGTTCTTGGAAAGAAAAGAGAATTTCCCAGCCTAATGTTAATATTGGGAAAGAGGTTAAGTTTGTAAGAAACTTAATGGAGTTCTTACAACACACTTGGTGGCGGCCCAACATTAAAGTAGAGAAGAGAGAAAAATGCCTACTTCATCTGTCATTACTCCTAAAAGACACTACCCAGATATTGATCCTAGTTTAAGAAATTCTAAAACATGCAAATCAGAGTTAGAAAAGACTATTCTAAAGCATGGTACAGACAGAGTTCACTTTATTCACAAAATAATAGAAGTGCATAATTGGAGGCCAGGAGCTCCTGCTGTATTCCTAGCAGAAAATCCAAGGTTGCATACCCTTCATGGAGGTTGGTGAAGTGAACAGAGGAAATGGTTGTTCCTTGGTTTGTTAAAGCAACTAATTACATACAGTCTTATCTCCACCAATGACCTTGAGGGCACACTAGAGGGACCCAGGTATAACTGAATCGTTATGTAGACATAAAAGTAAAGGCAACTGGCTAAGAATAAGATGAGAAATAGGAAAGGAGAAAATAAATCCACCCTTGGATAAGATCACCCTTATATAAGTGTATAACTGGATGTGTGAGTGATAGATATGTCAATAATCAACTTGAGGTTAAAGATGAGAAAGCTTATCTTGGTCTATTATTTATTTGAAGTATAAAATGAAAAATATTAGAATTTCCTCAGCTACCTTTGGTAGTAAATGATTCTTAAGAATATAGAAGTTACAAAAGGAAGTAAGAAATTACACTTTTGTGAAAGAAATGAAGAGAGCAGGGGTATTAATACCAACCAACTGTATCATCCTGTGAGAACTCTAATAAGGTTCATGGATGTGAGTTGAAAAACTAAGACTGTTGAATTCTTGAACAGATGGCAAAGGAATGAATCTTTGAAAAAGGTAACCAAACCTGTAACTATATACACAGAAAAGACATCCTTCAAAAACAAGGGTTGACTAAAGGCATTTTCAAGACAGTTTGAGAGAATCTGTTGCAGGCTGGCCTGCACTAAAAAGAGATACTAAATGGGAGTTATTTAAATGGAAACTACCTCTGCTGGAAACATAAAAATAGAGAAAGGAATAAAGGACACCAGAAAGGGCAAATGTACAGGCAACTATAGATAAATACTGAATATATAAAACTATGTCTTATGGGGTTCTAAATATATGCAGAATTAAAACTCATTACTCATAGATGATAAGACCTTTAAGCAAACTAGGAGTAAAAAGGTAACTTCCTTACTATAACATGATACATGGCTTCAGATGCTCAATGTTTTAAATATACCACTTCTCCCCAAATTAATCTATTATAGCAATGACAAGCAAAATTCCAAATATTTATTTTCATGAAAATTGTTAAAGGTGGTTCTAAATCTGTATGAAAATATAAAGGGCCAAGAATACATAAAGCAAAAATAAAGTTCAAAGCTGTAGAACATATACTACATATTACAACATCTATTAAAAAGCTGTACTAGTAAAAAGGTATAGGATTGGCACAACAATAGAAGACACATAGGACAATGAAATAGAAAACAATGTTTGAAGTCAGAATCAAGTAACTTTTAACAAAGCAAATACTACAGGGCAGTGGAAACAATGATCTTTAAAATAAATGTTGTTGGATTAAATTTTCATATGAAAACTTCATCTTGATCACTATTCCATGCCATATACAAAACTCAATTCCACATGGATTGCAATCTAAACAAAATTTTAAAAACAGTAAGATAAAATTTTAAAATTTACTTGAAACAATAAAGTAAAAGGTAAAACAGTAACATTGTAAGAAGAAACATAGAAAAACATCTTTCTGACCCTTGAATAAACAAAGATTTCTAAAACAGAGAGCTAATTGTAAAGAAAAATAACAGATTAGATAATTGGAAAATTAAAAGCTTTAATTCATTCAAGAATGACCTGAAAAGGATGAAAACGTAACCCAGAGAGCGAGGCAAAATATTTGCAACACATCTGACAAAGGGCTTATGTCCCGAATATACGGAGTACTGTAAATCAATAGGAAAATGATGAACAAACTAACAGAAAAAAAAATGGGCAAAATACTTGGACAAGCACAAAAAAGTATATCCAAATGGCTAATAAATATATGAAAAGATACTTAACATTATTCTGAGAAATGCAAATTTAACCATGATGTGTTACTATTACACAAAAACACAAAGTCTGAAAACAGAAGTGTTGTAAGGATATGGCATAGTCAGAACTCTTACACTACTGATGGGAGTATAAATTTGTGCAAGCAGTTTAAATTTAAAATGCTATTGATAGATTTACTGGACATAAGTATATCCTATAATCTAAGCATATCCTATAATCTAGCTTCTATTCCTAAGCATATAACTGATAGAAATGCATGCATGTGTTCAAGAAAAAGAAATACTAAATGTTCACAGTAGTACTATTCAGAAACTACAGATAAGCTGAAAAATAGTGGAATGGTGAAATAAATCGCAGTATTTTCTCACAATGTAATTCTATGCAAAGAGAACAATGTAACTATACACAAAAATATGGATAATTCACAAATAATAAATGCTAAAGAAACTGTATACCAAAGAGTTTATATTGTTTGATCATATGTATGTGTGTATGTGTATATATATTTACAACACAAGTAAACCCATATACTGTTAGAAGACAGGAAAGTGGGTTTTATTTTTGGAACAGTGACTAGAAGTAGATAGAGTGGAATTCTGGGATGCTGGCAGTGTTGTTTCACGATCTGAATTTTGGTTTTCTTGAATATGTTCAATCTGTGAAAATTCAGCCTAAATGACTATAATTTGTGTATATATGCATGTTATACTTGAATAAATTATTTTTCAATTGTAACAAAGAAAATCCAGATTAGTCAATTAGGTGTTTCAGTAGTAGGATGGAATAAGAAAGGGCTAAACTAGAGAATGAGAGGTACTTCTAATTATAGGTGGTTGAGTCCAGCTCCAAGGACTAAACATCAGGGGCAGGACACCAATCAGTAGACATACTGGAGGGTGAGGGTAACAGCAGAATGAATTAAAGGGGGAGGCAAGGAAAACCTTTAATCATAAAGGAATGTTATAACTTGGAACTTGGGAAAGACAAGAGACAATAAACACATCATGGACACTGTTGGGAATTATCAACTATTAGATCCACAAATGTCAGGTATGCAATTGGTAGCAATGTCAATTACTCCAGACTCCTAATGTATAAATGCAGGCAAAGATGTGTATATTCTTAGCTGAATCCAGGAAAGAGTTCCTCTAGCTTGTTTTGGTACAAGGAGTGTCTTCCTCCTAAAACCTTGGTAACACTGGATTCAAGAGAGTAAAACTAGAAAGCGGGGATCAATAAGCCAGAGAAGGGCATACAAATAAGTTTTCAAACCACAGGGCTTTCAGCCAGGGTCAGAAGTCTAGGAAAACAAGAATGTAGATCAGATGACCAAGAAACCCATCTAGGCATAGGATCTGGATAAATACTTGGATTTGGCACTGACTAGAGCTGGCTTTATAATTTGTTCTCCAATTATGTATAGGAGATCAGCTATACTTAAATATTCAAGAAGAAAGTAGGCAGCCTCTACAAAAGTGTTTCTTCAAACGTTTGCCTTCAGGGCCCTTTTACCCTCTTACAAGATACTGAAGATCCCAAAGAGCTTTGGTTTATGCAAGCTATATCTGTAATTACTGCATTAGAAATTTTAAATGAAATAAATATTTTAAAATCAACATCAATAAAGCCATTGCATTTAACATAAATTACATGTTTTATTTTAAAAAATCTGTATTTCTGGAGCAAAGTTTATAGTGAAGAGTGGCATTGTTTACATTTTACAATATTGTTTCTTAATATCTCTCATAACAGAAACAGCTGAATTTTCACACCTGCTTCTGCGTTCACTTGGTTGCAATACCAAATTACATAATCTCTAAAATCCACTCTTCACTTATGAGAAAATCAGAGTTAAAGAGGCAAATGAAATCTTAGTGTTATTGTGAAAATTGTTTTGACATTGCAAACTCCCTGAAAGGGTCTTAGGGAACCCCAAGGGTCCCTTGAAAATTATTTAGGAATCACTGTTCCACTGAATGACAGTTTGACTTAAGAGCTCAGGATATGACTGATCCTATAGTAGCAAGTTGCCTGAACCCACATTCAACTGCCACAGCATGGAGCTTAATATTTTTCAAAGAATACAAAAATTAATTCTCAGAGTGATGTGTCAGAGAAAAGCACATTCTTGAATTGGCTATAAATGGCAGCTAAATTTGCCATAGAAAATGAGGTAAATCTTTCAAAACAAGGTTCAGCTGTCATCCTTGTTTATGCTTCAGAAAATGTTTGGCTAAAATAGAAGAGTATTTTTAAGGACACTGATGGAAAATATTTATAAGAGAAGAATGTAGGAAGTTAAAGGTGAACTTTAATATAGGGATAATGGAAATTTAACTAAACACATAGAACATGTGAGGGGAGCATTTTTTGGGTACAGCTGAACATAAATAATTTTATTAAATATGTTTTAGGTAAAATTATAAGTTTGTGTGTGTGTGAATAGACACAAACTTGCAATACTGTCAGAAACGATTTGTGCCACATTAGTGAACTTAGAACACGTTTGATCAATAATTTATTCTGGAGAAATGAGTTAAAGAGAAGGAGGCTATACAGCATTTATGATTTGTGTGATCAGAGAGATGAGAGGGGTCAAAACAAACAAAAAAAGAAAAGCTGGAGTTCAACCAAACAATATAATACCACATCCATAAGTCTCAATTTTGATCTTTTAGAAGCAGAGAAAAGTTATTATAAGAGGATGTATATGAGTTGACAATAAAGAATATTTTAATGGCTTTTCAGATTAGAATTCCAGATAAAATTGTAAGAACAAATAATCCAGGTGGTGCTGAATTCATCTGATGCATCAGATGCCACCACACCATAGACAAACCTCTGGAAAGCCCATTCTCCTGATGGGTTTGATGTATTAGTTTGGCTTGTGACAACTACAGGAACGCTTGACTTTTATCACTATCCCCTTGATCTCTGGTGCTACCAAAGGAAGATTGAGTGACATGGAAAAACTAAGCAGAATATGAGAGTGAAAGAGGCAAATAATACTTTAGTAATTAAGATGTTAATACTAATATTAATAGAGTCAACAGAGACAACTGTTTGACCTCTCCAAGACTGGAAGAAGTGTTTCTCTAGGTTGAAATCAGAAATCAAAAAGACTTGTCAGTTTCTTAATAGGTAAAAATCTGAAAATACCAGAAAATACTGCAGGACCCTTTTGAAATTTAATTCTCCTACCATTTTAAAATTAAACTGTAGATTTAAATATTTTCTTACTAAAATAACATAATGAATACCACATTTTAAAAAAATTATACTCACACAATTTGACCTCATCCATTTGAAAAGATAATAAATAGTCTAACATGAATCTGACTCAGCCTTGGAAGAAAATCAGGAATTCCTTGACACAAGCTAACCCTTGCTTGGCAACAGGAGCTATAGGGATTCTGATTTGATGTGCTTCTATGAACCTCTCTGAATCAGATTACCAACTTTTATTATCATCAAAAAGAAAAGTTAAGAAGCTCAGCTGCATATTAAAGATGACATGAGCTTTACCATGTCAAAGTCAAATCCAAAATAGTGACTTCTTATTCAAGCCAGTACCAGCAACTTACTCATTTAGGTATATTTTTAAGCAGAATTAACTTTTCTCTAGGGTTTTACTTCCCCGATTTTTACTTACATCTTTTTTTTTTAAAGGAAGCCATTATTTTCTTTCAAACATGGGGTTTGGCAATGTCTTTTTTAATTTGGCATATATTTTAGGCAAAGGAAATCTATTTCCAATACAAATGAAAGCTAATGGCATGAAAATAGTGCTTGTGTTTAGGTACATTGTATTTGGAAAGGGGAAATATTAGGCAGGTACACAAATTATCAGGTTCCCAAAATTATATATAAAACAAAAAATTAAGAAGGAAAAGCTGAGTGTTATTTTTTTCTTATTTGATTAACATAATTAAAAATTATTGTTGAAAAATATTTTACTCAGCTTATGAGATTTTGGACATGTAATGTTTGAACTTAGTTATCAATTTGGAAGGTTTCATTCAGAATACAATCTATCTTGCTAATTTTTACCTGGAAGAAATTTAATATGATGTAGCTAATTTCAGGTATATCAATCTATAACGACTGTCTTTTCTACTTTTTTATATTCTTGCCTCCTTTACCTCACAATTTTTTAGAGACAATTTTTTAAAGACCATCTCTTCAATAAGTGGTGCTGGGAAGAGAACATCTATGTGTAAAAGCAATAACATTAGAACATTTCCTCACACCGTATACAAAAACAAACTCAAAATGGATTAAAAACCTAAATGTAATACAGGAAACCATAAAACTCCTAGAAGGGAACATAGGTAGAACACTCTTTGACATAAATTGTAGCAATCTTTTCTTGTATCTTCCTCCTGAGGCAGCAGAAATAAAAGCAACCATAAACTAATGGAACCTAATTAAACTTAAAACCTTTTGCAAGCAAAGGAAACCATTGAGAAAATGAAAAGACAACCTACAGAATGGGAGAAAATATTTTCAAATAATATGAACAAGGGGTTAATATCCAAAATACATAAACAGGTCATACAACTCAATACCAAAACAACAAACAACCCAATAAAAAAAAAATGAGCAGAAGACTTGAATAGAAATTTTTCCAAAGAAGACAAACAGATGACCAACAGGCACATGAAAAGAAGTTCAACATCACTAATCAAAAAACGCAAATCAAAACCACCATAAGCTATCACCTCACACTTGTCAGATGGCTAT
This sequence comes from Hyperoodon ampullatus, assembly GCF_949752795.1. Taxonomy (NCBI): domain Eukaryota; kingdom Metazoa; phylum Chordata; class Mammalia; order Artiodactyla; family Ziphiidae; genus Hyperoodon; species Hyperoodon ampullatus. The sequence continues at coordinate 96,373,720 of NC_136918.1, forward strand.
CATTAAAAAGCCCACAAATAACAAATGTTGGAGGATGTGGAGAAAAGGGAACCCTTGTACAATGTTGGTGGGAATGTAAATTGATGCATCCACTATGGAAACTGAGGAACACTAAGGATGTTCCTTAAAGAACTAAAAATTGAACTACCATATGATCAATTAATTCCCCTCTTGGGTATGTATCCAGAGAAAACCATAATTCGAAAATGTACATACAGCCCAATGTTCATAGCTGCATTATTTACAATAGTCAAGACATGGCAGCAACCCAAGTGTCCATAAAGAGATGAATGGATAAAGATGTGGTGTGTATGTGTACACACACACAAGAATATTACTCAGCAAAAAAAAAAAAAAAAAAAGAACGAAATTTTACCATCTGTAACAACATGGATGGACCTAGAGAATATTATGCTTAGTGAAATAAATCAAATACTGTATGATACCACTCATATGTGGAATCTTAAAAATAATACAAATGAATATATATGCAAAACAGAAATATTCACAAATATAGATGACTAGTGGTTACCAAAGGGGCAAGGGAAAGGGGGAGGGACAATTAGGGGTATGAGATTAAGTGATACAAACTACTATGTATAAAATAGAAAAGTAATAAGGATATATTATTTAACAAGGAATTATAGTCATCATTTTGTAATAACTTTTAATGGAATATAATCTGTAAAAATACTGAATCACTAATATTGTAAATCAACTGTATTTCAATAAAAAAAACAGCAAACACCTTGTTGAGCATTTTACCACTTACTGTCTTATGCTGCATGCTACTGTATTTTAACAAATCTTATTACTGTGGTAGACCATGTACTGGAATGTTTTATAATTACTTAAAAATCTATTTGTTTCTTAGTGTTCCACAGCCTTGGTAGAGAACATAGTAATATTCTAAGATGAATTATCTACCTGGAGAAATAATATGGTACATGAAGGAATCATGTACCATAGGATTTGAGAGTCTAGTTTGAGATAATACAATACTGAGAGAAGAGAAAATCATAAACAGAGACAAACCAATTGGGTGAGACTTTATGGAGGAAATGGATTCAGGGCTGGACATAAAGGAAAGGCAGCATCTGGCTTATCTGAGGAACAGCATAAACAATAGCAGCAAAACTGATCCGAACATTCGTGATTATCAATAGAGAAGCTGGCCTCCCTGAAGAGCGCTGGGCAGAGGGCCGTCAAGTGAGACTGAGTGGAAACTAAGGGATAAGGAATTTTAAAGAGGGACAACCAAGTGAAAGTGAGGTTTTAAAAATACCCACCTGGAAGTAGTTTGAAAATAGCAAGAGTTTGGTGGCAGCAATTATAAGCATATTGAAATTGCATAAATGGGAAGTTATCAAATTCTGACTAAGATGATATTATTAATAATATAAAGGGGGCTTTCCTGGTGGCGCAGTGGTTGAGAGTCTGCCTGCCGATGCAGGGGACACGGGTTAGTGCCCCGGTCTGGGAGGATCCCACATGCCGCAGAGCGGCTGGGCCCGTGAGCCATGGCCGCTGAGCCTGCGCGTCTGGAGCCTGTGCTCCGCAATGTGAATGGCCACAACAGTGAGAGGCCCGCGTACCGCAAAAAAAAAAAAAAAAAAAAATTATATATATATATATATATATATATATATATATATATATATATATATATATATACACACACACACACACATACATACATATATATAAAGGAAGAAGTACATATGAAAGACTGTAAGGGGAGAAACTATGAGGTATATAGGAAGTTAAACTGTCTTCCCAATAGCATGGTTAATTTTGAGCACTGCTCTATTATATGAATAATTATTTCCGTCTTCCTTTTCACTTGGTTTGCCAATTCAAAATCAGTTTCATGATATATAAGGAATATAGAATACATATAGGAAAGATTTATTTTTTTCCTTTTAACTGTTATTTCTCCATACCCAGATTATTCATATCAAATTCAAAAATATTTTAATAGAAAATATTTCTTACAATATATATACTTACCAAGTTCAAAGTTTTATTATGTTTTTCCTGAAAAACTAATCCTTAATTATTCCAAATCTGATTAGCTCAAATTGTTTTATTAATTCCTATGTAACAGAAAAATTATGTGACACAAGAATTTTGTAAAAATTTGCCAGTAAAATTAATACTCCTACGTAACATTCAATCCAGTGGGAAAAAATTCTGTGTAGAACAAAACAAACTCAGTTGCTGCAAAGACTGTGAGACAAAGCAAGAGAAAGACTGTCTAATTCTATAAAATAAAATTGTTCACTTAAAATGAAATCCTTGCCTTAAATACTGAAACCTATTTCCTCATGACATTCAGAAACAAATGCTACAATTAATGGATAGAAAGTGTTAAAGAAACAGGACAATGTCTCTGACAGGTAACTGGTTTACTTCAGCAGCGAAAATCTATCAGTGACTTTACTAAAGTTTCAATTTGCTTTTCATCCATTGCAATTTTAAGTAATTAATTTTCCAGTATAGTTTTGGCAAGTATAACTCAGACCAGAAAAAAAAAAGAGAAATAGGTAAAAATCATGCTTTAACAAGACTATTCCTTTATTTTGACATCTGGAAGCATATATCATCCTGTAGAAGAGTCTGTTTCTGATTTAAGAGACCAGCTTTATGATCTAAAAAGCCTCAAGCCCTACAGCAATAATTCTAATGAAAATAGGACTTAAAACTATAAGGAAAAAAATTGCATATACTTCCGTTCAAGGGTTATGGTTATTGCCATAACCAAAAATAGTTACTCTGAAGCATCAAGAAATGTAAGCACTAAGCCACGTGTTCAGGGTCTAAAAGAAATCAACAAGTACCTAATGATGGCCTGGTATAGACATATGATTGTTTTGGGGTTTTTTTGTTAATACATTTATTTATTTATTTATTTTTGGCTTCATTGGGTCTTTGTTGTTGGGTGCGGGCTTCCTCTAGTTGCCAGGAGCGGGGGCTACTCTTTGTTGCGGTGAGCGGACTTCTCATTGTCATGGCTTATATTGTTGCAAAGCATGGGCTGTAGGTGCACAGGCTCAGTAGTTGTGGCTCGTGGGCTCTAGAGAACAGGCTAAGTAGTTGTGACACATGGGCTTAGTTGCTCCAGGACATGTGGGATCTTCCCAGACCAGAGCTCAAACCCATGTCCCCTGCACTGGCAGGCAGATTCTTAACCACTGTGCCACCAGGGAAGCCCTCATTGTTATTTTTTTCTGTTAAGTAGACAGTGCTATTTCTTTATTAATGTGGAAAATTTCAAAAGGAGATAAATCTCTGAATGTACTGAAAATGTGAGCCATGAGATATTTATTAATTAATATATTTAGTGTATAGCACTAAGGGTATAAGATAGTAATTAAAAATTTGTAATCAGCTTGGTTTCTCTGTAGCTCCACAATTTATTGCATAAATTTAGGCAAGTTATATAATGTGGGCTTCATTTTTTTCATCTGTCAATAGGGATAACAATAATAAAATACAGTGTTGTTATAGAGGATTGGATGTGAATATTTCTTAAGGCTCTCAGAACAGGACTTACTTCCTGGTACTTACTGGTGACAGCAGTACTAATTACAACTATTATTATTTACTTATGAATATATCTGACAGTCAGGCGTGGTTTTCTCAGTTGAAGCAGGACAAGATATATTGAACCAGACCTGTCCATTGAAGTAGGAAAAGAACTGAGGCGATGGACCCAGGACAAATGGGAATAAATTTCAGTCTTGCAGTTAGAACTTGGCATCTGGTGGGCACAGTCACAAGTAGGCAAGGACTTGGTAGTTCCACAATACTCACTGAGAGAGTGGAGGATCCACACAGGCAAGCAGAGGTAAACTAAGTGGGAATCCAGGTATAAGGTAGTAGTTTCAAAGCTGGTCTTAAACCTAATCATTGGAAAACCTTAAATTCCCTAAAGTACCCTTCATATTCTCATAGCAAAGCACTACTTTGTAGATTTGCACATCATCTCCAAACATAACAAGTTCAATGCTTTTATTTGAGCATATGATAAAGAAGTTCATTGGAATTTGAGGCCCACAGTACAACAGATATAGAAAATTAAAATCAAAGTCAGTGTGGTTAAGTGTGTAAGAAACACATGGGAATTGAAACCTACCCAGGATGTAACAAATTCTTCTCTCCCCTCTTATATGTAAGTCATATGTATATACTTAAATTGATAACTTTTGAAATTGTTTCTCTCTCCCTCCCTCTCTCTCTCTATATATATGTAGGTATATGTGATTATAAGTCTTTTATGCTTTCATGCTCCAAAACTTACAAAGAAAATTAAGGTTGTTAGCCTTACTAAAGACTCTCCAGGTCCTTGTTTGTATGGGTAGAACTAAAGCACCCTCAGGCACTCATGTCCATAACCAGCTTAGATTCTGCTTCCTCTTTTCAACTGCTTAGTTATGCTTCAGTTTGCTTATCCCTCTTTCCCTTCATTTCACTGCTCTGGAAGTACTCACATCTACTTAAATTTAACATCCTACTTCCTTCCTCAAATACATCAAAGCAGCTAAATACGGTTGGAGAAAAACATACAACCAAATCGAACGTGTTGTCCATGGACATGTGCACACAGCTCAGCTCTCCCTTCAGGATACCCTGCTGCAGTGAACACACTGACTGAGAGCCTCTGCCTGCAGCACCTACAGGTTCTCTCTCAGGCTCACACCAAAGCTGGGCTTCCCTTAGGCTTCTCCCAGCCAATAACTGGATATGATGAGACTACTATAGCTGGGCTATTTCTGCCCAAAGCGGGACCCTCCCAATAGTCAGCCTTTGCTGGGGTGGGGTTGAGGGGCACATTGGCCTGGCCAAGACGTTCTCAGATCTGCACTGCAGTCTGCAGTTCTCTCACCCAGTTTTCCTGTCTTTCATTTCATAGGTGTCAGACCTGCATCACAGTCTGAGGACTCCCTTCACCTATGCTTAAACCTTTACTCTTTGCAGGCATTTCCCCCAATAACTATCTTACATGTTTAATCCCACCTTGGCATCTGCTTCTTGAGGGACCTGAACTGACTCACTAACTGCTAAATTCCTGATCACATATCTCAGAATGTGTCCTTAATTTCCTTAGTCAATTCAGACACCCAACCTTCTAGATACATAGTACCATCTTCCTCTCTCCTCAAATTAACAAAACTTCTCCCACCACCCTGCCCTCAGGGCATTCTTTATTTTCAGTTATTCACCTTGTAAATATTTCACTGACAAAATAGAAGCGTTCAGAAACAGCCAACACCACATCCACCATCCCACCTACTGTGATTCTCATATACTCTACCTTTTCTTCCTCTGTTGCTGTGAATCAGTATTCCTGTCCAAGATGAATCCCTCCAATTATGCATTGGATTCCATCCCATCTTATTTATGATATTGTTTTAATTTCTGACTTATCAGGTTTTTCTCTCTTGAACAATTTTTATCATAAAAAGTGCTGTATTAGTGCCTATAAAAAAGCCTTCTGATTCCCAAATCTTCTGAATCTACAATCTGTATTTATAGTCCATCTTTACATTTCCCCTATCCTCTTTTGAGCCCACATGAATTTATATCATTAGTATAACATATATAATTTTCTCTTGCCAATATCAGGAACATCTACCTTAAGTCTGTCAGTTAATTCTCAAACTTTACCCAATGCAAACAATCAGCAACATTTGACAATGTTGATCACTTCTTGAAAGACTTTCTTCACACTGATTCTAGACACCACTTTTTCTTGGTTCTCTTACTGCGTTGACTACAGTAAGTCCCCTACATATGAACGAGTTCCATTCCGAGAGCACGTTCATAAGTCCAATTTGTTCATAAGTCCAAAGTTAGCCTAGGTACCCAACTAACACAATCGGCTGTATACTACTGTACTGTAATAGGTTTATAATACTTTTCACACAATAATATGTACATAAAAAAACAAAAAATAAAGAAAACATTTTTAATCTTGCAGTACAGTACCTTGAAAAGTACAGTAGTACAGTACAGCAGCTGGCATACAGGGGCTGGCACACATCACATGTTCACATCTTTGAAAGTTCACAACTTGAAGGTTCATAGGTAGGGGACTAATTGCACTTCTTTCAGCCTCCACTATAGGCAGTTCGCATCTTCCACTCTTGTACAAATTAGAATGTTCCATGGCTTTGTCCTTGTAACTTTTTCTAACTACATGTTGTGATGTCTTCCATTCCCATAGCTTTAAATGTCATCTTTATTTTGATGACTCCCAAGTTTTGATCTCCAAATCCTCACCTCTGACCATCTTTGGACCCCTATGTTCCACTGTTTACTCAACCTCTCCACTTGGTTGTCAAATATGTATCTCAAACATAACAATCCAAATACAAATTCTTGATTACCCCAAAGCACACTTCTCTCTCAGTTGTCCTCATTTCAATTAATATCAACATCTTTCAAGTTATTTCAACCAAAAATCTTAAAGGACCTTGAAAGTAGCATCCAGAAAGATTCTCTTTGTTCTATTCTTTTCCTACTGGAAAAGAAAATGTCAAAATATACCCAGCACAAATCTTCTTACCATTTCTACTCACTGCTATTCTTCTGATCCTCACCATGATCTTTGTTTCTGGATTATTGCAATATATTCCTAATAGTCTCTTTGTGTATTCTCTCCTAATATTCCATCCTCATCCTTTAAGCCTATTATTTGCTCTGACTTTTAAAATGTACATAAGATCATATCACTCTTCTTTCCTCAAAATCTCCAGGATTCTTCTCTTTCAGAGGAAAATTTAAAGATGTTAACAGGAACCACAAATTCCTAAAATATGTTTTCCATTTTTCCCTTCCTTCTCTATGTCACCTGTTCTCTAAATATCTTGTTTATTCTACATCAGGCATGTTGACCTCCTTGCCTTTCTTCTGTCATTTTCTGACTCTGGAACATGGAATTCTGTTTGGAGGGAACTTCCTCTAGGTATATGTGTAATTTACTCCTGTACTTCTTTCACTTCTGTGTTCAAATGTCCAGAGAGGCCTTCATTGAAAACAACATATAAACTAACTCAAATCCAACTCTGTCACTCTCTCTTCTCCTTAGATTTTTTTTTCAAAGTATTAAACAAGTTGAAAGTCTCTATCCTCCAATACACACAACCTCACCACAAAAAAGTGTAAGTTCCTTTACAGAAGGTATTTTGTGGTACACTGTGCTGTATATTTTGAATTATGTTGATGGCATGTAGAGCAGTGAATGTTTACTGAAGGAGTAAATGTATAAGATGAATAATGAGACCAGCACAGAGAAGGAGCAGGGTGATCTATTACCAGAACTAGAGTAGAAAGTAGAAAGATAACTGGTTAATAAGATCTAATTAATAACTCTAACCTGGTTATTCTAATTAAGGTACATAGGTAGTTAGAAACTTGGTTATTATTTCTAGCATTCAAGATTTTTACAACTAGGCCATTAGAAACAAAGTTACTTGTGCAGAAAAAAAAGGGTTAACATAGCTGGCCCAAGACTGCTATCCTTAGGAGGTCTACTTTCAAAACTGGCCCTTGGGGCTTCCCTGGTGGTGCAGTGGTTGAGAGTCCGCCTGCCGATGCAGGGGACACGGGTTCATGCCCCGGTCTGAGAAGATCCCACATGCCGCAGAGCGGCTAGGCCCGTGAGCCATGGCCGCTGAGCCTGCGCGTTCGGAGCCTGTGCTCCACAAGGGGAGAGGCCACAACAGTGAGAGGCCCGAGTACCGCAAAAAAAAAAAAAAAAAAAAAAAAACTGGCCCTTGTCTGGTATCTGTGAACATGGATTTCAAGAGTATTCTTACCATTCCCAAAATAGTAAGCATTGTATATTGTGTCTGAAATACTTGTGCAAATGACGTGCTTTATACTACATCTGCTTTCCTTCTGGGAGTCTGGAATTTTGGTATGTGCTAGGCAGTGAGTGCCTATGTGACCAGCTCCCAATAAAAACCTAGGCCATCAAAAAAAAAATTTTTTTTTTTTTAAAATGACTTCCCTGGTGGCGCAGTGGTTAAGAAACTGCCTGCCAATGAAGGGGACACGGGTTTGAGCCTTGGTCCAGGAAGATCTCACATTCTGCAGAGCAACTAAGCCCATGTGCCACAACTACTGAGTCTGCACTCTAGAGCCCACGAGCCACCACTACTGAGCCTGCATGCTACAACTACTGAAGCCCACACACCTAGAGACTGTGCTCCACAACAAGAGAAGCCACAGCAATGAGAAGCCTGTGCACCACAACGAAGAGTAGCCCCAGCTCACCACAACTAGAGAAAGCCCATGCACAGCAACGAAGACGCAATGCAGCCAAAAATAAATAAATTAAAAAAAAAAAAAAACCTAGGCCATGAGTCTCTAGTCAACTTCCCTCAGCAAAAGCACAGCACACATGTTGCTGCATTTTCATTGTTAGGTAAACATGTGCTCCATGTGACACCTAATGAGACAGAGAAAGCATAAGGAAGTCTGTAGGCAGATTCATCTATACTCTACTTATGTCTGTTTCCCTTATGACCCAGCTGTTTATCTTAAGTACACCTGTGTGATAAAATCTAGTTTTACTCCTAAAGATTTAAGCCCCATGAATCATTCTAGGCAATCTTTTAATGTGGGAACTGTGTTGGGGACTCCAAAACACAACAATAAAATGCCTCCACTGTAATGAAATACTTCAGTGTGTCAGAGCTTAAGCTACCAACTGTTAAACTACCGGACTCCAATCTCTAGAAAATTTAACAATTGGCTATCAAAGAGCTAGTAAGATCTGGCACACCACAGGAAACCAAAAACCAAGACAATGAAACGCAACCTTAAACCTAGACCTGATAAGGAGACCTGTTCCTCATGTTGCCAAGGGTGCTAAAAACCTAGTATTGTCTCATGCAGAGTGCTGAGAAGAGCCACACAAATATCTTAAAACAAAAGGGGCAAATCAATACATGAAACTTTTCATAAGCCTTTGCTTAAATTTGAACCAGTTATTTCATGTTCTACTATAATTCCTCAATTCTACTGGCAACCTTAGAGAAGAAAATACATATATTCTGCTCTGAATTGTTCAAATACAAAAAAAGCACATTTATGTATGCTAGAGAAAAGATATAGCAGTCAAATCTGCAGTCAACTGCTAAAAAGTATAAATGACATTCAAAGTTAAGCTATCCCACCTGAGATCTCCTCAGGAAAGTTAATATAAAAGAGCAATAAATATTTTTAAGTTTTGTTGAAAAATGGAGAGCTATATATACATAAAGCAGAGTTTGTTCTCAGTCACTGCTGACTCCACAGTTCCTTGAACAGCACTTGTCATAAGAGCCACTCAATAAATATATTGAATTAATGAACAACATCTATCTCACAAATAAAGGTCACATGGTTAAACTGATTTTGCGTTACTCTTATTACTTCATCCAATTCTTGAAAATGACAACATAAAAAGATAATGTGAGACCATAACACATTCATTATATATGGTTGTTATATTTTTCAGTGTCACTCTGCTTCTAGCTTTTTGACCCAACTGGGTAAATACAGAATACTTCTGTCTATTACTCATAACAGCTTTGGAGAAACATTTTTCTGAGTGCATTAGACTATTACTCTATTCATCGGAAGTCAAGAGTGCATTAGTATCTTATATATAAGCTGAACTTTCAAGTAGTTTTGACACTGATCAAGTTAAACGTGATAATGGCCAGAGTGATTAAATGAAATATAATCGAAATGATGCAATACATTAGAATTAAGAATTATGATATGCTAAAATTGCTTGATTGTCTAAGGAATTACTGTGCTCACATTCTGAAATGTCCTAAAGATAAATAAAATTTCAAAATTTAAATGAACAGAAAATAAAATCAGCTTTCTGTGAGACAGTGTTAAATTTCTGATTTTTTATACATAAAAACATCCATTTTATGTGTAACTCTACTAATAAAAAATAAAATGCAACTTAAAGCCAACAGTTTAATAATGATATGCCAAAGGCATCACATTTACAAGATAGCATCACATACATATTTTAGTCATAGAAAAATTGTGTTCTGCCTTGTTAAAGACCTAAATTTTCAAAGGGTGATGCCAATACATCTGCTAATGAAACTAATAGTATCAATAGCCAAAAACAATTATGAGTTACTTTCTCATTATGTGAAGCAGGTGTCAGTTTTAATGGTTTCCAGCTGAACGAAAACTCTTCTCCGGAAAGGATTGGCTTCCCATTAAGATACAGATATGTAGAAAGGGCTCCCACTCAGACAACAGGAAAAAGCCAAATAATCTACAAAATTATAATTTGTTCTTAGCTAATAAAATTGCTGAGATCACAGAGGAAGCCAGTAGGCTGAAATCTGAGAAAAGACAGGCACCTTCAAGGAAATACAAGTGGTGGCTTATCTGGGGCAGAACAGAGTAGGAAACCTGGGCTGACATATAAGCCAATAAAAAGATTTCAGCTAAAAATTTTAGCAAATTCCTAAAGACCAAGTGTGGGATAACCTGAGAATATAGAACTCCCAAGACCCCAAGGTACCAGGGATTTTACACTCAATCTCAGAGTTTTCCATGGATGTCGCCACAGGGCAACAAAAACAATTTTTTTTTTTTTTTTTTTTGCGGTATGCGGGCCTCCCACTGTTGTGGCCTCTCCTGTTGCGGAGCACAGGCTCCGGACGTGCAGGCTCAGCGGCCATGGCTCACGGGCCTAGCCGCTCCGCGGCATGTGGGTTCTTCCCAGACCGGGGCACGAACCCGTGTCCCCTGCATCGGCAGGCGGACTCTCAACCACTGCGCCACCAGGGAAGCCCAACAAAAACAATTTTGAGCAGAGTGAGACACTACAAAAAGGCCCCCTTTGTGGTTCAAGCCTGAAAAAGAAAAGCAGCTGCCACTGCAAGTAAGCACAAAGTTCCGCTTGGGAACTTATCTCCTACAGGGAGAAAAACAACCCTTGAGCTGTGAGTTGGGGAAAGAGGAGGGGAAAGAGCAAACAGCTGCACCTGGGGCACCAAAAAGAAAAAAATTTCTACCCTTGGAAGGAGGGTTAGAGATTCTCCAGACTCTGGCTATTAGAGGCATTTAGCAAAAGGAACCAGAGCAAGATCCTAGAGAAAGCCCATCCCCAAGAACCAGGAACACCAAGCCAATCTAAGCCTGAGATTGGAACAGGACAACAGAGAAAGCCCTCCCTGCCCCTACCACCAGGCTACTGTGCTGACTTACGGTGCAGTCCATGCCTGAGGTGAGATATATGGAGAGAGACCTATTCTGATGTGGAAGCACACAGGGAAAATCTTAAAGGTAATAGGAGAACAGGGGCATCAAGAAAAAAAATCCAACTTGCACCCTATGCACAAGGTAACCCTGAACAATTTTGGAGCAAAATAAGCACTAAGGGTAACTATAGCTACAACAAAATCCACACTCAACTCAAGTTTTATGCAAGCCAAAAGACAACTGACCAGCAACTTTCAAGTTTGAAAGAAAAACATCAGCCCAAGAACTTTGTAACAAGTGAAAATATTTTGTGAAAAGGAAAGCTAAATTACAACTTTCACAGACAAAAACAGAGAATTCAATACACAACACATATTAAAGGACATCCTTCAGGTAAAATAAATATAATACAAAACTTACCTCGGGTTATCTGTAAAATGGGAAAAAGCAATACTGAAACAACAAAATGTCTTTGGCCTTTAACATTAGGGGATCCCCACACTTTCGTGTCTTACCTTCAGGAGGTGGACCAGGTTTTTGCAGTGAATAGCAGAGAAAAATCCCCTTGTGCTTCTGGCAGGAAGAGAGGAAAAGGAGCCATTGTGAAAGACGCCAGAGCACCCTGTTTGTCTTTAAACTGACTGCCCTCAGGTGAAACGATTTAGCTAGAGCCTAACCTGCTGGGGTTAATTAGAACTTAATTGACCTAGAGGAAGGGAAAACCCAATTCCAGCCCCCTCTAGCCTTCCATGTGGAAGAGAGGATATAACCAAATACAGCCCACTCTAGCCATCTTGTCCCAGTGAAGAGGGGCAAAAAATTAAGAAGCCTGTGTGAAGTTCACAGTTCAGTGGTACAAGCTCGCTCAAAGACTGAGACCTACTCATAAGACTATGGAACACTTCCCCTCCACCCATGCCTTACCACTGAAGGCCTAATTACAGCAGCTCCCTTTACCAAGTACATAATGTTCAGCTATGAAGAAAAAAGTACAAGACATACTAAAATAGAAAAATCAAAGTTTGAAGAGAAATAGTAAGCATCAGAACTGGACTAAGATAGTGCAGGCATGTGGGAATTATCAGACCAGGAGTTTAAAACAACTGTGAATAAGATGCTAAGGCCCTCCATTGGATAAAGTACAACATGCAAGAACAGATGGACAATGAAGGCAGAGAGGAAATTGTAACAAAGAACCAAAAAAATAAAAATAAAAATGAGACAGAGATAAAAAAAAATACTGTGAGAGAAAAGAGAAATAAGAATGCCTTTGATGGGATTATTGGTAGACTGGATACAGCTGAGAAAAGATTCTCTGAGCTAGAGAATATCTTAATGGAAACCACTGAAACTGAAAAGCAATGGGAAAAAGGACTGAAGAAAGAAAAAAAAAAAAAAAACAGAAGAAACAAAATATCCAAAAATGTGGGACAACTGAAAAAGTTATAACACATGCCTAATGAGAATTCTAGTGGGAGAGGAAAGAAAGAAAGGAACAGAAGAAATGTTTGAAACAGTAATGACAGTAGAACACCTTGCAGGAAATGTTAAAAAAAAAAAAAATTCTTTAGAGACAGGGCAAATGATAAAGGACAGAAACTGAGATCTATATAAAGAAAGGAAGAGCAACAGAGAAGAAATAAGTAAAGGTAAAATTAAAAAGTTTATTTTTCTTATTATTAAGTGATCTATTAGCTAACAGTATGTTCAAAATAATAATGGTAACAGTGTATTCAATCATATGCTTATGTATATTTATATGTGCTTATGTATAAGTGAAATGAATGACAGCAATGATAAAAGGGTCAGAAGGAAAGAATAAGTATTATTTTATTATTTAAGGTACTCACTACCTGTGAATCATTACAGTGTTATTTAAAAGTGACTTGGGTTAGCTGTAAATATATATTGCAACCACCAAAAAAAAAGTAGAAACAAGTAAAATGAACATGATAAGGAAAAAGAAAAAATGAAATCATACAAAATGCTCAATTAAAAACACAAAAGACAGAAAATGAGTGGAAGACAAAAATAGGAATAAATAACAAAGGTGGCAAACAGAAAAATACTAACAAATATGTTAGACATTAATCCAACTATGTCAATAATCACTATGAATATCAGTGGTTTAAATGCACAAATTAAAAGACAGATTGTCAGAGTGTATCAAGAAACAAGACCCAACTATATGTTGTCTATAAAAAACCCACTTTAATATAAATTCACATAAGGATTAAAAGTAAATAGATGGAGTAAAATATAACATGCTAGCATTAATCCAAAAAAGCAGGAGAATCTATATTAATTTTAGACAAAGCACACTTCCAAGCAAGGAAAGTTATCAGGGTTAAAGAAGGGCATTACAAAATGATAAGTCATTTCTCCAAGAAGACATAACAATTTTTAATATTTATGCACCCAACAACAGAGTGTAAAAATCCATGAGGTAAAAACTAATAGAACTGCAAAGAGAAACAGATGAACCCACTATATAGTGGATTCAAAGACTTCAACATCCCTCTATCAGAAACGGACAGATTCAGCAAATGGAACATAAGTAAGCACATAGTTGAACTCAACAATACCATCGATCAACTAGATATAATGGACACCTATAGACTACTTCATACAACAATAGCAGAATATATTTTTGTCAAGCTCATATGGAACATTAACCACAATTATGGACCATGAAACACCCGCTTGCAAATTTATAAGTCTAGAAATCATACAATGTCTGCTCTCAGACCACAATGGAATTAAATTAGAAATCAGTGACAGAAAGATAAATGAAAAATCCCACAATATATAGAAATTAAACAACACACTTATTTGACATGTGTCAAAGAAGAAATCTCTAGAGAAATTAAAAACTATTTTTAACTAAATGAAAATGAAACTTATCCAAATCCATGGGACGCAGTGAAATCAATACCGAGTGCATATATTAGAAAAGAAGTAATATCTTAAGTTTCCACCTTAGAAAACTGGAAAAAGAGCAAATTAAATCCACAGTAAGCAGAAGAAAAGAAATAATAATGAATACAAGCAAATCTTGGAAGAATGGACATCTTGACAATATTGAGTCTTCCTGTCCATGAACATAAAACACTTCTCCACTTATTTAGATCTTCTTTGATTTCAAATTTTTTAATGAATGAATTAAAATATATAAGCTTAAATGAATCAGATTTAGACAGATGCAGTAGAAAATCAGATTGAATACTATAGAGTAGGGACAAATTTTAGAGAACTCAAAAATCAGGCAAATGAATGGTGAATCTGAACTTGAGTTAGCCCCTGACCTCTTATTTCAGTTAGCCCCTGACCTCTTATTTCCTAAAGTTACCTCAGTGCCCAGTAGTACATACTCATAATCTTCTATTACCTAGAAATTTGCAAAAAGTTACCTTATCAGGTACACATTATAAAGAGCACATTTTTTCCCTCTGAACTTGGGTAATACTATGAATACAAGAACTGCTCCTTGAAGCCCAGACTACTTTGTTTTCATTTCTTTTGTCTTTTAAGAACTTATTATTTTCCACACAGTAGATATACAACAAATGTTTCCTAAAACTAAATATAAATCTGTCCAGAAGAGAACAGTTTATGAGTACCCTAATGGTTTTATCATGTGTGAGACTTCACAGAGTTGTTGTCAGGACTCACAAGAACTGCACTTTCTTTATCTGCTTCTGTATTTGCCTTGCTTGAAACTTACATAGGCTTAAAATTCAATACCGTATCCTCAGCCTTCTCAGTTGAAAATTAATAGGACACTGGATGAAATCCAATGGGTTTAATTACACATGATACTAAAATACAGAACAATCTATACTTAGAATGTCAAATTATGGGTCAAAGATGAGATCATTTGCTGGCATGAAAAGTAAGAGACATTTAATCTCTGAGCAATTTCTCAGATGTTCACAGTTGTCCTACTTAACATAGTGTCTCAGCCACAGTGCAGCAAGCTCTACTTGCACGGATGGAAATAGGACATTATTAAAATAATATCTCCTTGATTCAATGGTAGAGTAGGAAACAGTACCTTATTTACCTCCCCTTACCATTAAAATATCCATATGAATGTAATTGAGAAAAGAGCTCTAGAACCCTCATTAGACTCTAGGAATCATGATGTAAAGAAATAATAATTATAACATAGATTGGAACAAATTAAGAAACGGTGTCAATAGGTGATGCACAACTAACCTTCTAAATCAAAATGGGACCTGTAGAAAGAGTTGTAATGGAACACAGGCTTAACTTGCACCTCACAAAAGAAGAGCTGCTTCATCCTAGTCCTTGAATAAAAAACCCTTCACTATTTAAAAAAAAATATTTCTATAACAGTAGGAATCTTCTTCTTCTGTACATCCATTTTCCTTCAATAGTTTGTGGTCTCAAAATCTATTTGTACACATGTATGCACACACAGAAGAACTGAGGTGACTTGGAAAATGTATGCAATAAAAAAATGAATAAATGTTAAATCTAAAATAAAAATAAAGTATATAATTAATGGAGGGGAGTGTGTATACTATATTCACAGAGTCATTTCTTACATTAAAGTTAAGCCACAATTTTGACTCTAATTACATAATCTCCAAAGCTAAAAAGGGTTGAATATTTGTTAGCATGATTTGTGAGAATTTGAGAATACACAACAGATTTTCAGTGGAAGCAAACTTCTTTTGTCATTTCAATCTGGAAGTTTATTTCTATTTCTGTTTTGTGTGTGTGTGTGTGTGTGGTCAAGTGAGGAGTTATATGGGTAACCATATAGTGGATACCAGCCTCGCCAACGTCCCTACAGTAAATTTAGTGGTGAATTTTAATGCCAAGTCATCAAGCAAAGTAGGAGCTATAATATTACACAATAATGATAGTAATTTAATAACCAAGATGTTCAAAACCATTGTCTTTAATATTCAAAACTCCTTTTACATCAGGAAAAAAAAAGTTTTTCAAGAGTAAGCCAATTTCCAAGTGCCACTTAACTAGTAAATAACTAAACCAAAATCAGAAGCTGGGCAGTCTGACATCAATGTCCATGTTTTTATATGCTACATTATCTTTGCTTCACCAGAAGTAAGTCTGTAAAATATAAAGAGCAAAGGGTCCAGAGAGGACCAATAAGAGTTTTCTGCTATTCTGGCTTCATCTACTAATAAAACTAGAAAAATTTAAATATTGGAATAGATGCATGTCTTTCAAAATATCCTGCATAAACCTCTGGCCTTAGCTTGTTGATCTCCTCATAGTTGGTGTTCATTTCTCCTTTATATTTCCTCAATCATTCACTTCTATGGTCACACCCTCGATCTTGATATCACAAGAAAACGAACATCACATCAACTCTCAACAGCAAACATACACTTTATAACAGCATTCCATACTCTTCTTCTCACTTGGTCAAATATCCTCACAATCCTATTACCCATCAATGTCATAAACATTTGACACTATCACTTTCTAACTATCCATCAATACCACTTGTTCCTGTTTGACCTAAATTTCATTGTCTACCATGACAATCACTTTATTGCCTATGCCCACATTTTTTCTTGTCCCTTTTAGCGTTGTTATCTGATAAACCTCAAACCTTCATGAAACAGACTAAATACTCTCTTTTATTTTAAGTGGCTTAAGACAAAGTAAAAATTATTTATTTTTAATATGACAGTCCACATAGTTCTTTATGATAGGTAGCTCTCTCTTGTGGGGCCCCTCTTCAAGAAGTTACACAAGGATGCCAAGGAATTCCACCTTGTGATGCTACCGCCTTCTGCATTTGGCCTCCACAGTCACCACAGAAGAGAAAGAGGGGAGAAAGGAAGAAAAAGAAAGATTGGTGTTATTCCTAAAACCCACCCCACATTTGTATGTGTGTATTCCATTTAGATGATATCTATTCTAAGTCCTCCCTGCCATCATATCAAAGATAAAGAGCTTATCCTTTTGCCCCCATTATCCTTATTCATTTCATCCAGAAAAGGATCCTCAGAAATAGCAGGCAACATATGAGAGAAAACAGAGAAATATGGTTACATGGAAAGCAAGAGCAGAAAGTGCTTTAAGAAAGACAAAAATCAACTATGTCAACTGATGCTGAGAAGACTGAGTAAAACAGATCTTTCCCATGCTCCATCCTGTATTGCAAGGGCTAAGAGTCCTTTCCTCAGATTCCTTTTTGGCTAAGGTACTAGACACAATTTAGTTTCTGCCATTGAGATGCATCCATGCAAGATTTGAAAGGTAGGGATAAAATAGAAGTAATCCTTCTACAGCTCTTAAACAATTTCTAAAAGACATGAGTGGGTGTAGGAGGTAGACTTCATGTTCCAGTATCTAGTTTCAGTGTCATAAATGAAGGCTAATTGTGGAGGTAGCAACACATGGCAGCAGTGGCAGCTTCCTGACTTCTAGATTAAATGATTTGGTCTTTAAATCAAAGGTGTAGTGATGTTTACAACTCTTCTTAACCAAACAATTCTAATACCGTTTGACACCAAATTCACCAAATTAAACCCCTCTCTGTTTAAAACATCTAGAATTTTGCCTGAGAGAGTATTCGGTAACTAGAGAGGTTGCAGGAAACTGACTCTCATAGAGTTGACTTATTTAGCTTGGTTGTTTTGGAAGTTGGAAAATGGGATACCATTAGTCCACAGATGTGTGCTGAAACAGTTCCATAAATTATTATCCTCTAAGTCCCTGGAATGAAATGCTCATTGAAGGCAACCTCTGGCAGACCGGCTGGCTGCAGTGACAGGCTGTTATGACAAGAGTGAGTAATACAAATAATGCAGCCGGCTATTCTGATGGCAGTAGGAATTTTTAATTAAAAAAAAGAGATAAGTTCAAGGTTTTAAGTTCTCAGTTTAAGTAATAATGAAGAACAAGAAAGTTCCCATATTTATCCTAAAGGTATCTCATATCTCTTGCAGATGCAAGGTTGTGTTGCTGAAATTGAAAAGCAGAGCAGAAACTTCTCCTACAGTTTGCTAAATTATAACATAAATGGATTTATCAACCCCCCAGATCTCATAAAATTTACGGAATTGACTAAGTCTCCAAAAAGTGGAATGGGGCATTTGGATGAATTATGATGAATCTATGGATTTTAACCCACAAATAACAAAAAAATTCTCTTAAAGAGCAGAAAAAGTGCCTCTTCTCCTGTCTAATGACAGAAGTCCTGCCTTGCCTGGTGATTTGCTGTAACCTCACCTGAGGCAGTTACCTTGCACGTAGATAACAGTTGTCCTATCCTCTACCCCTATCATCCCACATGTCTTTGGGATTGTAAATGGATTAAGATCACAAAGTAGCAAGTATAAATTCTGTTCTGGGAGAAAACAGTTTATACCATAAGAATTAAATGATATTGATGATTTATACAGACAGATACCTGGGTATTATATGAAGAAATAGTTTCATTAATTGAGACAATATAAATATTAACAAAAAGTGAAATCCTTCTCCAAATAATGATTCATAAACAATGGATCTGTGGCTTTTACAATAACAAATCAATCTCTGTGATAGTTAAGACTCTCCAGCCATACGTTAAACTCTATAAGGGAAAATTCTAGGAGAAAATCATATAACATATCTAAATCTGTAATTTTAAATAAGATATCATGAATACCATAAAATAAAGGGGCTTTCATTTCTGATATTGTTGATACCAATAGAAAATTACATAAAAGCTAAAAATTATCAAAGAACATAACCATATATGCTAATTCAGAATTAAAACAGTTAATTCAATAAGCACATTGTATGCAATGGTTCTCTAACTTTTGTATGTTACAGTTTATTTTGAGAATGCTATATGATACTGGAAGTAGGGGAAAAGTAAAATGGTACATGCAGTATTTACATACAGTTTTGGGTGCCTTACAAAATTCCTTCATCCCAATACTGGCACCCCTATGATGATACACATCTTGGGGTAAGAAACCCTGTTAAGACAATATAAATTATTTACTTGGATTAAGAAGTCATGTTATCAGAGACCAGAGTATCAATTTGTACTAATTTTGCAACCCACCCAATAGAATTTCCATTACTGCATTTTATATGTGTGTGTGTGTGTGTGTGTGTGTGTGTGTGTGTGAATTTAGGATATACACACATAATCAGTGATAGAAACTGTAGGTTTAGAGATATCATTAGCTAAAACATCCTTGATGGAAGTCATGAGGGAATTTCCTATCAGATCTTGAAATCAAGAAAAGCTGTACTAAACTGATTTTTAAATGGTTTTTAACCCAACAAACAAAAATTTTATATATTTTCTTTTGCTGTGACAGAGTCATTCCGAGATCCATCTGTAGCAAGTGTACAAAATGGTCCACATTTACATATTTTAATTGGGTTTTCATTTCCACTTTAATCTAAAATTTTGCTTTATCCTTTAGTATGTACACTTTGTGAGAAATTTTAAACACTTGGGAAACAAGATGAGGGATATAAACTTATAAATAAATCTAAAATCATTTATTGTGTTTCAAGTCACAGAGAAATACCTTAAAAAACATATATTTACTCTGGATATCTTGTTTAGATGTACATTCCAGAGTACATATGGAATGGTTGTCATAGCATATTATTTGAAGTACAAATTAAGGATCATAAACATTTTATCACAAGTATGTTTTCTTAATATCCAATCTAAAGGAGCAAATTAAACAAAATTTATATTCTTTACTGCATTATATAAATAAGAGACCATGTCTCCCATTTGACATTTGGCCAAAATAATGTAGCATAGCCAAATCTGTCCTGTACCTTGATCTTTGCCACTGGTCAAAAATAAAATACCTTTATAGATATCATAAATGCTTCTAGTACATTATTTTTTAAAAATTAGCCACAGCCCCTTCTGACACTGACCGTCACCTCACTCACGCAGCTTATTTCTGGCAGTGACTACAAATTATGAGATCAGTACTACAAGACTCTCAGTTTTCATTGTATTTTTCCTTTATTCCATTACTTCTATTTTAGGAAATATGGTTCTAAGTTCCATATTTTCAGTAAGACTCTGAACTTTATATGTGATCATAGCTAAAACTTTAACTGAGAATGATTTCCAAATACCAATGCAGCCTAAATTCTTCAATTTGTAATGATAAATAGATAAAGTCATGTCTTCTCCCACTTAAGATGATTCTAAGTTTTTTTTATTGTTTTCATCTTTTCACCAATATAGCCATATGTCCATGCATTTAATCATGCATTCATTCTTTTATTCAATAAAAGAAAATACATAGCTTGAAAGAATATTGGTAGTCTGACAATCCAGTAATCAGGTAATTATATTGTTGCATGATAAGCATTATTATAGATCATTTGTCATCTTTGAATTTAAGTTAATATTAATTCTCAAAGTATAATTATTTTATCTTGGGGCATATCCAATATTTCATTTCTTTTGATGGTTAACATTCACTTGCTCTAAATAAATAGTGTCAGGTAGCCTGTTTTCAGTCATTGATTGCATTCATTGTCAAGCTCAATCAGTTTTAAATCACTGAAACATATATATAATTCACAACTAGTGACTCTTTTTGTCATGTATACTATCCCTATCTGGAATATTTTCACTATTACCAAATATGTAGTTTTCAACACAATGTATATATTTCTCTTGTATTGTTTTTCAATCATAAATAAATAAAATTTGATTTCATGAAAATCAAAACAACTTTTATATTTAAAAATCAATTCTAAGCTATTAATATGTTAAGATTTTAATATATTAATATCTTAATATATTAATACAATTATGATTTATATTAGCGTATGAGATGTTTTATAAATATAATTTGATCTCTTTATAAGGTATGCTTATTAAACTTACATTACTTGCTAAGTTCACCCATTTCCTAATTAGACCTGCAAATGCCAAGATCAATAGCAAATGCAGTGGAAAATAAACTAGATGGCAATATTTCACTCTTAACAAAACAACCTGTTTTTAACTTCATATCTGGTACATCGTGGCTACAATTCAAACTCTAATATATTTGGTGGTCAATACTATGTCTACACTCTTTCTCAGGTTAAGCATATCATCCAAAAGGAGCTCTGTATTGTAACATGTGACAGTGGTTACTCATCAGAAATCATGGTACTTGGAATCATAAAATAAATAGAAGGATTAAATAGATCATTCTTAGTTTAGTATTCTGGAAGATTGTAATATCTTTGTGAAGCCAGCGAGACTCATCAGAGGCCTGAAAGCTGCTCACAAATAAGCACCAAAGATCTTTGGACAAGACTTCTAGAGATCACAGAAATTCCTCTTCTCTTTTCCAAAACCATCCCCAGTCTTAGCCCACCTTGCCTTGTATTCATATAAATTGCATGAAGGGACAGGATAGTATGGTGTAGAGGGTTGTTTGTTTGTCCATTTCCTTTTTGGGGTGCATACTCAATTGAGTTAATTATTCTTATCCCATACTTGATTTAAATAATGATCATCTACTTTTCTTTTATTAAATGATTCTCCTCTTTTTGTTCTCTTCTAAGCCTCCACTCCCACAAAAGCACGTTTTAGTGCTAGTAATATAGGTCCTTCCCATCTATCATTCAAGGATATTTTGAATAGTGTTATATCCTTGACACCATATTGTCGTATTGCTGGTGGGTGTTCATTTAAGCTGAACTGTGCTTCTAATATCACTCCACTTTTTCCT
Organism: Hyperoodon ampullatus; assembly: GCF_949752795.1. Lineage (NCBI taxonomy): Eukaryota > Metazoa > Chordata > Mammalia > Artiodactyla > Ziphiidae > Hyperoodon > Hyperoodon ampullatus. The sequence goes on from NC_136918.1 coordinate 96,395,673, forward strand.
ATTGTTATATAGGATAGTCATTGTATACCCTGCAATTCTTGCTATCACCTAACTCTGGATATGAAAATCCCACTACCTGTTCTCTTATGAGGTAACAGCCATACACTTGAGATCTCATTTTGCCATATCCTCACTAGGCTTAGATATTATGTGACTTTCTAATTTTTGTCATTCTGGAGAATTCAAAGTGTTCTTTAACTTATATTTCCCTGATGAATAGCAAGAATAAACAGCTCTTCAAATGTTTACTGGTCTTTCTGATTTCCACCTTTGTGAATTACTATTCATTTTCTAAGTTCTCTCTTCTCTTGAATACCCTATTGCTAAAAGAGCTCCTTAAATATTCTTGATATCTCTACATCTCATGCCTTATTTTGTTACTGAAGTATATTCTTCCTTTCACCCGTCTTTGTATTTCCCTCTGGTTACCTTTGTTAAACAAAATTCCTTAATTTCAATGCAATCCCCTTTTTAGTAGGGTCAGATTACAATAAAAAAGTCTAAGAGGGCTTCCCTGGTGAAGCAGTGGTTGAGAGTCCGCCTGCCGATGCAGGGGACACGTGTTCGTGCCCCGGTCCGGGAAGATCCCACATGCCGCGGAGCGGATAGGCCCATGAGCCATGGCCGCTGAGCCTGCGCGTCCGGAACCTGTGCTCCGCAACGGGAGAGGCCACAACAGTGAGAGGCCCGCGTACAGAAAAAAAAAAAAAAAAAAAAAAAGTCTAAGAGGTCTCAGTACCTAAGTCTTATTTCAGAAGCATAAATGGTCCTTGTTTTAAAAATCATCCTGGGCACATCCTTGGATCTCCCCTTATGTTCAATATCAACAGAGCAGATGAATTCCAAAACATGGAATTCCAAAATAATTCCGATTTATCAACTTGAAGGAAAGTGAATATTAATCTAGATAAACGGATGAGTTATCATCTCATTGCATTATTAACAGGAAAGGTGTGGATAGCTATAAGCATGCTTGATGCAGAGTGACAGGCCTCTAATACAACACAATTGGCAGAAAAACAAAGGGGAAATTTTACTTGACTTTAAAACCTGTTTTGAAACAGGAAGTTTCAGATTACCTCCTTAAATTTCAAAAAAATCTTGTGTGTGTATGTGTATGTGTGTGTGTGAGTGTGTGTGTATGTATGTGTGTAGTTGCTATTTTTGCTTTTATTTTTTTTTAATGTATGAAAGCTATGATGAATATTATTGGTATTTTGTACTCTGGGCATAATTAAACAGATGTTTTCTTTAATATCCTGACCAATGAAAAGGAACTTAATGTTTTAGTTTTCTAAACTTGAAAAAATTAGGTGAAAATAATTTTGAAATATATGAGACATTTCTTTGTCTTAAAGGGCCCAACAACTGGCTCCTTTGTTTAGTGTGTTTCAGGATTGTCACTATGAACCCCACGTATTTTACTTGGCTGACACACTACTTTGTCTGAAGACGTTACTGAGGGATGCCTTGACATACAATAAATAACTACAGATTTCTGATTTTTTATTTAATATACCGGATAATCATAAATTTTCTGCCTCTCTTCCCACTGTCAGACTGAGAGCAATCATTTTCCTCATCTGTAAAATAAAGGTTATAATAGTAGCTACCTCATAGTGGATTTGTGAACAGTAGATCAATTTATACACAAAGTATTTGTAGGGATTGGCCCATAATAAGCACTATCACTATATCAGCTGTAAGCTATATTGTTATTATTAATGATAATTTTTGTGTTTAGTATGCCTCTATATATCAATATCCTCTTTAATAAAATTTTCTGTGGACTAATAAAATAGCAAACGTTTTTAGCATTGTGTGTAAAATTATACCAAATCACCTCTAGATGGTTTATGCAGACTCTGTAACAGTGTGATGTCAGTCAAAATGTATATACATAATATGTATGTGTGTGTGTATAGATATACAATCCCATTGAGAGGTGACTATTATATTTATCTTTATCTCACAGATAAGGAGGCTAAGGCAGAAAGAAGTAGTTGCTCAGTCTAGCAGTGGGGAGAGATGCAGAAAAACGATAGCTATCAGGTATATGAACTCAGTAATGGTTTGCTGTCATTTATACCTACTCACCCACCCACATTTAAAAAATTTTTTTTTAATTTTAGTGTTATGTTCTAGGTTGTATCCTGTACCATTGTGAAAGCAGAGTGAGAATCTCCCTCATAAGTGAGGTATTAAAATAAACGTTAATTATGCTTTTTGCATGTTTAATACTAAAGCAACTACATAGAAACAATGCTACTGAGATTTAACCAGCCCGAAAGAACTTCAGCTCCAACAGTTTCCATCTCACTTATCCAATCTGTTCTACCACCCAAATATTTGATTACCCATGTATGATCAAATAAATTCTAAACATTCACTTTCTGACCTATTACAGGTAATGGTTATTAAATATAATGTTCTGAAATCAATTAATTTCTCCTCATGTCAGTACAGTGCCATTTAATGATGCCCTTTTGGAAAGAGAACATTTCAAGAGCACGGAATTTAGGGAGCTATACAATAGAGTCTTAAGATAGTACACTGAAAATGTATAATAAAATGATAAAATCTTCCATGAACCAATATTTAATAAAGTTTTCACTCTGATCTTATTAGAAACCTGTTTGAGCCCTGAGAACCCGAAATGATAGGAGGACATTCTGAGGATACTGAACAAAGGAGAATCTGGAAGACACAGTCCATACATTTATCCACCATACATTGAATGGCATGTTTCCAGTCCTAGAGAATATATGTTTAGAAACCCTACATATTGGTAAAACTAGTCAGTGACACCAGCTGACAAGAAAGTAAATCCTGAGCTTAAGGGTTCTCTTTATTCTTAAATCAGTTCACTGTGTTCAGATATCACTGACTATACGCTCAATAAGATTAAGTACTTTTATAAAATGTCTAAAGGAAAACCATAGTCTATCTGAGAAAAGAGGTTCTGTGAAATGCATATGGTTGTTATCTCCTTTTAAAGATGAAACAAGAAACCTATGAGTCATTTACCATCAGCCACTTTCCAGATAGCTGTTGTCCCAACAATATTAGGGCATTGAAAAGGGCTCTAATCTCAGCTGGAGCTACATTTTGGTATCTGGGCTGAAATAAAACATTCAAGTATTTTGAAGCTCTGTTTCCTTAAATGATATAGTCAACCTTACTCTCCCTGTTATACTTGGCAGATGGGATGATTCTAAGGTATGCAGGTTACATCAAGTGTGTGTATGTTTAATCACATAGAAGAGGAAGATGAAGGACTCTCTCATCCACATATCACACACAATATAACCAAAACAAATAGCTCTGTAAATGATTTCCCTGTACCCTCACCAAAAGACATGGGGGAGAACTATCTAAAATTCTATTCTACCACATAAGGGGTTAAGAAGAAAATGTTAAGACATTGAATGTTACAAGAAATAAGAAAACCCCAAGCTCAAAATAATATAGCATATTAATTCCCCAAATTACAGTACAGAGCTTATTAAAGAAAAGACACCTTATATTGAGAGAGTTTAATGTAGTGGGTCTTAATGGTAATTCTGGTATAGGTAGTTTAAGGGTCACCTTATCCAAAACACTTGTCTAGACAATGTCCATTAGTGTGTCATTATGCCTAGGAGCATTGCTGTACTTGAAAATGTATGAAGTCAAGTATATACTTTTATTTCAGTTTATGCTTCAAATAAGGCAATACTCATTGAGTTGAACATGAAGATTAATAACCTTAGGGAATTGTGGAAAGTGAGCGGGGGGGAGGTATTCTAGCTGTATCATTCTAAAAAGTGATGGCCTTATAGAATTCTGAGCAAAACTACTGTAGCCTCATTTGGTAGATGCCTTGGCTTCTCCCATGTCAGAATCCCACAGCCAAGCTCTGACTTCAGTTGCAGCTCAGACTGTCAATGTTTTCTGGTGGCATTTCTACCTGTCAAGGATGCTTAGATGAACCTTCCACTTTCTATTAGGCATCTTCTCCAAGGTAATAGGAACTCCCTTAATCCATGTGTAAATACAGTCCAGAAGTGTGGGTTAAAGCTCCCATGACAATCCTCACCCCATGCTCCTGGCAGCTCTTCTCTCAGCTGGTCTCTTGTAGGAGGAGTTCTCCATACTTCTCAGGAGATCCTGGAGAAACAATCCTGGGGAATTGACAGTGATAACCTCAAAAAACACACCTGGATATTGACCTTTGATACTTCCCTGTCCAATTCTCCCCCCCTCCCTAATTCCTACTTCCCAGTGTAGCCAAGGTCTTGTCTCAGGCTCTGGGATTCAGAAGAACCCAAACTGAGATATTTCCCTAAACCTCCCTTCTGCCTTCTGCCTCAGCTTATCCATGCAGAAGCAGTTCTCAGCAATCCATGTCCTTATACTATTATACTTTCTGGGCCCAAAGTGATTATCTATAATCTAGTTGAAACAGTTTTCCATTCACAAGTTATTTTTAAAATAGCATTTAAGGCAAGAACACCAGAATCACAACTAACTGCTGAACAATCATTGACAGGAAGACACTGGAACTCATGAAAAAAGATACCGCACATCCAAAGATAAAGGAGAAGCCACAATGAGATGGTAGGAGGGGTGCAATCACAATAAAAACAACTCCCATATCTGCTGGGTGGGTGACTCACAAACTGGAGAACACTTATACCACAGAAGTCCACCCACTGGTGTGAAGGTTCTGAGCCCCACATCAGGCTTCCAAACCTGGGGATCTGGCAACAGGAGGAGGAATTCCTAGAGAATCAGACTATGAAGGCTAGCGGGATTTGATTGCAGGACTTCAACAGGACTGGGGGAAACAGAGACTCCCCTCTTGGAGGGTACACACAAAGTAGTGTGTGCATCAGGGCCCAGGGGAAGGAGAATTGACCCCAGGGGAGACTGAACCAGACGTACCTGCTAGTGTTGGACGGTCTCCTGCAGAGGTGGGGGGTGACTCTGTCTCACCATGAGGACAAGGACACTGGCAGCAGAAGTACTGCGAAGTACTCCTTGGTGTGAGCCTTCCCAGAGTCCGCCATTAGGCCCACCAAAGAGCTCAGGTAGGCTCCAGTGTTGGGTTGCCTCAGGCCAAACAACCAACAGGGAGGGAACCCAGCCCCACCCATCAGCAGTCAAGAGGATTAAAGTATTACTGAGCTCTGCCCAACAGAGCAACAGCCAGCTCTACCCACCACTAGTCCCTTCCATCAGGAAACTTGCACAAGCCTCTAAGAAAGCTTCATCCACCAGAGGGCAGACAGCAGAATCAAGAAGAACTACAGTCCTGCAGACTGTGGAACAAAAACCACATTCACAGAAAGAGAGACAAGATGAAAAGGCAGTGGGCTATGTACCAGATGAAGGAACAAGATAAAACCCCAGAAAAACAACTAAATGAAGTGGAGATAGGCAACCTTCCAGAAAAAGAATTCAAAATAATGATAGTGAAGATGATCCAGGACCCTGGAAAAAGAATGGAGGCAAAGATAGAGAAGATGCAAGAAATGTTTAACAAAGACCTAGAAGAATAAAAGAACAAACAAACAGAGATGAACAATATAATAACTGAAATGAAAACTATACTAGAAGGAATCAATAGCAGAATAACTGAGGCAGAAGAACAGATAAGTGACCTGGAAGACATAATGGTGGAATTCACTGCTGCGGAACAGAATAAAGAAAAAAGAATGAAAAGAAATGAAGACAGCCTAAGATTCCTCTGGGACAACATTAAAAGAAATAACATTCGCATTATAGGGGTCCCAGAAGGAGGAGAGAGAGAGAAAAGACCTGATAAAATATTTGAAGAGATTATAGTTGAAAAATTCCCTAACATGGAAAAGGCGCTATCCACCCAAGTCTAGGAAGTGCGGAGAGTCCCATACAGGATAAACCCAAAGAGAAACATGTCAAGACACATAGTAATCAAATTGGCAGAAATTAAAGACAAAGAAAAATTATTGAAAGCAGCAAGGGAAAAATGACAAATAATATACAGGGGAACTCCCATAAGGTTAAAAGCTGATTTCTCAGCAGAAACTCTACAAGCCAGAAGGAAGTAGCATGATATACTTAAAGTGATGAAAAGGAAGAACCTACAACCAAGATTACTCTTCCCACCAAGGATCTCATTCAGATTCAATGGAGAAATCAAAAGATTTACAGACAAGCAGAAGCTAAGAGAATTCAGCACCACCAAACCAGCTCTATAACAAATGCTAAAGGAACTTCTCTAAGTGGGAAACACAAGAGAAGAAAAGGACCTACAAAAACAAACCCAAAACAATTAACAAAATGGTAATAGGAACATACATGTCAATAATTACCTTAAACATGAATGGATTAAATGTTCCAACCAACAGACACAGGCTTGCAGAATAGACACAAAAACAAGACCCATATATATGCTGTCTACAAGAGACCCACTTCAGACCTAGGGACACATACAGACTGAAAGTGAGGGGATGGAAAAAGATATTCCATGCAAATGGAAATCAAAAGAAAGCTGGAGTAGCAATACTCATATCAGATAAAATAGACTTTAAAATAAAGAATGTTACAAGAGACAAAGAAGGACACTACATAATGATTAAGGGATCAATCCAAGAAGAAGATATAACAAGTAAAAATATATATGCACCCAATATAGGAGCACCTCAATACATAAGGCAACTGCTAACAGCTGTAAAAGAGGAAATTGACAGAAAACAATAATAGCGGGAGACTTTAACACCTCACTGACAACAATGGACAGATCATCCAAACAGAAAATTAAACAAGGAAACACAAGCTTTAAATGACACAATACACCAGATAGATTTAATGGATATTTATAGGACATTCCATCCAAAAACAGCAGATTACACTATCTTCTCAAGTGCGCATAGAACATTCTCCAGGATAGATCACATCTTGGGTCACAATTCAAGCCTCAGTAAATTTAAGAAAATTGAAATCATATCAAGCATCTTTTCTGACCACAACACTATGAGGTTAGAAATCAATTACAGGGAAAAAAACGTAAAAAACACAAACACTTGGAGGCTAAACAATACGTTAGTAAATAACCAGGAGATCACTGAAGAAATCAAAGAGGAAATCAAAAAATACCTAGAGACAAATGACAATGAAAACACGACGATCAAAAACCTATGGGATGCAGCAACAGCAGTTCTAAGAGGGAAGTTTATAGCTATACAAGTCAACCTCAAGAAACAAGAAAAATCTCAAAGAAACAATCTCACCTTACACCTAAAGGAACTAGAGAAAGAAGAAAAAATAAAACCCAAAGGCAGCAGAAGGAAAGAAATCATAAAGATCAGAGCAGAAATAAATGAAATAGAAACAAAGAAAACAATAGCAAAGATCAATAAAACTAAAAGCTTGTTCTTTGAGAAGATAAACAAAATGGATAAACCATTAGCCAGACTCATCAAGAAAAAGAGGGAGAGGACTCAAATCAATACAATTAGAAATGAAAAAGGAGAAGTTACAACAGACACCGCAGAAATACAAAACATCCTAAGAGACTACTACAAGCAACTCTATGCCAATGAAATGGACAAACTGGAAGAAATGGACAAATTCCAGAAAGGTATAACATTCTAAGACTGAAGCAGGAAGAAATAGAAAATATGAACACATGAAGCATGAGTAATGAAATTGAAACTGTGATTAAAAATCTTCCAACAAACAAAAGTCCAGGACCAGATGGCTTCACAGGTGAATTCTATCAAACATTTAGAGAAGAGCTAACACCCATCCTTCTCAAACTCTTCTAAAAAGTTGCAGAGGAACTCATTCTATGAGGCCACCATCATCCTGATACAAAAAGCAGACAAAGATATGACAAAAAAGAAAACTACAGACCAATATCACTGATGAATATAGATGCAAAAATCCTCAAAAAAAAAAAAACACTACAAAACAGAATCCAACAACACATTAAAAGGATCATACACCATGATCAAGTGGGATTTATCCCAGGGATGCAAGGATTCTTCAACATATGCAAATCAATCAAGGTAATACACCATATTGACAAATTGAAGAAGAAAAACCATATGATCATCTCAATAGATGGAGAAAAACTTTTCACAAAATTCAACACCCATCTATGATAAAAACTCTCCAGAAAGTGGGCATAGAGGGAACCTACCTCAACATAATAAAGGCCATATATGACAAACCCACAGCAAACATTATTCTCAATGGTGAAAAGCTGAAAGAATTTCCTATAAGATCAGGAACAAGACAAGGATGTCCACTGTAACCATGATTATTCAACATAGTTTTGGAAGTCCTAGCCATGGCAATCTGAGAAGAAAAAGAAATAAAAAGAACACAAATTGGAAAAGAAGAAGTAAAAGGGCCCTTGTTTGCAGATGACATTATACTATACATAGAGAATCCTAAAGATGCCACCAGAAAACTACTAGAGCTAATCAATGAATTTGGCAAAGTTGCAGGGTATAAAATTAATGCACAGAAATCTCTTGCATTCCTATATACTAATGATGAAAAATCTGAAAGAGAAATTAAGGAAACACTCCCATTTACCATTGCAACAGAAAGAATAAAATATCTAGGAATAAACCTACCTAGGGAGAATAAAGACCTGTATGCAGAAAACTATAAGACACTGATGAAAGAAATTAAAGATGATACCAACAGTTGGAGAGATATACCATGTTCTTGGATTGGAAGAATCAATATTGTGAAAATGACTATACTACCCAAAGCAATCTACACATTCAATGCAATTCACAGATTCAATGCAATCCCTATCAAATTACCAATGGCATTTTTTACAGAACTAGAACAAAAAATTGCATAATTTGTATGGAGACACAAAAGACCCCGAATAGCCAAAGCAGTCTTGAGGGAAAAAAAGTGGAGCTAGAGAAATCAGACCCCCTGACTTCAGACTATACTACAAAGCTACAGTCATCAAGACAATATGGTACTGGCACAAAAACAGAAATATAGATCAATGGAAAAAGATAGAAAACCCAGAGATATACCCCCACACCTATGGTCAACTAATCTATGACAAAGGAGGCAAGGATATACAATGGAGAAAAGACAGTCTCTTCAATAAGTGGTGCTGGGAATACTGGACAGCTACATGTAAAAAATAAAATTAAAACACTTCCTAACACCATACACAAAAATAAACTCAAAATGGATTAGAGACCTAAATGTAAGACCGGACACTATAAAACTCTTAGAGGAAAACATAGGAAGAACACTCTTTCACATAAATCACAGCAAGATCTTTTTTGATACACCTCCTAGAGTAATGGCAATAAAAACAAAAATAAACAAATGGGACCTAATGAAACTTAAAAGCTTTTGCACAGCAAAGGAAACTGCAAACAAGACCAAAAGACAACCCACAGAATGGGAGAAAATATTTGCAGATGAATCAATGGACAAAGGATTAATTTCCAAAATATATAAACAGGTCATGCAGCTCAATATTAAAAAAACAAACAACCCAATCCAAAAGTGGGCAGAGACCTAAATAGACATTTCTCCAAAGAAGACATTCAGATGGCCAAGAAGCACATGAAAAGCTGCTCAACATCACTAATTATTAGAGAAATGAAAATCAAAGCTACAATGAGTACTGCTAAACTAAAACTACTAACCTCACACCAGTTTGAATGGGCATCATCAGAAAATCTACAAACAACAAATGCTGGAGATGGTGTGGAAAAAGGGGAACCTCCTACACTGTTGGTGGGAATGTAAATTGATACAGCCACTATGGAGAACAGTATGGAGGTTCCTTAAAAAACTAAAAGTAGAATTACCATAAGACCCAGCATTCCCACTACTGGGCATATACTCAGAGAAAACCATAATTCAAAAAGACACAGGCACCTCAATGTTCATTGCAGCACTACTTACAATAGCCAGGTCATGGAAACAACCTAAATGCCCTTCAACAGACGAATGGATAAAGAAGATGTGGTACATATATACAATGGAATATTACTCAGCCATAAAAAGGAATGAAATTGGGTCATTTGTAGAGACGTGGATGGATCTAGAGACTGTCATACAGAGTGAAGTAAGTCAGAAAAAGAAAAACAAATATCATATATTAACGCATATATGTGGAACGTAGAAAATTGGTACGGATGAACCAGTTTGCAGGGCAGAAACTGAGACACAGATGTAGAGAACAAATGTATGGACACCAAGGGGGGAAAGTGACCAGTGGTTTGGGTGGTGGTGTGATGATTTGGGAGATTGGGGTTGACATGTATACACTGATGTGCATAAAATGGATGACTAATACGAATAAAAAATAAATTAATTAATTAAATAAAATAGGATTTATCATCTACAGTATGTCACAAATGTTGCTAGATGTTTACATGTGTTATCATGTTCAACTGTCGTAACATCCTATGAGTTATATTAGTCACATTTTATAGGTGACGAAACTGTGAATGAGTTGTAGTAACCTGTCTGATATCACCAGTCATAAGTAGCTTAGTCAGGATTCAAATCCAAATCCATATAGCTCCAAAGCCAATACTCCATTCACTTTTAGGAGAAAAATACAACCATTTCAAATGTGTGAAATGGCATATACTACCCATTACATTTATCCAAGCACCCAGAATTTTTGGGGGGGTGTGGGGGGTGTCTGTCAAATGTCTCTTAGATAGCTGTTCTGCCTTTGCCTGTAGATAGAGTGCTGACTTATTTCAGCATGTGTGCTCAGTTATGGCAGAGCTGCCAACAGGTAGACTTAAACCTCATAAAAGAGACAGAAAAGACTTCATGGTGGACACACTGCAGGATGATTCAGATGGTTTCAATGTAATTTGCTGATTTGTGTTAAGTTTGACACTTATTTCAGATAGCTTCCACTATATCAGGTCCCAAACAGAAGAAGTAATTCTGATTAAACATGATTCTAATGAACCAATCTTAAACGTTAGACACATTATTATTGTGTTTTACTAATAGTGACTGTTTCAGTTCATACCATTATGCCACCTAGTGAGAGAAAAAAGTGAGCTTATCATATGTCATAATTTTCCAGACATATTTTTAATGTCATACCTTTCCAGAAATATTTGACTCACTGAATGTGATGTTAATCTCATTGTTGAGAAGAGGGACATAGAACCCAGGCAAGTTCCATCATTTGTTCAAGGTCACAAAGCTAGAGTTTGGCAAACTGAGACAGAACCTTATTCCCAGGTCTGTGAGCTCACACACTGACTAAAATAGCCACATAACTGCCTGTAAATACTATTGTCTTTATAAAGTCTGCAATCTTACCCATGCACAGTGTTGCATACCAATTACCTAGCACAGAACCTGGCAAATGAAGAATTTCAATAAATCAGTCTTCAGCAATTGGATAAAGGTCCAAATAGGGACTGCACTCAAAATACCAAGGAAGCTTCCAAAATGCTCTGGCAGAAAAACTGCACCTACATATGGCTTTAATCTCTCAGTCTGGAAGAGCAATATGGGGTTGCATTTCATCTATGGCTCTTCCAAGGAGGCAAGGCAGTTTTTTAGAAGAACCATTAAGCAGTAGTTCTCAAAATAGGGTTCCCAGAAAAGCAGCATCAGCATCATCTGAGAACTTGTTAGAAATACAAATTCTCAGGCCCTATCAACGTCTACTAATCAGATACTCTGGGAATAAGGGGCCCAGCAAACTCTGGCTTAACAAGCCCTCCAGGTGATTTTGCTTCATGCCAAATGTGAGACTCCTTGCCATACATCACAACAATATCACACCAAAGCACTGCTTGGAGAACGAAACTACCAATAATAAAACATGATTATGGAATGGGAATCAAATTAGCATTGAAACTTTAAAAGGTTTATAAAGTCTGTTTGCAAATTCTCTTAGTACTAAAAGACTACCTTTGGTAAGAATTTTTTGATACTTGAAATCCAAGTAACTTTTAGTTATACAATATCAAATAATGCAGACAAGGGTGAACAAACAGAGCCCTAGCCATCAGTCAGGGCACAGTCTCCTGCCTCCCAGCCCTCACCAGCTTCAGCAGCCTAGAGTCCCCACACTCCTCACCCTAGGCTCTAATTTAATCTGTGACCAAGTTTGGGATGCATCTAGCTTGGTGAAGATGTGGAAGAAACAGCATTGACTCACATGGTAAGAATGACATTCCATTTTTCAGTTTTCATTCCTTCTTTTTGACTGTATTGCTTTGGTGCAAGTGACTCTTTACATGTCTCAAACATTTGGTAATCTTTTTAACAATAAATAGAGCATAAACGCAAGTCCAGATATTTCCCTGGGCAACATTTTTTGGCTACAATGTAATAACTATTTTGTTTTCATTGCATGCCTTTATGTGGATACCTTTTGTTTAAGGACATAAGCTTGATTTTCATTTGCAGTTATAAATACATTCATTTGAAAGAAAAAATTAAACAATCAAAGCTATTATTTTAATTATATCAAATGACTAGATTTGAGAAGCATTTTCCTATCTAAACTGAAACAACTGCTATTTCCTGTATTTTTTCATTTCATACTTGATTTGGACTGAATTATCTCACCTCAAAATTCATATGCAGAAGCCCTAACCCCCAATGTAACTATATTTGGAGATAGGGCCTTTAAAGAGACAAGGTAAAATGAGGTCATAAGGGTGGGGTCCTAATGCAATAGCATGGGTTTCTTTATAAGAAGAGGAAGCAACAACAGGAATGCACACATACAAAGAAAGGCTACCTGAGGACACAGAGAAAAGGTGGCCATCTGCAAGCCAAGGAGAGACACTTCAGAAGAAACCAAACCTGCTGGCACCATGATCTTGGATTTCTGAACCTCCAGGACTAAATTTCTGTTGTTTAAGTCACCCAGTCTGCAGTATTTTGTTATAGCAGCCCTAGCAGAGGAATATAACACTTACTCACTAATTCACTCAACTAAGATGTAATGGATTCATCTGTGTCAGAAATCACACTCTACCAGGTACTTTTGACACTGATGTGAGTCTGACAGAGTCCTTGCTCCCATGGGATTCCCAAACTCATGTTGAGAGGGGCAAAGAAAGAGTGTTTAGTGTCTTAAGTGTAACACTTCAATACTGCAGACGATAATGTGGAACGATGATATGAGGGCACCTCACCCTGACTGGAGTATAACGCAAAGGCTTCAAGAATGACCATGGCCTGAGCTAAGACCCAAAGGATGAGTAAATGGCTGGGAATTGTTGTGGGTGAGAGGATGGGTAGAGAAGGCATTCTGGGTGGAGTGGAGAGAATAAATACAGCCATGGTGACAAGAAACAGCACTGTGCATGCACCTTGTGCACATAAACTACTGGAAGGGATTGATGAGCACAAAGGGACAGGCCAAGTACAGAATCACCTTGTTTGCCATGTTTGAGATCTTTGATTTAATCCTGGGGGTTATGGGGGTTACAGGAGTGTCTCAACATCAGCACGACTGACATTTGGGGCTGGATAATTCTTTCTTGTGGGAGACAAAGAATTAGAATAGTTAGCAGCATCTCTAGCCTCTACCCACTAAATGCTAGTGTCACTGTGACAACCAAAAAGGTGTCCAGATATTGCCAAACGTCGAGTCCAGTTGGGGGAGGACAAAAATAGACACTGATGAAAACCACTGCCCTCTATGGTTCATAATGATATGAACCTGTATATTACATAGTTAAATCTGAATTTTATCTATATTTTGGTGCAGTACAGCTTAATGGTTTTAAAACAAGGACTCTGAGCCAGCATGGTTGGGTTCAAACCCTGGATGTGCTACTTACCTGTTGTTGAAACCTGCACAATTTACTTAGCTTTTGTGCTCTGGTATTCTTCACAGTGAAATGAGATAACAAGAACACAGCTACTTCATAGAGTTGTCGTGAGGTTAAATGAGTTCATATATATAAGAGCTTTAGAACCGTACTAGGCAGGAAATGCTAATTAAACGTTTGTTAAATAAATTTTAAAAATTGGTGAGGTGAGGGCTTCCCTGGTGGTGAAGTGGTTGAGAGTCTGCCTGCCGATGCAGGGAACACGCGTTCGTGCCCTGGTCCGGGAAGATCCCACATGCCGCGGAGCGGCTAGGCCCGTGAGCCATGGCAGCTGGGCCTGCGCGTCTGGAGCCTGTGCTCCGCAACGGGAGAGGCCACAACAGTGAGAGGCCCGTGTACCGCAAAAAAAAAAAAAAAAAAAAAAAATTGGTGAGGTGAACAGAAATAAGGGAGATAGACCAAAGAAAAAGGATGGGTATTAAATTTGGTTGAAACATGAAGCCTTCCTTAACTTCCTCAGAAGAATGTAATCTTGCCCTCCTTTGAACTGATATCAAATTCTAAATATAGTGTTGTTACAGTTTCTCTTCTGTTCCATAGGTTATTATGCAACTGTCACATCATCCTTGTATCCATCCACAGTGCTTTACTAATAGAATATTCTCAATAAATATACTTGAATTAAGGAATAGAGAAAAATAGCATGCCAAATATCAGCCTTCCCTGTTAAAGATAGCTATCAATTTTATATGAAGTATGAGTGCCCCTGGTCATTTTAAGCACCAAGCTTTAGCAACAGTGCGACACAAAGGATGTAGTGTTTAGAAACACTGAATTTTAAACAAATAAAATTATTTTCTTCTCCTACACAAGGCAGAATTCAAAGATGCCCCTGATGATCCTCATTTTGTAAAATTCCCTTTGAGTGTGGGTGAAACCTGTAAATATGATGATATATCACTCCCATGATTATGTTACATTGTATGACAAAAGAAATTTTCCTGGTGGGTAATCTAATTACATGAATCTAATCACTTCAAACCAGAGTTTTCTCCTGTTCTTGACAGAGGGAAAATGAGAGAGATTGGAAGCCTGAGATCTGGTTGGCTGTGAAGACTAGGGGGCCACAAGGAAGAACCTTGGCTCAATTTCTAATGACTGAGAGTGACCTCCTGCCAAGAGCCAGCAAGGAGATGGGACTTTAGTTCTGAGACAGGCTGGGACCAACACCTTTTGCCCTTTCCTGCAGTACTTACACCTCTTCCAACAACAGAACACAAAAAAAATATAAGGGACTAAAATAACTGTACATGTGCAGTTGAGGCAAATTATAAACAAAATACAAAAAGACCAAAAACCCAACTGCCACTTCTGAGGTTTCGGGAGCAAAAGCTGGGTACTGCACATGCCCCCTGCACACAGCACCACTAAGGGGGTGGGCCGACCACCTAAGCCACCCTTCCAGCCCAACCCCTGGACCCGCCCCTACCCGCACTCCATTTAAGGGACCAGCTTGCCTCGCCCCCCTCAGGGCGCAAGCAAGGGAACTGTTCTTGTTTTCACTCCCACCTGCTGCAGTGGGAGTCCCAGCAAAGCCTTGCCTGAATGTCTCGTCTGGCCTCTTATCAATTTCCATTGATTAGGGAGTCCAAGAACCCTGGTTAGTAACAGTTCTACAACCACAAGAAACTGAATTATGACAACAACTTGAATGAGTTGGAAGTGAATTCTTCACCACACCTTCAGATCAGAAAATAGACTAACACCTTGATGTTGGCCTTATGAGAGAAACCAATCAAGCTCTCCCAAATGTCTTACCTCCAGAACTGTGGGATACTACATAGGTAGTACTTGAAGCTGCTAAATTTGTGGGAATTTATTAGGCAGAAATACAACTAATACAACTCCCTTAGAAGCTGATAAGTGTTCATCTTAACTGAGATTCTATACAGAAATGTTATCTGAAACATACATCCACTATTTACATATGCATTCTATAATCCATGTACACACTATAATATAGGAATAATTCATTTTACTCCACTTTGCTTTATTGCTCAGATATTGCATTTTTTACAAATTGAAGGTTTGTAGCAACCCTGAGTTGAACAAGTCTATCAGCCATTTTTCCAACAGTATTATTTTTTAATTGAGGTATGTATATTGCTTTTTTTAGATGTAATGCTATTGCACACTTAACAGACTATAGTACAGTGTAAACACAACTTTTATACACACTGGAAACCAAAAAAAAAATACCTCTGTGACTCACTTTATTGCAATATTTACTTAATTGCAGTGGTCTGGAACCAAACTTGTAATATCTCTGACGTCTGCCTATATCCATTAGAGTGACTTCAAAAACAACTGCAAGAACCACAAGCAACACCATAGATGAATCTCATAAACATAACATTAAAAGGAAAAAAGAAAATCCAGACACAAAAGAATGCTTATCATACAATTCCATTTATATAACACCAAGAAAACAAGTAAAACAAAATTTCAGTGTTTATGGAATATATACATAAGTGCCAACTGTATAAAGAAGAACTAGAAGTGACTGCCAAGAAACTCAGGATAGTGGTTACCTTTGGGGGACAGAAGGAAATAATGATGTGAAGGGCCCTGGGGTGGTGGGGGGCTGCATCTGTGCTACTAACAATACGCTATGTCTTGACGGGGACAGGCATTACATTTGGGTTTATTTTATGATTATGCACTAACAAGTTTTTTGCTTTATGTACTTTTTTGCATGTTATTTTTTTAAGCCAGTAAAAAACTTGAGAGTGTTGTGCTGATTCACTTTATCTTGATGCATATAGTCGGAGGCTCACGAAAGCCTTAGGAAAGGAAATGTGAGAAGTGGCATGCAACAGCTGCTGCAGGCCAAGCACCTGGGACTTCTTTAGTAAGGGATGCACCTCTTCTGACACA
This sequence comes from Hyperoodon ampullatus, assembly GCF_949752795.1. Classification (NCBI taxonomy): domain Eukaryota; kingdom Metazoa; phylum Chordata; class Mammalia; order Artiodactyla; family Ziphiidae; genus Hyperoodon; species Hyperoodon ampullatus. Next base: position 96,412,409 of record NC_136918.1, read on the forward strand.
TCTCAGAAATGAACTTGAAGACGACCCTTGCCTAAAAACCCCATGTCTTTCCCTACTTACTTTGGACTCATGAAACGGACTATTTTCTGTTATTTATTTATTTGATTATGTGTCTTTGAGGAAGGAGTCACTGTCTTTTGAACATGAACATAAATTATCTCTGAAGGAGCCTATGACTGCTCTGATTCACCATTCCTGCTATTTTCTTGAATCGTCTCATTTGCTTCCTATTATTTTGCTCCTATCCAGAAGGCAGCTGAGATTTTGCCAGGGATTCTGGTGCTAATGCTTCCTGCACTACTTCTTCACTGAGTCATTGGCCCCTTTTATATTAATGTGACTGGGGAGAAGCAGTAGTAAACCACTGATTGTTTTGTTCCTTCTCCAAAACAGTTCCCTTGATACTTAAAAGAGTCCTGCTCTCTTCTCTCCTTATGCCTATCAGATATTATTTTTTCCTTTTAAAACTATCTAAAATTGGAACTTCATCACCATTAATGGCATTTAGTATTAGAGGGTCCAAGCTATTTGGCAGGAGAGAGGATGAATGTCCATTAACACTGATATCTCAAGCTGAGAATCAGCGTGGATGGAAAAGAGCATACACTATTCTATCTGATTGTTACAAAATAAAAAGGAAGAAATATATATATTTTTCAACTTACAGATGTGTTAGTATGGATTTCTAAGGAGGTTCAAGAATACAATGGAATAAGCATTGCATACAATACCTGTAAAGCCTGAACACATCATGATTCAACTTAATTCCACCTCCCTGATCCTCTCCAATGCAATCCCTGCTCACCGTCATCTCTAAATGGACTTGATGTATTTTTCACTGTCCCCCTAATTTAAAGTACCTCGCCTCATCCCTTTTTTTCTATCCAAATTATACACATCCATCAAATCAGGGCTCAAGACTTACTTCCTCCCTAAAGCCTTTTCCAAAGCTAGCAATATAGAGCTCCTCTTCTCTGAGTTCTTACCATTCTTCAATTGTACTCCATTTAATTGGCATCTGATCGTGCTACACTTGTAACAGTAGATTATCAGCTCCTTAAGAGGCAAATCATTTTTTTTTAATCATTTACATCATTTCAGAACATGCCAGGTGCTGAAAAAGAGAAGCAGTAGAGAGTCATGGGACCATAAGACTTTCAAAAGAAGCTCTACTTGGAGGGAAAAATAGCCTCATCCAACCTTCAAACTATAAATTATAGAAACTCAAGGGAAATATGATGGAGCCAAGTGATTCCTGGTACATATAACTGTGGGTAGTTGGTAGATGATCAAAAAGTCTTGTTAATTGGATTGATTTAATATGGGAACAAGAATATGGCTACCTTTTCCTAGAAACACACAAAAGGGAGAAAATTTATTATCTATGGGGACAGTGGGAAGTAGAAAGTGATATAAAATCAAATGAGTTAGGAATAACCCTCATTTTTAGCAGTGGTGGAAGCTCTGCCTCACTAGAAGTGAAGAAGCAGAGTTGTTGGCATCCTTGTCATCACCATCTTCAGCAGCAGCATATATTTAATATGCACCCATATATTTTATATGATGTATCTCATCTGATCTGCTCAAAAATTCTAAGGAGTAGGAATTATTATTCTTATTTTTTCATTGAACTGAACAAAAAAGTTTAAAGACAATATATTAGACTCCCATTAGCTACTGCAACATATTACCACAAACTTCATGACTTGGAACAACACGAATTTATTACCTTATAATTCTGGAGGTCAGAAGTCTAAAATCAGTTTTACTGGCCCCAAATCAAAGTGTTGGCAAGCTAGTGTTACTTCTGGAGGGTCTATGGAAGAGTTTCCCTAGTCCCTTCCTCTATTTTCACAGCCAGTATCATACCATGTTTCTCTCTCGTTCTCACTCTCTCTCTATCTCTGTCTCTCTCTCTCACTCTGACCCTTGTAATTATATTGGGCCCAGCAAGACAATTCAATATAGTCTCCCTATAGCAAAATCCTTAACTTAATCACATCTGCAAAGTCCCTCTTGCCATGTCAGGTAGCAGTTCTTATATTCACCAATCTTCAACCATCCTATTTTTTGATCTATCTGCAACACTACAAAGTATAGGTGGCAAAGAAAAGGGCAGCTAAAAGACTGCAGAATCCACATCCAGGAGGCTGGAAAGCCAGTCTGATGCTAATCAGAAGGAGGAGGCTAACCAAAGGAAAGTCTAAACTATGTTTCCCCAAGTGTAGGTAACCATTCACTGGAGTTATTCAGAGAGTTTCTTTTCAATGCAATTCCTGAGATCATCCCCACATACTAAATTAAAATCTCATTATAACAAGCTTCCAAGGTGATTCTTATTCATGTTAACCTGTAGGAGCTACCAGACAAGGAAAAGAAGCTCACCATTGGGGATGGGGGAGGAGAAGTGGCCAACAGAAACAGGTATTACAAGGCTCAAAAAAAATTACAATTATGAATGTTCAAATTTACCATGAGCAGCACTAGTAAGCAGGTAATATTAAAATTAAGTTATACCATCATTGTATACTGTCCTGTAGGTGTGATCTCTATGAAACATTAATATTAACTATGGCCGGAAAGAACCCAGATGATGCCCAGCTCTTTTTAGGCAAAGCAGCTTTGTTGACTGGGAAGCTCTCATAGTACACACATGTTCATGAAATCTTCCCCAATCATGTAAATCTCATGAAGAACCATGTGCTCTGAGTTTAGAGACATAAAAATGTTCATTACTGAATATGATAATCCTGCTAAACAAATGGATTAAAAATAACCTTGTTTATCTTGCACATTTCTTTTAAGAACTCAATATTGACAATTACTATTTAGTTGCTCTTTTAATCCCAGGGCTTTAACCAGCAGAACCCAATATTTTTTATTATTCCTTGAAATATTTCTATCACTAGCAAATATCCTATACACATGTATGTGACAGTCATGACAATGCTGATCAATAATTGAGATCAATAGTCGACCTTCAAGAATAGGACCTTGATTCCTTTTCTCATGTTCAATGACTACTCAGGTGTATTCAAGGGACAGTTGAAAGTCATCAATTATTTCTTGTGAAGGAGGCATAAATAAAATCTCATTTCTTAGGCATAACATGTCAGTTCAATTGACCTTTTAGTATGTCATGTCACAAAAGATGTACCTTTTATATACAACCTCATAGCAGATTGGACATTTGTTTTTCCTTAAATTTTCCAAATTCTGACAAGCAAGGTTCCAAAGCAAACAAAAAATATTCTCAATGGTAGATGAATATTTTTATCAACCTTTTCTCCTCTCCCCTTTCTGAGCAGATCTATCTCATTCCAAGTCACAGCAAGGTGTCTGAGAGGCAATGAAGACTCCGACCTTTCTCAGAGCCTCCAGGCCTCCCAAAATGGATAACTGCCTAAACCTATTAGGAGCTGAGCAAAAGGACAGCATGGTGGTGCTTTGGCAAAATACCCTATAAACCTTTGAGTGGGTCATGTCACTGTGATAAGTGTCACTAAAAAAAAAAAAAATCCTATTTGCTGTAGGCATATCTTCTATCCATTAGCTCTGAGAGTGAGAGCAAGAGAGAGAGAGGGGTTTTTCTGTCTCTATAGATTTACTTTCAGATGTGCCCAAGGAATCTATTATGATTCCTTGAGAAGGGAAACACTTACAAGAGAATCAATGTATTAATAGCCATATTATCATTTGATAAAGTGGTAATTTCATGTACACTACCTGGGCCCCTGTTGCTGATCTCATCACAGATCCTTCCATTAAATGAGCAATCTATTACTGTCAGAGTTGCTCACCAGTGAAATGGGATTTATATTCTAAGTTCTGATGTAACATTGTCCTTAGTCCATACCAATGCATGCAGTCTTATGGAGAATATCAAATAAGAAAATACCTAAGATCCACAAGCCAGACACTATAAAACTGTTAGAGAAAAAACATAGGCAGAACACTCTTTTTTTTTTTTTTTTTTCTTCTTTTTGTGGTACGCGGGCCTCTCACTGCTGCAGTCTCTCCCATTGCGGAGCACAGGCTCCAGACACGCAGGCCCAGCAGCCATGGCTCACGGGCCCAGCCGCTCCACGGCACGTGGGATCCTCCCAGACCGGGGCACGAACCCGCGTCCCCCGCATGGGCAGGCGGACTCCCAACCACCACGCCACCAGGGAAGCCCCAGAACACTCTTTGACATAAATCACAGCAGGATCTTTTTTGACCCACCTCCTAGAGAAATGGAAATAAAAACAAAAATAAACAAATGGGACTTAATGAAACTTAAAAGCTTTTGCACAGCAAATGAAACCACAAACAAGATGAAAAGACAACCCTCAGAATGGGAGAAAATATTTGCAAATGAAGCAACTGACAAGGGATTAATCTCCAAAATATGCAAACAGCTCATGCAGTTCAATACAAAAAACAAACAACCCAATCATAAAATGGACAGAAGACCTAAACAGACATTTCTCCAAAGAAGACATACAGATGGCCAACAAATACATGAAAAGATGCTCAACGTCACTAATTATAAGAGAAATGCAAATCAAAACTACAATGAGATATCACCTCACACTGGTCAGAATGGCCATCATCAAAAAATCTATGAAGAATAAATCCTGGAGAGGGTGTGGAGAAAAGGGAACCCTCTTACACTGTTGGTGGGAATGTAAATTGATACAGCCACTATAGATAACAGTATGGAGGTTCCTTAAAAAACTAAAAATACAGCTACCATATGATCCAGCAATCCCACTACTGGGCATATACCCAGAGAAAACCATAATTCAAAAAGATATATGCACCCCAATGTTCACTGAAGCACTATTTCACTGCAGTCACGACATGGAAGCAACCTAAATGTCCATCAACAGAAGAATGGATAAAGAAGATGTGGTACATATTTACATATATACAATGGAATATTACTCAGCCATAAAAAAGAACAAAATTGTGCAATTTTCAGAGACATGGATGGATCTAGAGACTGTCATACAGAGTGAAGTAAGTCATAAAGAGAAAAACAAGTACCGTATAATACCGCTTGTATGTGGAATCTAGAAAAATGGTACAGATGAACTCATTTGCAAAACAGAAATAGAGACACAGCCATAGAGAATGGACATATGGATAACAGCAGAGAAGTGGGAGTGGGATGAATTGGGAGATTGGGGTTGACATATATACACTAATATGTATAAAACAGATAACTAATGAGAACCTACTGTACAGTACGTGGAACTATACTCAATGCTCTGTGGTGACCTAAATGGGAAGGAAATCCAAAAAAGAGGGGATATGTATACATATAGCTGATTCATTTTGCTGTACAGCAGAAACTAACATTGAAAAGCAACAATAAAAATTAATTTAAAAATTTACCAAAATCAGGTGACAGCATTTGAATAAAAGAGTAGATATCCTGTAAGATAATGATCTAGATTCTGAAAAGCAACAAAATAGCCCCTATGCCTAGACTTCACAATTGCATAGCTCCATTAATAGGTAACAGGAGTGTATAATTTGAGAGCTCAGAAAAAATATATATACTCGAATGAGTTTTGCTACTCAAGAGTCATTTGGACACTTGTTCATTCATTCATATAATATTTATTGAGACTTACTAGGGGTAGTTTCCTATATTACTCATTTAGGATACCAGAATGGGCAAAATATCACTTTCCCTACCCTTAGAGAACTATCTCTAGAAGCAGTTATGCCTTAAGTCATAATCAGGTATTAAGGGAAAGAATATGTTCCCAGTTTCATGTAAAAAATGAAACTTTACTCTCATAGAACAAAATATCAAGAGCAAGACCTGTTTTTGTTTTTGTTTTTTAAGGGAATTCCTTTATTTTTTATTATTTATTTATTTATTTATGGCTGTGTTGGGTCTTCGTTTCTGTGCAAGGGCTTTTTCTAGTTGAGGCAAGCGGGGGCCACTCTTCATCGCGGTGCACGGGCCTCTCACTGTCGCAGCCTCTCTTGTTGCAGAGCACAGGCTCCAGATGCGCAGGCTCAGTAGTTGTGGCTCACGGGCCTAGTTGCTCCGCGGCATGTGGGATCTTCCTAGACCAGGGCTCGAACCCGTGTCCCCTGCATTGGCAGGCAGATTCTCAACCACTGCGCCATCAGGGAAGCCCAAGAGCAAGACCCTTTGAGAAAGAGACGTAAATGTACAAGGATCTGGGAAGATAATGAGCAGGATTTACTATGGGTCATGCTGAGCTAGAAGACTTCTATATTCCCTGCTAGCAGCATTTATCAGCAAAGTCAAGCACATATATGTATCTGGTAGGAAATTCCTCCAATAAAGCAGATGACTGTTAATAGCAATTCACCAGAACTAAATTTGAGAAATGAAAATAATTTCCTTGCTAAATATTGAGTAACCAGCAATGGAGCTAAGCCTTCCTAAGTGATGAGTAAGTGGGGCTAAGGAGAGATCAGTTCACATAAACACAAAACACAGTATCACTTAAGAGTTGGGGTTAAGTAAAGGTTTATGCATTGTAACAAATATCAGATTTGGTATGAACCAGAACATTAAATCATCTTATCTTTATTTTTTTTTCCTGGAAAGTTAAGAAGTGCATTTCACATAGAGCACAGTTTATGGTCCATAACTCTTCTCCTAAGTAAATGATTAGCATGTATGTAACATCCTAATAAAACAACACAATCACAACTTATGCCACAACAGCCTGCAGTTCTCAATAAGAGACAACCTCTGGGTGCCTTAGGGGAGCACCACTGGGGTAGAATTAGAGACCACAGCATCTATTTGCTCTCTAGACATTGTAGACTGACTAAAATGTACTTCACACACGGATACTCCTTGTCATGTGTTATATTAAAATGACTTGGTGATTAATAAAATACATTCAAAATCTTTACTAAATTTATAGCAAATGTCAATCATCACATATTTTTTTCAGTCAACAAATATTAAAAGCCTAACTATTATCCCAGAAGTAGGGAATATGTTGTCTGGAAATTTTATTCATTAAGATAAAGGGTTTCATTCTTGAAAACATAAGGAATGACTAATAAAGCCCTTCCCACATCAAAATCCAGCCACGTAGGCCTTCACACCATTCACCTACCTGCAGATAAGAGATTCCACTAAAATAGAGGAAAAAGAAACAAATAAATATTCCAGGAGGCTGCAGTTAAGCTTTTTTAAATTAAAAGACATTCCAGCAGGGTTTACAATTGATTTCAAGTATCTGATATGGCAAATCCAAAAGACTTATCCAGCCCTCATACTTGGCATCTTTGGTATTTCAGATCTATATTGGCCTGGTGATCTTTAAGAGGAAATGCAGTCTGACACTACCTGACAAGAATGCAGCCACCCCCACTTGCAAGCTTCTCCCCTCCCCAATAAGGGAAAATAATGGAGAGGAGGTTCTAGCACCTGAAGTTCACTGATGGTGGCTTCACTTTGAGAAAAATTTTAATAATGACAGCAAGTAGGAGGGGAAGTACAGATATTACCAACCCAGCCACTGGGTGATTTAAAAAGTAAGAGATTCATGTCTGAACCTTCTCCACCTTTACCAAGAGCCAATATTTGCTCCTTTTTAAAGAAAACTTGATTTAAAGTAAGGAAGTAGAAGATAGCAAGATTTGAACAGAATCTGGAGGGCATATAGATGCAGCAAAGTCTTGTCAAATTCTTTAAGAAAAACTGTAAGATGATGTGAGACCAGAGTTCAATTTGTTTTGTTCCTGAGACTGAATATTCTCAAAAAACAGCATTACTGTAAGTGATACATTGTCCCCCAATTCACATTCTAGATATTCTCAGTCTCTTGGAAATTTAAGGAAAAAATTTAAAATCCTGTCCTCCTCCACAGGTGGCCTGGAGAAGAACCCATGTGGGTTTTTCAGCAGGGGAATAGCACACATTAACCTGACAAGCGCCAGCAGGAGACCCAGGGATGAGGTTGCCATGTGACACCAGGAATCTTACCTCTTCAGAAAACAGTGTAGCAATTATTGCAAATAATTACTTTCAGAAACAAAGCTTCTTTCAGAAATTCAGAGTTAATTTTTAATTTTGAAGGTTCCTGCTACCACAGTGCACATTTAAAAAGTCATGAAGTTGAGAGAAAATATAGTATTGGATTGAATAAAAAACGATTTGAAAAGTTCAGACCCAAGAAATACTGAAGTAGTTCAGTATAACATTGCTGTTCTAATTAAATGCAGCACTCAAATTTTCACAAGCTAGTCACAAAATGGCATAACTTTTTAAATGAGATCAAGATAGAAAATGGGAAGCTCAGAACATAGAAATCAAGGATTAGGTGGTCCTCACATCATAAACAACTGTATCACAAAATATTTCCACACAAGTCTACAGCTGCATGCTCCTCATGGGTGCAGCTCTCCCTTTATTTTTCTTCTGAACAACTGGAGAGTGGTTATCCTCAAACACCCTTTCTGTCAAGCGGATACAAAAATGGATTGAGTAAAAAAGTTTCCTAATGGTTCCTGGGTGTACCCCACAACCTATCTGTAATGAAGACCCTATTCTACATTAATGCTGGAAATGGCTGCTACTACTGATGGGGTGAGACTTAGAATTATGAAAGCAATTGTCCCACAGAAATAATGAGACATACAATAGTTAGATATATTTAGAACAATTCCAATATATTTAGGTACCTTGCATATTTAAGTAACTTTGCGATATTTGTCAGGGAACATAATAATCATTTATTATGTTTTTTGTATAGAAAAATGCTTTCCAAGTTCTAGAGGAACTCACAAATTATTTTTGAAGTACTACCGACTCATCACTTGAGAAGAGTCTATTTAGATAATAATAAAATGGCTTGGAACAAAGGAAACGATCCAGGATGCTTCCCTGCTGGCAAAGAATTGCATTAATATATCTTGGTAGTTCGTCTCATTTGAAATGTCCTAGTTTCCCTTGGGAGAAATTTTTGTGTGGTTCTTTTCTCTCTTCTTCCATTCCAAATATATATCAACTATCGTAATTTTTTTTAATGATAGGTGAGTAATAGAACAGGTGGTACCATTGAGATCATAGAGATAAATCTACATAGTGCAGTGGCCCTGTCCTAGACACATCTCATTGACAAGTGACTGGGGCCTCCCCACTGCATCTATTAGGTGAGTCATATGAATATTACATTTTGAAAACCAAAACTGATCAAATTTTGACTATTTCATTCAATTCATGCCTTGATAAAATAAGATTTTATTAGACGGATTTTAAGATCCTTCCCAGCTCTGATATTCTATGGTTGGATGAGTCCATTCTTGATGATATCTAAATAATTCTGAGAGTCATAGAGATTTGCACTTTCTGGGGAACAGAGTTAATCAGTAACCAAGTAGCTTTTTCAGAAAACGTTCTTCCCAAATGCTTCATACTTACTCGTCATCATCTATATTTTGGATAAGAAAATAGACCATAGAAGAGATGGCTTAGCATGTTTGGCTCATGCAGAGTATACCATGGACCCCAATAAACCATCTGTTTTTTTAAAGAAAAATATAACTGGGCCAGAGTTTCAATAGATCTAGGAAAATTGGAACAGAAGGAACTATGAGTAAGGACATTGTGAAACCTCTATAAATAAAGAAAAATTTAAATCACGAACTAAGGATTGAACACCTTGTGATTATTAACAACAGGATTGTAATGTATCTAAAATGATGAAGAAATCATAAGATAACTTTTCTATCACAATCATTAGGAAACACAGTGAAGAAGGGTAAAACAAGAACATTTTATTTCAACATGGGCCATATCTATTGAGTGTATCAAATCAAAAATTACAGTGTTGAGGCTGGCATTTTTCATCACCCTCATATTATCCAAGCATAAACAATGGATTGTTTGCAGCTGAGTAATTTTAAGTCATATCAATGGCCAAATTAAGGCAACTATTAAAGGAATAAAATTGATAACTTGGTACTCAAAATGAACAATTGGTAATCAAGATATAGGCTCTAGTAAAAAGAAAAAGAATAAAAGGGAGGAATGTTTATAAGACACAAATATTGGCTTTTTCATTTGTAAAACTATACCAGAAAAATTACTAAATAGGATGATCTCTCATAGGGGCAAGGGAGAGTCAGGGAACAAAGAATGTAGGGCAAAGTTTGTTAAGAATGAGTTAAAATTTACCAGTGGATCAAATAATAAAAATCAATCAATCATTTATTCAAAAAATAGATCTAAGTCCATTCCCAAATATCAAGAAGTAAGCTAAGTAGGTAAATTAGGCTCCTAAACTCAATTCCAATGTGTGTGTGGGGGGGAGGGCTTGGGCGATTGTCACACAATACCAAACAATTCTCAGACACAAGCAGGGTGTCCTACAATTTAACTCAATTCTGACACTGTCTACAGAGATAGCATCGGATTCCACAGGTTAAGGGCTTAGTCTTACAAGTCTGCCCCCTTCAGACACCAGTCTCAAGGCCAGGTTGTCACCTGTACTTCTGACCCACTGAACCACCCATCAGAGGTTCCCACGACCTCCTCCTTGGGTCCGATTAATTTGCAAGAGAAGCTCCCAGAATCAGAATAAATTTTACTTACTAGATTGCCAATTTACTGTAAAAGGATACAATACAGGAATAGCCAGATAGAAGAGATGATAGGGTGAGGCATGGGGGAAGGATTCAGAGCTTTCATGCCCTCTTCAGGCTGGCCACTATCCCCAAATCGCCACATGTTCACCAACCCAGAAGCTCTCTGAATCCTGTCCCTTTGGATTTTTATGGAGACTTCATTACATAGGCATGATTGATTAAATCATTGGCTACTGGGGACTGATTCAACCTCTAAGCCTTCCCCCTTCCTAGGAGATCAGGGGGTAAGACTGAAAGTTCCATCACTCTAATCACATGATCAGTTTCCCCAGCAATCAGCCCCCATCCTTAGATGTTTTCAAAAGCTGCCTCATTAGTACAGCCAAGGACCCTTTATCACTTTTAACAGTTAGAAGTCCCAAAGATTTTGGCATCTGTGAGCCAGGAACTGCAGATGAAGACCAAATATATATGAGAAATATATTTTGGTCATCTGAACGACTAAATACATATTTCTTATAAATTACAATGTCACAGTAGGAAACAGAAACAAATAAATAAATGTTTTAAAAAATCAGGAGACCCCAAATACTGAAGAGCAAGTAGGGCTGAAGTCAGAAGTTGACTCCAGGAGTTGGTCTCAAGCTGAAAGGGAAAAATAGACAAGTTGTTGGTATCACCAATAAAATGGACTTCTCATCATTTCAGAGGGAGGTCTTATGCCCCCAATGGACTAAGCTGGAGACAGCAGAGAAAATTAATGGTGGACAGCACTGGAGAGGGCAATGAAAGGACCAAGAATAGGCTCTTTTTGATTGTCTACACTGAGTCTAGAAAAACTCAGTAAGAAAACGTGGGGTATACTAGTTTTAAACGAAAACAAAGAGTAGGCTTTTGTAGAAAAGAAAAACACTAACAAAATTTATTTTAACATTAACTTGTTTACCTTGTTATAGGAATGAAATAACTGTTACAACTGCCAAGACAGGAATAATGGTGTAGGGGAATAAACAATTAAACAGGGATTCCAGGCCCATCTCTCAAAGAACACACATTTCAGTGGTGAACTAAGACAGAGACCCTCAATAACCACAATCAAAGACATTACAAACATGGATACAATGAGAAATAGAAAGTGCTTTAGGGATTAAGAAGAGATACTCTGTTATTTTCAACTGAAGGAATTAGCACTATTGCTGCCCAACAAAACATTCCTAATCTCAATGGCTTAAAAGAGAAATCATTTATTAAAGCTCACATGTTTTTATATCAAAGAGCCCTTAGAGTGTAACTGCTGTGAAAAAAGTAAGGAAGACAAGACAAGGGGAAATAAATTGTGCTGTGTTCATATAATGGAATCCTTATACAGTGAAAAATGAATAAATTACTCCTGCAAGTATTAACAGGTAAAACAATCTTAAAAAGTATAATGTGAAGAAATTGATATATTTTGATAAGACTTATATGTTTTAATAACAAAAAAATAAATATTGGTTCAGAATACACACAAATGTAATAAAAATATAAACATACATTGTTTTGATAAACAACAAATATATCAGTTACTTCTGGAAAGAAGGAGGGGAAAATGGAAGAGGAGATAATTGAGCAATGTGAGTCAAATTAATATGTAATGTTTAATTAAAATATCAGAAGCATACATGATAAAATATTAAGGTTTGACAAAGCTGGGTGATGGTAGATATTCATTATTATTTTCATTACATTTTTCTTTATTCTTAAACCATCTCATAATAAATAATGTGTTATGCATGGAGAAGTTCTTTATTCAGAGAGTAGTGTTATTGACAGAATAAGAAACTTAATTAAATCTGTTAAAGATGCTCTTAATAAAGCTGGCACATTTTCCACTCAGACTAGCACTGTTCTTTTTTTTTTTTTTTTTTTTTTTTTTTGTGGTACGCGGGCCTCTCACCGTTGTGGCCTCTCCCGTTGCGGAGCACAGGCTCCGGACGCGCAGGCCCAGTGGCCATGGCTCACAGGCCCAGCTGCTCCGCGGCACGCAGGATCCTCCCGGACCGGGGCACGAACACGCGTCCCCTGCACCGGCAGGCGGACTCCCAACCACTGTGCCACCAGGGAAGCCCTAGCACTGTTCTTGATAGAGGGATAGCTGTTGTTTGTTCAGTGATACTCAAACATGCCACAGAATTTTTTAGAGAATTCCAAGATGTATAGAGAGCTTAAAATTAAGTATTGGAGAAAATATGTTCCAGACAACTGCAGATGTCCTCAGTTCAAATAATATTTTAATGAAATATTGTGTGTAGGCTAGAGCCTGGAGCAAGAAAATATGGTTGAATAGATTCACATCATGACTTTAAAATAAATAAATAAATCTCCCCACTCAAATCTGTGCATGTGCTTTAAACAACAAGGCAGATATTTTATATTTAAATATAACCATAAACTTAACAGGATGTTTCAGATGAGGTAAAATTCTTTCATTTGTGCAATTTGGTGTGAATATTAAGAAAATGCAATGGCTATCAGGCTTACTGAAGAAACAAGATTATATTCTAAATGCTTAGCTTTGAGAAAACAGAACAACAAAAGCACATTCTAATATATTCTTCATGTCAAATAGAGGTTTTAATTATAGTATGTTCTACTTATTCTCACAACGGTTTGGATCCTTAACACTAGCCTTACACATAAATGAAATGACATGTACACATGGTATCATATGAGCGGCACCACCTGAAAAGACGGGTACAGAATCACCTCTACCAGCTAGTTCCAGCCCTGAAAATCCCTTTAAGCAATAAGTATATTTGGAATAGGCTGTGGTAGAGTGAGGAGGCTCCTGAATGGAAATCTCCTGTCTTACAGAAAACAAAAGTCTAGGAACTAGGAACAAGAGAAGCACTTGCAAAGAGTGCTGGAGGATGGGGCTGGAAACAAAGATGCTACTGGAACAAGCACAGAGGGGAAAGATAACAGGGTAATTAACTCATTCAAGGAACACCACAATCTTTTGTAGTTAATTCTGCCCCTAAGGAAGAGGGCAATTTCTCTCCAGGGTGGATGGTCACATATCTAGCAGAACATATTGCTTTAGGTGGGAAACTAGGGTTTTAGCTGCAGATGTGAAACTCACTAAACTGCTCTCTGTAAGAAACAATGAGAATTGGAGGGTGTAGCAAATATAGTAGAGACTGGAATACAGGATAAGAGTAGAGCTGAGCAGATGAAGAGGCATTTGGAGGTATCTAAAATAGAACCATGAAAGCTTTTCATTTCATCCTTTTGACATCAGCAGGTTGGCCCTAGGGGAATTCTGACACTGCCATGCACAACAATAAGAGCTATGGAACCAAAAAGAAGTAGCACCTCTCTGAATTGTTCAATGATCCTGTTTCTGTACCCACCTCTCTTTTTCTCCACCTTTGGTTCTGAGTCCTCTATGTACACCCCTTCTCTTTCCCATTTCATTTGAAACCACAATAAACGGATCTTCACAACCAAAGGTTTATATTACTTAAATTCATTAAACAATATGGTTGTTAATTATTAAAGTGAGAATGTTATCAATTAAATGTTAAATTTAAGCTGTCTTTATTCAAATTAAAATGAATATTTCTGGTAGAAATAACCAACATAAAAAGTTGACAATAGCCAACAATGCACATATCAAAACATGTTAATCATTAAAAATTGTTAGAAAAATCAATTTATAGAAAAATTTTAGCTTTTAAAAGTTTGGCATGGGAAAATTCAAATTATTATTAAACACAAAAGAGTGACAAAAGAAGAACAAAGCTATAATTGATACAATTTGATATAGATAAATATACTTATCTCTGAGATAAATCTTGCTTTTAAAATTTAGCCTGAAAAAACTACCAACTTTTTTAAAATTTAAGAAAATAAAAAATCATAAGAATAAACCTATCTAAGGAGGTAAAAGACTTGTAGCTGGAAAACTATAAGATAGTGATGAAAGAAATTGAAGACTACACAATACATGGTATATGGAAAGGTATACCATGTTAATGGATTGAAGAATCAATATTGCTAAAATGACCATACTACCTGAGGCAATCTACAGATTCAATGCAATCCCTATCAAAATATCAATGGCATTTTGCACAGAAATAGAACAAATAAATTTTCAAATTTGTATGGAAACATAAAAGACCCCAACTAGTCAAAACAATCTTATGGAAGAAGAATAGAGCTGGTGGAGTCAGTCTCCCTGTCTTCAGACTATACTATGAAGCTACAGTAATCAAAATAGTATGGTACTGGTACAGAAACAGACACATAAATCAATGGAACAGGATAGAGAGCCCAGAAATAAACCCATGCACCCATGGACAGTTAATCTATAAGAAAGGAGGCAAGAATATACAATGGAGAAAAGACAGTCTCTTCAACAAGTGGTGCTGGGAAAACTGGACAGCTACATGTAAAAGAATGAAATTACAACATTCTCTAACACCATGTACAAAAATAACTCAAAATAGATTAAAGACCTAAATGTAAGACCAGATACTATAAAACTCCTAGAGGAAAACACAGGCAGAACACTCTTTGCCATAAATCACAGCAATATTTTTTTTGGATCCATCTCCTAAAGGAAATAAAAGCAAAAATAAACAAATGGGGTCTAATTAAACAAAAGCATTTGTACACAAAGGAAGCCATCAATAAAAGGAAAAGACAACCTACTGACTGGGATAAAATATTTGCAAATGGGATTAATTGTTAATTAATTAATTAATATCCAACATATATAAACAACCCATACAACTCAACATCAAAAACACAAACAACCCAATTTAAAAATAGGCAGAAGAACTGAATAGACATTTTTCCATAGAGGAATGCAGATGACCAAGGGGCACATGAAAATACGTTCAACATCACTAATCATCAGGGAAATTCAAATCAAAACCACAATGAGGTATCACCTCACACCTGTCAGAATGGCTGTCATCAAAAAGTACACAAATAACAAATGTTGGCAAGGATATGGAGAAAAGGGAACCTTTGTACACTGTTGGTGGAAATGTAAACTGTTGCAGTCACTGTGGAAAACAGTATGGAGGTTTCTCAAAAAACTAAAAATAGGATTACCATATGACCCAGCAATTCCACTCCTGGGTATATATCCAAAAAAAATCTAAAACACGAATTCAAAAAGATACATGTTCATAGCAGCATTATTTACAATGACCAAGATATGGAAACAACCTTGGTGTCCAATCAACAGATGAATGGATAAAGACGATGTGATATATATATATATACGATATATACACAATATACATACATATATATATACTATATATACAATATATAATACACACATACTCACACACACACTCACAGGAATACTATTCAGCCATGAAAAAGAATGAAATTTTACCATTTGCAGCAGTGTGGATAGACTTGGAGGGCATTAGCTAAGTGAAATAAGTCAGCCAGAGAAAGACAAATACTATATGGTATCACTTACATTTGGGATGTAAAAAATATAACAAACTAGTGAATGTAACAAAAAAAGAAGCTGACTCACCAATATAGAGAACAAACTAGTGGTTACCAGTGGTGGGGAAGGTGCAATATATGGATGGGAGAAGGGGAGGTACAAACAATTGGGTGTAAGATAGGCTACAAGGATGTATTGTACAACACAGGGAATATAGCCAAAATTTTGTAATAAATGTAAATGGAGTATACCTTTAAAAATTGTATAAAAAGTTTTAAAAATAATAAAAATTAAAATGGTTAACTGAACTCTATAAAAATTGATTATGTTTAACTATATTTGATTATTTTCTCTATTTTATTTCAGAAAACACTTTGCATGTGAAAATCCATTTACCCCAGTGGAGCCCCTGCAAAAATTTTGCCAGTTAGAAATTTTTGGCTGTTGGTGCAAAAGATGGGATGGTAAGAAAAGAACTTCAGAGAACAGGATATCTAATACTTTTTACATGAACTGCTATATAGTACTGTCGTGTCCCCTCTCACACCCCCTTAACTCTTAAATCCCCCTTAACACACCCCTTAACTCTAAATTTTCAGTGTGATCTGCTGTAACTACAAATGCTCTCTGTAAGTGGTACATGAGAGAACTTAACTACATGGGAAATGTTCCTTATTTGACTAGATCATGGAGAAAGTGGCTAGGAAAAGTGACAAATAGGTAGATTAAATTCAGAGTGAACAAGAAATTGAAATTAGAAGTGACTGTGAAAATACACATTCTTGGGAATTCACAGAAATGTTGGGAAAAGCACTGGATTTCTTATTGGACATAAAATAGAGGATGCAAATCAATTTTATATGCATCTCAAAGGAGAGAGTAACCTCTAATGATGTCATGATTATAGTCAACACCAAGAAAATCTATCTACTTCCCAAAGCAGTCTTAATGGAGTCCAAAAATGTAACTATAAAAATAAATAATAACCTTATTTTGTAAATGTATATAGCATAGATATAGATAGAGCTATGGATATAAATGTTTATAGCATAGCTACTTCTGGAAGGAAAAATTACAGATTTTTCTATATAACTCTTTCCTTGCCCCAATGAGAAAACATCATAAATCTGTAAGAGCTCTACATTTTCTAAAAT
The DNA here is from genome assembly GCF_949752795.1 of Hyperoodon ampullatus. NCBI lineage: Eukaryota > Metazoa > Chordata > Mammalia > Artiodactyla > Ziphiidae > Hyperoodon > Hyperoodon ampullatus. Next base: position 96,429,602 of record NC_136918.1, read on the forward strand.
AATTAAAACTTTACCACTGAGACCACATCCATGTGAGGACCATAAATAAGCAGAGTAGCTACACAATCTTCACATTCAGGAAGAAAACTAAACCTAAAGGAGGGTCTTACCAAGTCAACATTTCCTCTTAAGAAAGAGTCCGACTCAGGCTTATCAATACTCAATGCTTAGTTCTTTAATATCCTTATAATGATGCATGTGATAAAGAATGTCTCCTTCAATTTTGAGGCTGGAAGACTGCCATTTTGAGACTCACAAATCTCAATTTGTATTCTTTTAGGGAAGACCACTCTTTGATCAGCTTGGATGGATTAACTGAACTCCAATTTATACATATATAAGAAAAAGACCTCTCTATTGTTCTCTATTGTTCTTGAGGAAAATTTGAGAGAGAGGGATCTGATCTTTGGTCTATTAACTTTAATAGGTTTCCTTAGCAGAGGAGTACCCATAGAAAGTTGGAAAAATCTTTTAATTATCAATTTATTTTGTTTTCCTCTCAGAAACCTGGATGTTGTAAGTCATCTGTCCTTGGTATATGTGTATCTTTCTAAGGAAGAATGTGTATGCATATTAATGCCCTAGAACAGACTTTGCCCTAAGAATAATAGAGACCTGACCTTACTTCCACCTCATGTAACAGAAAAAAATATGTAAAGGAATGGGAATGGGCTTGGCACAGCTCCAAACTAGGCCAAAAACACAATGAACGGCATAACTTAGGATTCAAAAACTGAGTTTTGATAAATATACTATGGATTAGAATGACTGGCTTGTGTGGTAGATAAAATTCATTGCACACATTTGTGGTGAAAGGCAAAAATGGGCATCAGAAATCTGGGGAAATTTCTTGAGAATATGTCAGGCTTCTGTGACAGAATTGTCAGTAGACTAATAGACTGGAGGAGGAAGGAGCTCTGTGTTTCTCAGAGGAACACAAGGAAAGTGTATGTAAGAACTGAGATGTACAAGACTCAGGAGATTCCTATTGTGGGGACTGAGTTTGCCCCCTGGTAGCACAGGGAAACATTGCAGGAGCCTGGAAGATATCCTGAAAAAAAGTTTCAAGTTAATAATTATAAATAATTATGTCTAGGACAAACTGTAAGCTCTTCCATATATTGTCCACTACTGCAAAGTGTCTGCAGTCTTGTTAAAAGTCCAACTTTGCTCTAACTTGTGCTGTAGGGAAATAAAGGGACTAAAGTTGCCTTCCTCGAGGCCATGTAGTATCTGGGATGAGGAGGCAGAATTGGAAGAGTCAAATGGCCCAGAAGGTAACATCATACATTAAGCTGGAGGGACAGGTGAGAATAAATGAAAATTGTAGGTCATGAATTGCTGAAAGCAGTGCATCAGAATAGCTGCCAGTGGATTAGCTTTGCTTAGCCAAGAGCTCAATCACATGGGTGAGTAGCAGTTGAAACAGCTAGACGTTGACAAAATTAGAAGATGTGAGACCAGATCAGAGGAAATGGAGGACATTTACCAGAGCATAGTAGGGTTATTACTCTAAGAAATGCCAAGAATAAAATATAGGTATTCTATCCTTAAAGGGATACTAATTTCCCAGGAGGATGTCAGGGATGAATTCATCCCCTAACCATGTTGGGTAATAACAGAGCATGATCTCATCTTATAGTACCAGACTAGTGAAACAGAAGCATATGGTAACAATGAAAGATAGGTATAAGCTCTCCAAAGATGTACATACAATTGCTTTAAGCTGACACACACCACAACAAAAGCTTCTAAAAGCAATGGTCAGGTTTTCCTCTTGGATGACAAATGCAGAACTATCTCACCTAAGACTTCCTTTTGAGCAACCCAGATTTTAATTCTCCCTGCCACTCACTTCCCTGTCCTGTTATTCAATCTGGCATCCATCCTCGGCCCTTCATGCTCAAGGCATGAGTTTACTTTTAATTTTTTGTTTTTCTAATTCTGCTATCCCTTCCTAGATATGCTTCCACAGAATGCTTTAGGAATGGCTTCCCTTTGCTCCAACTTTCCAGGGATGTTTGGATGGGATAGCATCCCTCTGGGTAGGGATCCAGACTAGAGAGAGGAACCCAAACATAAACCATAACTGACATATACTATGATTTTCCAAAACAAAAATCTAAATAATTCAGTATGCAAATATAACCTCATTACGGGTACTGATATAACTAGGATTTAGAAGTCTTAGATTTCTTTTTTTTTTTTTTCACAGAAATCGATTCCACTGACTGAATCTTTAGGAAGCCAGAGATCAAGAGAATTAAGGGAAGCAACTGCAGGGGCAGGGAGCCTATCGGCACACTGACATCCATAAACCAATCTCTTTATGGTGATTTGACTCACAAAGAGCGGGCATTTCTACACTCTTGACAGAAATCTCCTTGTATTCTTGACTGAATTCTCAGACGAATCCTAATGCTTAACTTCAAAATTTTTCTGCAGCAAATTTTATACTTTATCTGTTTTCATTTCATTTTGGAGCCATAAAAGAGTATCTGATGTTTCCCCCTCAATATCTTTTATAGTTGATTTGTTTTTGGTCTTCTTTTCCTTAGTCTGAATGTTTTTACCTCATTTCCTCTCTCTTTATAGTTATGCTTTTTTAGCCTCCAATAATCATTATGTCTCTCTTTTGCTATGCTCAAGGACATCTATCCACTTCTTCAAGATTGTTACTCATAATTAAACACATTGTTCTCTCTTAAATTAGTGATAAATAACCCTTGCCTCAATTATTTATTTAGTTAAGTCCCATGACTTATCCACTATTAAGTGCAAATTTGGCCTCAGACTGGGTCTTTATTTTTTTGAAGAAGTCTACCTGACAGCTAGTATAAAAGAAATACTTTTCTTTCAGAATGCCACTAGTTTTGCAGCAAACAACAAAGCCTTAGTGCTTGGCTTTATTTGTTGTTACTAAATCCACGTTGCTTATTGATTGACTTTTCAACTCCATTAGATAATCAGAGATTTTCTCTTCTCTGCAGGCTAAATGGGATCCCAGGAGAGCTTCACATAGTACACAGACTTCTGGAGGGAGCAAAAAGCAAGATGATTGTTAAAAGAAATTATTGGTAAGGGAAATGGGAGAAGATATTCTGTTAAAAAGAATTTATTGAACAATTTATTGGCAAGACTTGGCTTGAGTCATTCACAAGAGTTAAACGTAGGAGGTTTTAGAGGCATACAAGTTCAATATAAGCGAACAATATGGGAAACAATATGAGATAGAAAAATCTAACTGAATCTTAGGTTGTACAAATCTATGGACAGTGTCATGTACAGAAAGTATTGGACTACTTAAAGGGAATTATAAGAGAAAAAGCTTAAACCTATTTGCTAATTATTACTGTTCCTATACTCTAAAGCAAAAGAACCTAATAAATTAAAGCATCCCCAAATGATTCCTTTATGAACATCTCCCACTGTGAATCCAAGCACTAGCAATGTTTCCTGGGTAGGGTATATGAGCAAGAAAGCTTAAGTTAAAAGATAAATCAATTTGTCAGTTCAATTGACTGATGCATCTCAGGCATAATAGTTTATCATGCTTTTAGGATATTAATAATGAAAAAAGCTTGTGATTAAAAAGATTTATAGTGTCCCTGAATATAATGAATATTTCTATTTAAATATTGAATGATTTTGTTGCCAGTATTAAAAAAAAGAAATCATTAGCAATGAGATACCTTTATTGAAGGTGAACATTTAAATAATATTCTATATCACTTTTTAAAGTTTTTTCTTTAGATTTACTTTTGCTGAATTCATATTGCTTCTCAATTTTATAATATATAAAGACCTTTGACAGCAGTTTATAAAATTTCAATATTCTCTCTACTATAAATTATGCTATTTCTAAATCTAATTATTATTTATCAATTTCTATGGCTCCTATAATCAATATTTTCTAAAAGGGTATGTTTCATCTTTTTCCTATCTTTTTCTCCTTAGACTATTTTAAGATGCCCTTCATGTTCTCTTCAACCTCTTTGCTGGTATTTTTTCTTTCCTGGTAGCTATAAAGGATATCAGCTATTTTTAAATTACATCTTTAACTTTTTTATCTTCTATAACCAACATTCCAGTTAATCCTACACATTTTTTTCAGTGAAGATATTTATTTTCCTGTTGATTTCTGATAATTTCATGGTAAAGACCTATTAGAAATTTCCAGTTCTAATTATTGGCAGAACTGTAATCTATTCTGATTTAGTTATGGTGTCCTTTAGAATACTCATGAATTTTAATATTTCCTCTCACTGAAACATAATAACTAGATACTTTAATTCCTGCAAATTTGATTTACTGGAAGCTAATGGTATTGAAATGCAGTTGTATGTGATCTTATTATTTAATATTCTAAATTTTAATATCTTGTAGGCTCTAAGTGCAAAGATTGCCTGATTGTAATAAAAGTATCCTGATGGGAGAGGCTTTCGACAACATCTGTGCCTGTTTCTTGCTTTGGTAAGAGGATAATGATGCTGTATTGAACAAGCATAAAGCTACCTTATCTCTCTAGCTCTCCAAATGACATTCAAATTATAACTAGGTGGTTTAAAATCTCCATATTTGTTATTGATTTATTTAGAATTTGACACAATAATCTCTGAAAATTTTTCACATTAAAATATCAGGTTAATTCAGAGGGTAGACTGTTATATCAGTATTGACATTCTGAGAAGAAAATTGACATTAAGTCATGCATTTTTTCATTTATATTCACTTGTTTTTTCTCGTGTCTGTTTTCCACTCATTCCTTGTACTTTCATATGCATACTGAATATAATATGTTTCTTTCTTTTTTCAATTTGGTATATCCCAAAGTCCTTCTGCTCAAGAAGCATCAACATTAAAAATGAGTAAAGTAGGATATTTTCTCTCATATTATTGATAAACAGGATATCTCTCTTCACTACATGTCTAAAAGTTGATACATGCTGTGTTTACTGGACAGGGTTCTCCAGTGAAACAGAACGAATAGGATGTAGATATAATGTAAATATACAGAAGGAGAATTATTATAAGATAGTGATATATGTAATTATTATAAGAAAGTGATACATGTGTTATGGATACTGGTGAGTCCAAAATCTGCAGTGTAGGCTGCCAAACTGGAAATCTAGGAGGTAAATCTACGTGCAAATGAAGTCGGAGGGCAGCCTGCTGGACAATTCCCTCTTGATCTGAGAGAATGATCTTTTTGTTGTATTCAGGACATCAACTGCTTGGATGGGGCCTACCTACTTATAAGGGGCAATCTGCTTATTCAAAGTTTATCAAATTAAATGCTTATCTCATCCAGAAATACCCTTCAACATGACACATAAAACTAATCACCACACATGTAATGATAGACATAATATCTCAGATGTTATTGATCTTATTTTTATCTCAGACAATAGAGACTAAATTACAGATGTGATCTATACTTTCCCAATAGTGGCATTCTTTGTGGTAATCTGGGACAATAACCCATAAATCTAGACAATGCCATGGTACACAACCTAACCACTCTATCATGTTAACATCTGTTCAGATTTCAGATTGGTATTACCTCCTTACTCCAGAACTGAGTAAACTTATCCGTATAGAGCCCTGGGACAAACAGTATTCCTAGCAAAAGGAACTTTTTAAATTAGTCAATAGAAAAGTTTATTCTTTACTTGGTCAATAATCTCATAACCACCCTGTTTAGTAGGATTTAGAAAGAATCTAAATCATCTTCTTTGTCTTTCTAAATGATCTGTAAAGTACTGGTGTGTTAACATAATAAACACAACCCTTTGCCTCTTTCTTACATACTTAAGTAAGTAAAGATTTCACAACTTTATTCTGTAACTTTGTGGGTTTTTTTGTGGTTTTTCTGCTTTGTTTTTTTTTAACATCTTTATTGGAGTATAGTTGCTTTACAATGGTGTGTTAGTTTCTGCTTTATAACAAAATGAATCAATTATACATGTACATATGTCCCCATATCTCTTCCCTCTTGTGTCTCCCTCCCTCCCACATTCCCTATCTCATCCCACTAGGTGGTCACAAAGCAGCGAGCTGATCTCCCTGTGCTATGCAGCTGCTTCCCACTAGCTATCTATTTTACGTTTGGTAATGTATATATGTCCATGCCACTCTCTCACTTTGTCCAAGCTTACCGTTCCCCCTCCCCGTATCCTCAAGTCCATTCTCTAGTAGGTCTGCATCTTTATTCCCGTCTTGCCCCTAGGTTGCTCTGACCTTTTTTTTTTTTTTAGATTCTATATATATGTGTTAGCATACAGTATTTGCTTTTCTCTTTCTGACTTACTCCACTCTGTATGACAGTCTCTAGGTCCATCCACCTCACTACAAATAACTCAGTTTCATTCCTTTTTATGGCTGAGTAATATTCCATTGTATATATGTGGCACATCTTCTTTATCCATTCATCTTCCGATGGACACTTAGGTCACTTCCAAGTCCTGGCTATTGTAAATAGAGCTGCAGTGAATATTCTGGTACATGACTCTTTTTGAATTATGGTTTTCTCAGGGTATATATCCAGTAGTGAGATTGCTGGATCATATGGTAGTTCTATTTTTAGTTTTTTAAGAAAACACTCCCATTTACCATTGCAATAAAAGAATAAAATATCTAGGAATAAAACTACCTAAGGAGACAAAAGACCTGTATGCAGAAAATTATAAGATACTGATGAAAGAAATTAATGATGATACAAATAGATGGAGAAATATACCATGTTCTTGGATTGGAAGAATCAACATTGTGAAAATGGCTCTACTACCCAAAGCAATCTACAGATTCAATGCAATCCCTATCAAACTACCACAGGCATTTTTCACAGAACTAGAACAAAAAATTTCACAATTTGTATGGAAACACAAAAGACCCCGAATAGCCAAAGCAATCTTGAGAAAGAAAAACGGAGCTGGAGGAATCAGTCTCCCTGACTTCAGAGTATACTACAAAGCTACAGTAATGAAGACAGTATGGTACTGGCACAAAAACAGAAATATAGATCAATGGAGCAGGACAGAAAGCCCAGAGATAAACCCACGCATATCTGGTCACCTTATCTTTGCTAAAGGAAGCAAGAATATACAGTGGAGAGGGCTTCCCTGGTGGCGCAGTGGTTGAGAGTCCGCCTGCCGATGCAGGGGACACTGGTTCGTGCCCCAGTCCAGGAAGATCCCACATGCCGCGGAGCGGCTGGGCCGTGAGCCATGGCTGCTGAGCCTGCGCGTCCAGAGCCTGTGCTCCGCAACGGGAGAGGCCACAACAGTGAGAGGCCCGCGTACCACAAAAAAAAAAAAAAAAAGCATATACAGTGGAGAAAAGACAGCCTCTTCAATAAGTGGTGCTGGGAAAACTTGACAGCTACATGTAAAAGAATGAAATTAGAACACTCCCTAACACCATATACAAAAATAAACTCAAAATGGATTAAAGACCTAAATGTAAGGCCAGACACCATCAAACTCTTAGAGGAAAACATAGGCACAATACTCTATGACATAAATGACAGCAAGATCCTTTTTGACCCACCACCTAGAGAAATGGAAATAAAAACAAAAATAATCAAATGGGACCTAATGAAACCTAAAAGCTTTTGTACAGCAAAGGAAACCATAAACAAGATGAAAAGACAACCCTCAGAATGAGAGAAAATATTTGCAAATGAAGCAACTGACAAAGGATTATTCTCCAAAACATACAAGCAACTCATGCAGCTCAATATCAAAAAAACAGACAAAGCAATCCAAAAATGGGCAGAAGACCTAAATAGACATTTCTCCAAAGAAGATATACAGATTGCCAACAAACACATGAAAATGCTTAACATCATTAATCATTAGAGAAATGCAAATCAAAACTACAATGAGATATCATCTCACACCAGTCAGAATGGCCATCATCAAAAAATCTACAAACAATAAATGCTGGAGAGGGTGTGGAGAAAAGGGAACCCTCTTGCACTATTGGTGGGAATGTAAATTGATACAGCCACTATGGAGAACAGTATGGAGGTTCCTTATTCTGTAACTTTGTATTTTAAATCTCAACATTCATATTGCCTCATTTGGTCTTTCTAGCAAGCATATAAGGTAAATATGAAAATATGGGATTGTCACTGCTTTATTTTTCTGAAAACACAAGCACAGAAGTTTTAACAATTTTCTCAAGGTTGTCCATCTGGTGACACAGCCTTAACTAGAAGCCAAGAATCTTGGCTATTGGTTTAGTACTCTCTTTTTTGACTACATTACACTAAATGTGAACTTATCAGTTGAATGTTATATATTGATTAGAATAAACTTGAGTTTTTAATCTTGTCCTCTATATGAAAACTAAGTAATTTAAAAATTGCCTTTCCATTTCATTATCAAATCATCATCCAAAAACAGTTTAATATATTCAGCATCTACCACGTACAAAATATTGGGTTACATCAACAATTTTTTTAACATCTCTATTGGAATATAATTGCTTTACAATGGTGTGTTAGTTTCTGCTTTATAACAAAGTGAATCAGCTATACATATACATATATCCTCATATCTCCTCCTTCTTGTGTCTCCCTCCCTCCCTCCCTATCCCACCCCTCTAGTTGGTCACAAAGCACTGAGTTGACCTCCCTGTGCTATGTGGCTGCTTCCCACTAGCTTTTTTACATTTGGTAGTATATATAAGTCCATGCCACTCTCTCCAAAAGGTTCTTAAGTTCCTATGAAATTCCAATGATATGATTTTGTAGATACATGGGAAGCTGAATTGGGAATATAGAGGTAATTACCACTAGGAAGTAAGTCTGTCATGATCAGCTTTTTCATAGTATTGTACCAGAATTTTCACTGAAATGCTGTCAGAAGAGTTTATCTACAGTATCATATTTCTTCCCAAATTGTAGAAGGCTGTTTACTGACATAATTGTGTGTGTGTGTGCACACACATGCACTCTATTTGTCTTTCACATACCCTCAAATTCCAACATGTGGTCAGGTACTGTATTTCCTTGCTTCAGGAAGTTTGAAAGGGCTGAAAGCAGAAGCTGTTTAATGATAGAACTGCTTCATATACAGATATTCCTCAACTTATCATGGGGTTATGTTCCAATAAACCATCCTAAGCTGAAAATATTTTATGTCAAAAATGCATTAAATACACCTAACCTACAGAACATAATGTAAGTCAGGACACTTACATTAGTCTATAGTTGGGCAAAATCATCTAACACAAGACTATTTTATAACAAAGGGTTTAATGCCTCATGTAATCTATTGAATGCTGTATGGAAAGTGAAAAACAGAATGGCTGTATAGGTATAGAATGGTTCTAAGTGTATCGTCTACCCACATGGTTGCAGGGTTGACTGGGAGCTGTGGCTCACTGCCACTGCCCAGCATCCCAGAGTATTGTACAGCATATCAGTAGCCTGGGAAAAGATCAAAATTTAGAATTCAAAGAACAGTTTCTACTGAATGTGTATCACTTCACCACCACTGTAAAGTTGAAAAATTCTAAGTCAGGGACCATCTGTTTTTGGTTAAAGCCTACTTTTATTAAAGAGAGCATGCTGGGTTTTGAGGAGAGGTGGGAAGCAAATGGAAATTGCCTTTAGTGTGGCAATGTTTACAAGGCTGTCTAGAATGGAGATGGAGGAGCGAAATTCCCAGCAGAGTGGAGAACTCTATGGGGCAACTCCTTCAAAAAGTGGGCAAATCTTAGAAAGGACTAGGTTCACAGTGTGCCAAGGGAGTTTGGAGACTAAAAGCCAGGTTTACCTGCTCTGGGTTTATGAATGGCAGAGAAGTAGAAAGCCACTGGACTGTAAGGGACCCTATGACCTTACACTGAGCTGCAATTGGTCCTATAATGCATAAAGTAGATTATACAGACCGTAAGAACAGTTGCAAAGTTGAGAAAGAAAGGGGACCTAAATAATAATTGAGGTTGAATGTAGATCCATAATCAAATCAAATTAAACCAAATAAGGTTATATTTCCCATACATCTGAGTGTAAAGTTTGAAATTCACTCTCATAATATAAATTTGACTCTAATGTTGCAACTCAGTAGAATAAGAATAAGAAGTTGGCTGAGTGACCTGTTTATATTTGGCTTAGATGTGGGGAAGTAGGAAGTGAATATTAGGTACCTGGACTTGTGCTAGGTGTTTTATTCACAGTTATCACATTTAATGTACACAATAGAGCTTTGAAATATCTACTGGTGTTTCTGTTTTACAGCTGAGGAATTGAGGCTTAGAGTGAATAATTTAAGTCACACAGCTTTTATGTGGGTGAGATGTGACATGAACTCAGACCCAAATGCCTCTGATTCTCTTCATTAAACTCTACTGCCTCACTCCAAGGCTTTTGTTCTGTGTTCTGTCGGGTTTTGGCCTTGAATGAAGCTAAGCTTTCATTGTGTGGCTTGACAAGATCTCTTTCAATTCTTGTTAAATACTGAGATTTTCCAAGTACTGATAACTCATACATCATACTCATGAACATGATTCCTGACTGTCTGGCTGTCTACTCTTCAGGCTATTTCTGATTTTTCACTTTTCTCCAAAATATGCATCACATACACTATCATCTGTAAATAGAAGAGATCTAAATGTCCATCCACAGAGAGAGAAATAAGGAAGTTATTTTGGTAAACCTAGATTGAATACTTTTTTATAACCAATTTATTAAAATATAATTCATATACTGTAAAGCATTCTGTTATTTTCCAGAGTTCTGAAAAAGTTGACTTTGACAATTTTTTTCAGTATCTTTATTGTTTTTATGGAGAAGCAGATTTTTTGAAGTTTCTTACTTTGCCATTCCAGAAGTCTTGCTTCTGAAATGGACAATTTAGGTATTTTTCGTACCTGCTTTGCCTTATTAGATAAAATAAAAGCATTCTTAATCCCAAAGTGCTAACCACAGAACCTACTTTCTAATCACTAAGCAATTAGATATTTAACCACTCTAAGATTCAGCCCCAGGAATAATAGTACAAAATGTTGATAATGGTATAATTATACTTAGTTTGTAAGTCAATATGCAAAAGTGCAAATATTCTATCAAATAAGAAATATTAATAATATAGAACGTCAAATAATGAAAAACTGAAAATCTCTTTGTACAGTTGATTCTCTTGAGCATAGGTTTACATAGCAGTCAATGCACACATAAAACAAAATTTCTAATTACCTCATCATCTCCTTCTGATGTTCCATGTAGACAGTAAGCATTATAAGAAGGTTGACTCCTCTAAACCACAGAGAGAGATAAGGCATTTTATCATGACCAACAGAATAGGAACTGAAAACTTCTGAGGCTAACCAAAACCTATCAAAGTTTTACTCTCATATCCTCTGTGTAAATACTCTCGTTATTAAAATATGATTTTCCAAAATTAAAAAAATCAAATGTAGCTGAGTTCACAAAAGATAATGGGATAAAAATAAAAAAGCTTCTTAATTGTTTCTTTACAATATCAGCAGCCTCAAGACACCAAACTCATGATATAATCAATAAAATGGTTACATCATAAATTCTAACTTAAGAGTGGGTAGTATTAAGTCTCCTAATGAAGAAACACTGTAATGCACACAACAAATTTTATTTTTGGCCTGAAATATAATGTTTCTTGCTTGACTCAAATTCAAAATATATATAAGAGAATGTAGCTTATCTATTGATATATACATAGTGCCCCTAGTCAAAAAACCTAAAAAAATCAATAAATAAAATTTGACCACAGAACTCTAATTTGGAATCACTTTGTGAGGTTTATTTCTCATTTTTAACAACACAGAATTGGGAACCTAAGGTAATGGAAACAAAATTGCTCTAATGGTAATAAAATATTTGTAAATGAAAAAATATTCATTTTGACAGCAGAAGAGACATTTAAATAATTTAACTGCTGTGAGTAAAACTGAAATGGAGTTGTAATTACTCAAATTTTCAGCATCCCTCCCTTCATGAAAAGAAAGAACTACTGCTGGTTTCCCCAACACATATAGTTTTCTCCTGCCAAATAAAAAGATTAAAAATATGTGCCAGGTGCAGGGAGAGTGAGCCTGCAGCAAATTAACAAAATACAGATGATGCTTTTTCCAATCACTCTTTTTTATTAATGTGATGTCTTGCAAATATGTATTTCATTAACTCTATGTATATACATGAGGGATACATCAACCTTAGGTGAAAGCTAGAAAACAGCTAATATTTTGTCAATTTTGAAATCCTTTTCACTGGCTCTTTAAGAAGTACTAAAATTAACTCTTTTAAATCAATACTGTAAAAGTGTGGCCCTTAAGTTGCCTGAGTAGTTTTCCTGCTCTTCACTGGGACAGCCCCTCCCCACTACAATAATCTGGGAATCTATGAATATCAAAGTCTATAGTCTAAATAGGAAAACAAATTTAAATGAGTTTAAATATCATTGTAAAGTTTTTCTTGAATATTTATAGATGATGAGATGATTTTAGAATAAAGACATTTAGAATAAAGAAACTTTCCATGACTCTCTATCACCACTCCTACTCCTCTTTCCACGGACAAAAAAAGTTTTTTTCTTAAAATATATCTTCTACTAATGACTATTATCCTCTAGTTCCTATTCTATTTCCTTCATCCAGTCATTGCTTTTATTCTGTCCATTGTTCCACATTAAATGTATGGAACAAATTAAATCCTCTCTCAAATCTTAGCCACGTGCAATAGCCAAGGACCACTATTATTTTAATAGCCATTGATCGTCTCCATTGCTTAACTGACTCTCTCTTATATTTAGGTGGCTAAATTAGACCTCGGGGTGAAGGACAAAAATGTATATGTTGGCCCTGGTAGTTACCCAGCCTTCTATAGATGGTATTATTAAGAGGATTCACCAGACCTGATCCAAATCAGGAAATAATATTTATCTTCATTGTCTGTCCACAAGGTGGCTGGATCTGGATGTCAATCACCTAAATATGAAACATGTCAGGGATGAAACTGGAAGCTCCTGAGTCATAACATCTTTCTACCAACAATTCATGACCAACAACTCCAATAAGGGTAGCAGTGTCTTAACAGTGCACAAAACTACATTTCTGGCTCATTTTCCCATCCCTAATGGGATAGAAGACTGACCTGTTTTGTGGTGCCTGATCCCTAGCTTTTGTCAGCTCTTCCTTCCATGTGATCTATCCTCTGCTCTCTTCCCCTTACCAGCAAACACTGGCTGAGGACTCTTAGCAAGAGGTCTCCCAGAATTCAAAGGCCAAAGCACCTTCACTTGTAATAGCACATGTTCTTTTTTCCTTTTCAGTACCTCCTCCTATTTTTGAGAGACAGAAACTCCTTCCTTTGATAAATGTCTCCTTCTCCTCCAGTCCAACTATGTGATTTCAGTGGTGGCTTTCAATTATCACATTTATTGGTGATCCAGCCATGGAGATCCTGTTTGACCCATGCAGACCCAATAATACTATTACTCAAGCCTGTAGTAGTATTAGCCCAATAGGTGAACACTTTCTTAAGCTGCTCCAGAGTCTTTCTCTGAGGGTTTCTTTTGTTTTGATGTGTGTGTGTGTGTGTGTGTGTGTGTGTGTGTGTGTGTATGTTTTTAAAATAATATTCTTTTTTTTTTAAAACCCACATTTGTTTATTTATTTATTTTTGGCTGTGTTGGGTCTTCGTTTCTGTGCGAGGGCTTTCTCTAGTTGTGGCAAGCGGGGGCCACTCTTCATCGCGGTGCACGGGCCTCTCACTATCACAGCCTCTCTTGTTGCAGAGCACAGGCTCCAGACGCACAGGCTCAGTAGTTGTGGCTCACGGGCCTAGTTGCTCCGCGGCATGTGGGATCTTCCCAGACCAGGGCTCGAACCCGTGTCCCCTGCATTAGCAGGCAGATTCTCAACCACTGCACCACCAGGGAAGCCCAATATTTATATTTTTGTTTGTGGATTTTTTTTATAGTTGGAAAAATAAATCCCTTAGGGACCCACTGGAGTTATAAAGCTATGAGGACTGAGCTCACAAACTGCCAGTCAACACAGTTCTATTTTATGTAGCTTAGTGTCTAGAGATATTGAAGCCACCATGGCAAGAAGGAGAAAAAGGATAAAGGATACTGGCATCATTCCTGAGGTCCTGGGAGATGTGTGGCGCCTACCTTCTTGAGGTGGTTCCTTAGACCTTTCTTCAATTTAGTGAATTGAATAACTTTATTTTTACCTAAGTTAATTTTAGTTGCATTACTAAACTCATTGCAAACCACACACCCAGGACCACTTGATTTGTGCAAATATATGATGGCCACTTGTATTACTCCAGCAGTGATACCCACATAATGTCCAACTTAGGGTCAAGTTGATTATTCTCAATGCTCAACAGAGCTAATACCAGGTACTGTTTGCTTTCAACTATCAAAATTAGTCCACTCAAGTCATTGGTATTAGTCTTAGGATAATATTTAAATACTTAAACTCATATTGCAAAATCATTCAAGTTATATCTACCCTCAATCAGATTAAAAATCCAGTATCACTCTCAATCATTTCTAAAACTGTTGCATAGTGAGGTTTTCTGTATGGTTAATTTAAATTATGAGACAGGCTCACTAATTTTACACAAATAAGTCCATAATTTTTTAAATTTTTTACTGTTTTAAAACATATTAATTCAGAAATTATATTTTAGGCATCATCTTAAACTATGCCAACTCTATTGCCTTTTACAATAAGTATAACATGAGTGAGATAAAAAATGAGCATATGTCTCTGACTTCTCTTTTCTCTGTTCATTGATAACTATGGCTTAAAAGCTCTACAAACAGCAAGGATTTTACAAATTCCTTTGTATAGTGTTTATAATGTAAGGTAAACAACACTACTAAAATGTTTGCAAGTAAAGGCTTTTACAGACAGACTGATGGCCTTCTCATGAGCACCCATGTTAATAACCAAGTAGTCTCATTTTCATTTTATTTGTCATTTATTTTAATTGTCTACAAGTAACACCATCATTAAGCACTGCATAAATTCAAAGCATCACAGATGACTTCATGGTATAAGTGGAATTTGATTTGAGATTTGACACACGGGTAGAATCTTGCTGGATATGCTTTAGGAATGGCCTGGACAAAGGCATAAAAGCCATGGTCAGGGAATTGTGAGTAGATGAGTTTGGCTAGGATAGATTGGTTTTGTATGGAGCTACTGAAAAGATAAGGCTGAAAAGATGGGCAGAATTCAAATTATGGAGGGATCTAAATATCAGATGTCAATCATTCTATCAATCAAAGTCAATCTTCGAAGCATACCTAATGAGTATGTACCATGTTTCAGGTACTGTATTTAGCACTGACAATACAAACTTCAGTTTGGTCCCTCACAACTATTGGGAGAACAACAAGTAACTATAGTGTAACGAGGAATACTGAGGACTTAGAAGGAACTGCTGTCTGAGATGAGTACTAAAAAAAATGATAACCATTAACCAGATAAAGGAGAGGCAAGATTGGAAGTGGGAAAGCTATATTAATTGAGTGTTCAGGATGAGGGTAAAGGGACAGAGCCAAAGAGAATCTGACATACAGAGAATTACAAATAGTTTTGTAAACTTGAAGTTTACAGTTTGGAAACAGAATTCAGGAGCTACATTTGGAAACTGAATTATTACCCCCCACTATTAATAGGAAAAAAGAACTTAATTATCACTTAGTTCATATTGTTGCTTCTCTCAAAGTTAGAAATTATTTTGTGCATTTTCTTTATGTAATTACTTTGCTTAGAAGAAGTATTCTTCATGATACTCTTTCAGTCCAGTTTGAAGCCATATTATAACAAAGTGTTAATTAGCTTAGTTTACATGGTGAGTGCTGTGAGAGCAGGATATTTTTCTCTCCTGTTCACTAATATATCTCAAAATTTGAGCAAAAGGTCTCAATATCTTTGAGTCACTGGTACTCTATCTAGTGCCTGGCATAGATAGAGTACTCAGAAAATATTGGTCGAATGATATTAATGATATATTAATGTATTCCCAGAAAGATTTTTTTTTCTTTTTACTTGATGAGTGCATTGAAATAAAAGAAAGCTTACCATTGATTTTCTAAGTTCAGAGAGTCAAAGGATTGAACTCCATTGAAGAATAATGGAGTTTTATTTGTCCTCCTGCAATTACCTTTTGGAAAAGGATCCTAGGGAGCAAAACTCCTTCCCACTCTGATTGTTCCTTATTGTCTGGAAAAGACTTCTCCCAGAAACACACTGAATAAAAATTTGGACTGCGTAAGATCTCAGCCAGCTCTCAGCTTCAAGCATATTTAAATTAGTCAAATGCTTACTCTAAAAAGCACTGATGTGGGAGTACTCAACTTCTGATGCATTTTGGTTGAGCACTAATCAACTGCCAGCCTCCTGCTACTAGTTAGCTTTTGGTTTTCATATGAGTACAAGCTTAAAATTTGTAGAAGTATATGCATCAAATTTCTGAAGATAACAGTCCCAAACTCATCCTTTTTAAACTCTAAGAGTGGGGGAAATAAAATAATCTTTTAGTATTTGTTCCTCAAAAATCAAATTCATCACAGCATTTAGGAAGGATATTAAAGCTGTCAAATGTGTGTAATTGCCAAAAAACCAAAGTCCCTAGGCCCATAGCACAAACTTTTCTGAGAAATGGAATGAGTGCATTCAAAACTAAAATATCACATGATATCACTTATATGTAGAATCTAAAAAAAAATGATACAAAATGAACTTATATACAAAACAGAAATAGACTCACAGGCATAGAAGGTAAACTTATGGTTACCAAAGGGGAAATGGGGTGGGGAGGGATACATTAAGAGTCTGGGGTTAACATATACACACTACTATGTATAAAATAGATAACCAACAACCAACAAGGGCCTACTGAATAGCACAGGGAACTTTACTTAGTATTTTGTAATATCCTATATGGGAAAAGAATCTGAAAAGAAATAGATATATATGTATGTAAAACTGAATCACTTTGCTGTATACTTGAAACTAACACAACATTGTAAGTCAAGTATACTTCTAAAAAAAAAAAGGCTAAAATATCTGAAAGAATAAAGGGTCATGACACAGGAGATACATTTCACTGTAGCAAGTATATACCATTCTTGCATTTCTTGTCCGCTTTTCCTTAATCAAAACACTTTGAGCATTTTGTTTTAGATGTACAAATGTTACAGTAGCATAACAATGACTTTATAAGCTCTTGGATGTAGGGTCCATATATCTTCTTCATTGTTCCTCAACATTCCCCAGGTAAGAAAATTAACATTTACTGAGTGCCTATTATGTGCTCCAAACCATGAAATGATATTTAATGACTGATCCCTAAGTGCATAGTTCTGAACTTTATTGGTAAAATAAGATAGCATAAGATAAGATAGGCTATCAAATATTATCACCATTTGAATTGAGGGGCAACATAATGTAGTGGCCATATTAGACTGTCTGGACTTGAATGATAGCTCTTATACTTACTAGCTTTGTGTCTTTGGGCAAGTTTTTAAAATTTCTTTGAGTCTCTTAACATCTCAGTTTCCTTATCTGTACATTAGCAACAATAGTAGGAAAGAGTTGATACATTAACTTGCATAGAACATTGACGCAACATAGAAAGTAATTAATTAATACAGTTGATCCCTGAGCAACAAGGGTTTGAACTGCATGGGTTCACTTATATGGGAATTTTTTACAATAAATATGGACCACAGTACTACACTATCTGAATTTGGTTGAATTCACAGATGTGGAACTATAGATACAGAGGGCTGACTGTAAAGTTACACTTGGATTTTCTACTGGTAGGTGGGGAGGATTGGTGTCCCTGACCTCCATGTTGTTCAAAGGTCAACTGTACTAGCTATTATTAACAAGCTATTCTCACTGAAAAACTCCAAGACTCATCATGCACTTTGCTCAGAGTTAAGTAACTAAAAAATATTTTGTGAGAAAAAAATTCAATCCTTTTGCAGAAGATGTAATTATCAGTCATATAGATCACAACAAAATAGATGAAATAAACCAACTACTCGGAAAAAGTGCCATTCACTTTGGTGGTTAGATCAACCAGTAATTTCTTCTAAGGCTCCTGATAAAAAGGCCAGTGTATAATGAAATAAACAATATTCTTCACAACAGCCATATAATAAGCATAGTGACAACTCAATTATCAATATAGGCTGATGGCATCATACCAGAGCCCAATTCAGAACAGCAACTCAGGAGAAGAGACTTTGCAAAGGGGTGCTGTTCATTCACAAAATGAATAGCTTTTGAGGTGAAATCTGAAATTGGCCCCATACAAAGAGGCAGGGAGAGACCTAAGAAAGAAGCAGGCCACTCCAGATTGGTAGGTAGCAATTTTCATAAGCAAGGGACACACCAGGCTTGTCTTGGTCAGTTGCAAGACCAGTAGATCTCTGCACCTGACTGCCAGAATTTTAAAAGTTTATATAGCCTTACCTGGGTTCAGTCACTTATTCAGTTCAGATGGTCTCAACAGCATTTACTCTCTCAAGATTCATCCTTGAAACAGCTCCTAGTGGGCAAATGGTGGGCAGAAGTTACATTCCTGGGACCCGGGAGGGAGTGAGGAACCTCCCAATGCCTGACTACAACTTGAGGGTCAACCAGCTGGCACATCCTCTCCATGACCTCCTCCAACAGATATTAATGAACTAAATGACCTGCTTTCAGTTGCTTTAGCTTCTTCAAAGAATACAAGTTATATCATCTGTAAAAGGAAATAGACTGCTTGACTTGAAGCAATCCTCCTTGAATACTCTCTTCATCAAATAATGTTTCAAAAAATGAATGGCAGAGCTGGGGATTGTATTCTTGGCCAAAGAAGCCAGGAGGGCAATTAGTCCATGCTGCAATCTGAGCATAAATGTGTCTTCCTTGCCAAACAAAATTGTGAAGTAAAATCATTTGGTAGAAGTTGAGGTCTCTAATGGAGACAGTTATGTAAATATAAAGCCATCCTATCTTTGCTCTGTAGCTATGCTGTCAAGTATCTTCTACAGATAAGTCTATTAAATACATCCCAGTGCATAGACAAATTAGAGATCAATCCTGCACCTCTCAGTAGTGGAGCGGCCTCCTTGCAAATGGACTCGCTGGCTGGGTCGCCCTGTTCCCACCACCCGTGAACTTGATTGCGCACCGAGGCTGGAGAAGCACAGCAGCCAAGGTTTCCACCAGCCCACAAGTGTGTTTAGCAGCTCGCTCATGGCTACTGGTGCTGCCCAGCCTCCACTTCCACTAACAGCTCCTGCGGAAGTGCTGAGCACCGTGGGAAAGCCACCCCCCAACTCCAGTGTCCCCAAGCCCAACCTGTGTCACTGGTAGGGGAGCTTCTGTTTTGGAAAGTCTGCTCTCCCATTCCTGGACACACTGCTGGAGTCCCCAGAGCACTCGGAATCTCCCTGGGCCTCCAGCAGCATGGCTATGACCTGCCTCAGGAAGCCACATGGAAGTAACAGCCTGGTGGCCAGCCTGGCAAAACCAAGGCCAGGCCCAGTTTTGAGTGGCCACCACCAGCTGCCAGGATTCCTTCTGAGGCCCTGGGCTCATCAGGGCCTCTCCCTGCTCCTTCCCTCCTGGCCCCGCCCCACCCAATGAGGAGACTAGGCAGGGAGAGGCCACCAGAAGCAGTTGGGTTATTTTATATCAAAACAACAAAACACCAAAAAGGAAATTGAGAGAACTCTGCTTGTTACTATCTAAGCCACACGTGAGCCTTCCTGACACCCGATAACCATGTGCCTTGCACCAAGTGGACAATAAACTTCAAGTGGCCAACAAAAAAAAAAAAAAAGAGATCAAGTGTCCAATATTTTATTCCATAAAACATAAATTATTTTATTTTGAAAAAAAACTGCAGTAATTATAAACACAATTGCCTCAGGCAAAACAAAATCCAGGAGTGTATGCATAGAATGCCTGCTTTTGAGCAAAGTAACTTCTAAATAGACTGTTTATGAAAGAACACCAAAGTAACCAAATGAGGTAATTTATCTTACGGCTTTGTCTTTTATAAACCTGTTAAAAGCAGCGAAATGTCTATCAAAGGTAATTGGTTCTGTTTTAGAATCAGTAGTGTATGTCTCGGAAAAATATTAGGAAGCAAGATAGAATGTTTCTAAGCAAATCAAATTCAAGCTGATAAAGTTATAGTAGATACTTAGGTGTTTACTATTCAAAAAGAGGTGTCAGATCATTAAAAATACGTATTTAAAAACAAGAGAACAAAATATACCTTTTGTACGCCTTTGGAAACTTAACTCTGCATCACAAGACTTCCTACCGATTCTAATTACTGCATTACCACAGAGGTGTGGCTTTCCACAAGCAGCAAATGGGTCTGTAATGATAATGACCGCCTGCCTATCACTGATGACTGCTGAGGTAGAAGCTGAGAGAACAACAAATTTATTTTCCTGGTGGATGTTTCATGGAATAATAAACACTGCCACAAGAGTTGTATGCCCCTAAAGCCCCAAAAGATGCCACTAACACCTGCCTGTTTCTTGGATAAATATTATCCTTGAAACCAAGCAGCCTCCATGACCTACCCTGAGTTCCAAAGGACAGGTTCAAACAGTTGCTAATTAGGGAAGAGGGGGGCGGGGGGGGATGCAGAGACAAGGGAGGAGAAGTCAAGAAACAATAGTGCAGCCTTGGGGCAGGGTCCTGGTTCCCCTTCAAGAGCTATACATAACAATATCTTTGAGCTGTTTGGCAGATACTGAAGTCCCCCAGATCGGAGAATTTAACTGTATGCTGCTCATAAACACTTGACCCCAGATTGGTTGGGACCAGAAGGTTGCTGACGCTGACTCCCACTTACCTCACCACCAACCAACCAGAAGAATGTCCATGAGCTAATACATCTTCTTAGAACCATTACTATAAAACTTCTCACAACCCCTCCAGGTCAGGACACACATTTTGATGACATTAGCCTGCTGTGGCCCCCTTTGCCTAGCAAAGCAATAAAGCTCTTCTTTTCTACTTCACCCAAAACTCTGTCTCAAAGATTTAATTTGGTGTCAAAGTACAGAGGCCAGATTCAGTTTCATCCTGAATATTCAAGACTAGTGCCAAACAAGCAGTACAATGTGTTTGGGATAACCAACAACCTAATTACTCTATACTTTACTTAGAACAAAGGGTTTTCCTTTTGGAATGAAATAACTATACTCTTAAATGGCCAGTAAGACCATGCCTGTTGAGTTGATAAATACAAAGGAATTAGTGATAATCTGCAAGATTCTTTAGCAGCCTTGCATGAGAGGAGGAGGAAGGTAGGGAATCTTCCCTGGATGCTTTATTCAGACAAATATTTTAAGATCAAAATGAGAAGGAGTGTTAATGGCATACACTAGAAAATTACATAGAATTTACAAAATTTACAACCCCTTTATCTTGTTTTGTAGAGCTAGGAAAAATAAGTCTCTATAATATAATTAGAATCAGGATTCCATACCCTCAACCCCTAGTTCTCCCTTATGGTAGCTCTTTTAAATAACAGATTTTTTTATTCAATTACAACATGTATTTTTAAAGTGGCATGGGACAATAATGCATAGGATGGCTAACTATAATACAATCTATAATGCTGTCACTCTAAATCAAAATGTGGGCAACATTTCCCTTACATCTATCCTATACAATATTGTATATTACCACCAAGTGCTAATAAAAAATGAATTTGCTGAGAAGTTTCCTATTAATAATAATATATGTTTTTCTCTGAATGCATGCCTTGCAGTCAAGTAATACTTTCATTCCTGACCAAAGCAGAGTACTTTCAAACCTGACACCAGTCCTGGTATTCTGAAACCTATAAATGATTATCTCAGCCATGGGCTACAAAAAATAAAAGTTTTAAAGATCATAAAAATAAAACCATGTGTCTAAACATATGGCATGTTCTTTGGCAGTGTGAATGCTCATCATAAGAGAAATCTCATCCAGTTTGTCAGGAAATGGAATCAAATATTTCCTGCCATGTGAGCCAGAGAGCTCAAGAGCAATCTCTCTAAGGTTTGTGGTGAATACACCTACTGAAATACTATCACTGACAGTACAGAGATAAAAATCTAAAGCCATAAATGTGGAAAAATAAATATTCTGAAATCAATATTTAGACAAAATCTAAACCTCAAATGGATACTCTTACCCTACCAGGAGAAAATTGTTCCATCCTGGTAATTAGCAGGTTGGATGAAGACTAGAACAAAAATGATGCCAGGTACTTAGCCACAGAACAAATGTACATCCTTCTATTAATGTGTCTTGAAAGTTTTGAAACCATCTGGTTCCACATCTAGGTTAACCCAGGAGGGTAGAAACTTGGAGTTCCACTGGTCACTTCTTAAATGCTTCCACCCTAGAAGTGATAACAGTATTTTCCACTTATATATTATAAACTAGATCAAATCTCATGCAATTACTATCTTCCCAAAAGTGTGGTGTAGGGGAAAAAATAATTGCCACTCCAAAGTGTCCTTTGGCAAGTGGATTCTTTCAAACTGAAAAAAGCAAGGACCAAAACACTCAGGAAGAAACTCTGAACTTCGCCCTAACTGCCTAAAGATTGTACATAGAAGACCTCTTCTAGGAAGGGAACTGTCACCATAGCTACCTATAGTATGAATTTAGTGTGTAGACAAGGATGAACATAAAAAATTCTGTGTGTTAAAATTCCTTTCTGTGTCCAATTGTCTCCGCAGGGCCCAGCAAACATTTGTTTACCAAACATTTGCCTTTTCATCTATATGTCAGTTGCCTTCCTCCCCTCTGAAGTCCCCCAGCATCCTCTTCTGTCCTTTGCTGAAAATAGTATTTTAGGCAAGGGGTTCTGTCATTTTGGTGAGTTACTCAGTTTTCCTGGGTCTCTCCCATGTATACATGTTATTAAACTTTTGTTTGATTTTCTCCTGTTAATCTTGCATCAACTGAATTCTTAGACCAACCAGAAGAACATAAAAGGGTAGAAGAAAATCTATTTCTCCCAACAGTGGAAAAAAGACAAAACTGGATGTTAGCATAAGGCTTGAGAGTATGACTAGATAGGACTTGGGAACTGTGGAATTACATAAACCTACTTCTTTCTCCCCAAAGTACCTAGCTACATCCTCAATTTGCAAGAAAGCAGAATAGCCTCTTTGGGAGAGTATACAAACTATGTTCACAATTGTATATGGACCCAATGGACTTAAAAGGACTTAAAGGAAATTGTGTATGTTGGGAAAGACCCAAATTGTGATGAGGGACAATGAAGGAGAAGAAGGCATCTGGCATGTCTGAGACAGTCTCAACAGTCAGGTCTAAGGATTATAGGCAAATGATGACTCCACAAATAATTTAGTGATTGTTCCATAATTAGTATGATTGTCTACTAAATAAAATGCTTAAAATTTTTTTTCTGGAGTAGCATAAACTTCTGTGCAGCCACATGTCAGTGTTTCCCATTCTTACATCAATAAGTCTTTAAAGATATTGCCTATGTAACTTCAGAGCAGTCAATAAGCATTTGCCCTTCCTTATCAGGAATTCAATGACAACTGCTTATCAGTACTGAGTCAGCATGCTTTCAACTTCATCAAAACATGTTAAAACTCCTTGCATCCCATGTTTCTTCAAAATAGAAACACAATTATTTTGATTTTTCTTTTATTTATTTATAGCTCTTTTCAAAATTGTAAATTAACAGAATACAATCTTGAGAATAAAAGAGAATGTTATTTTTTAAGTATGAAGATCATAAGACATAGTAGAGGCTTATTTCCTCAAACTGCTATAATGTTTCAATCACTACTTTTTCTCTATAAAAGAACAATAGAAGAATCTTAAAAAGGGCTAGTGAAAATAACCAAATATGTAAATGAATATGACGATCCTCATAGAGAAATTCTGTGTCTGGTCTTCTGTAAAATATAATTTCATGGGAAAACAGCCCAAATTCTAACCTACTCCAGGCAAGTTGTGGCATAATCCTTTAAGAACACAAGAAAATGACTTAATCAAGTCTCAGAAGATAAGAAGATTTATAAGTCCTAGTTCCTGTTTCAAAATCTGTGATGTTTCAATGATGTTAAGTTTCTAAATGAAAAAGATAAAATGAAGCTATTTGAAACTTTATAAAATAAATGCATAAGTAAATAAACATATAAGTAAAAAGAATGAACAATAAGTGCTAAATTTCTGCAAAGCATTGCAAACTTTAGGTTTGAATCTAAACTCCCTCTCCATAAAATTCAAGTAATACCAGCAGAAAAAAATTATCTGTCCTATGCTCTCAAGTGGCTTAATTTATAATTTACTCAAGAAGATCGTTTTGATTTACACAAACCCAAATGCTGAATTTGTGTATTCCTCTTTACAATGATGCTACCAGCCTCAAAAACCCTTACTGCAGTCTTTAAAATTGTCTTATTGAAAATTTGATGGAGTTTCATAATTTAATTGTGCTTTTACAAAAAAGCATTAAAGAGTGAACAAAAATTTTTATAAGGATTAAGATAAAGAAGTAATAGTACCAGTTTGTGAATATTTCTTATTGTACTTTTTCTTTTTCTTGAAATTGTACTAATTTTTTATTATACTTCATTATAACAAGTTATTTTCTCTGTGTTCTAACTGGGACAAACAGACTTAAATGAAAGCTTATGGGATATAAGTTAGGTACCGGGAAGAATCTGCTGACAGAGGGGTCTGTTAAGCACTGAATGTAAGCTTAGAAAATCTTTTTATCTGCTAGTCTTTAAAAGGATTATGGGGGCTTCCCTGCTGGCGCAGTGGTTGAGAATCTGCCTGCTAATGCAGGGCACATGGGTTCAAGCCCTGGTCTTGGAAGATCCCACATGCCGCGGAGCAACTAGGCCCGTGAGCCACAACTACTGAGCCTGCACGTCTGGAGCCTGTGCTCTGCAACAAGAGAGGCTGCGATAGTGAGAGGCCCGTGCACCACCATGAAGAGTGGCCCCCACTTGCCACAACTAGAGAAAGCCCTCGCACAGAAACGAAGACCCAACACAGCCAAAAATAAAAATAATAAATAAATTAATTAATTTAAAAAAAAAAGCAGTATGGGATGTCCTGCACCCCTGATAATCAGAGGAGGGGCCGAGGTCAGATGACATGGCCTGGAGCATGGAGCTGCGAGCAGCGCTAGGTAACGGCCACAGTGACCACCAAG
Source organism: Hyperoodon ampullatus (assembly GCF_949752795.1). NCBI lineage: Eukaryota > Metazoa > Chordata > Mammalia > Artiodactyla > Ziphiidae > Hyperoodon > Hyperoodon ampullatus. The sequence goes on from NC_136918.1 coordinate 96,454,842, forward strand.
ATGGCGTCAGTTCCCATCATTGGGCTTTCCTATTGTCATTTGCTGCACTGCTGGCCATGTGGCTGACAGGGTCTTGGTGCTCCGACAAGGTGTCAGGCCTGAGCTTCTAAGGTGGAGAACGAAGTTCAGGATATTGGTCCACCAGAGACTTCCTGGTCCCACATAATATCAATTGGGGTGAGCACTGCCAGAGATCTCCATCTCAACGTTAAGACCCAGCTCCACTCAACGACCAGCAAGGTCCAGTGCTGGACACCCCATGACAAACAACTAGCAAGACAGGAAGGAACACAACACTACCCAATAGCAGAGAGGTGGCCTAAAATCAAAATAAGTTCACAGACACCACAAAACACACCACCGGACACGGCCATGCTCACCAGAAAGACAAGATCCAGCTACACCCACCAGAACACAGGCACCAGTCCTCTCCAACAGGAAGCCTACACAACCCACTGAACCAACATTACCCAATGGGAGAAGACACCAAAAACAACGGGACCTACAAACCTGCAGCCTGTGAAAAGGAGACCCCAAACACAGTAATTTAAGCAATATGAGAAGACAGAGAGATAAGCAGCAAATTAAAGAGCAAGGTAAAAACCCATGAGACCAAACAAATGAAAGGGAAATAGGCAGTCTACCTGAAAAAGAATTCAGAGTAATGATAGTAAAGATGAGATGATCCAAAATCTTGGAAATAGAATGAAGAAAATACAAGAAAGGTTTAAAAAGGACCTAGAAGAACTAAAGAGCAAACAAACAGTGATGAACAAGACAATATATGAAATTTAAAATTCTCTAGAAGAAATCAATAGCAGAATAACTGAGGCAGATGAACAGTTAAGTGATCTGGAATAAAATAGTGGAAATAATTACTGCAGAGCAGAATAAAGAAAAAAGAATGAAAAGAATGGAGGACAGTCTCAGAGACCTCTGGGACAACATTAAACACACCAACATGTGAAATATAGGGGTCCCAGAATAAGAAGAGAAAAACAAAGGGTCTGAGAAAATATTTAAAGAGATTATAGTTGAAAACTTCCCTAATGTGGGAAAGGAAATACTCCATCAAGTCCAGGAAGCACACAGAGTCCCATACAGGATAAATCCAAGGAGAAACACACCAAGACACATATGAATCAAACTATCAAAAATTAAAATACAAAGAAAAAATATTATAAGCAGCAAGGGAAAAACAACAAATAACATACAAGGGAATACCCATAAGGTTAACAGCTGATCTGTCAGCAGAAACTTTGCAAGCCAGAAGGAGTGGCAGGACATATTTAAAGTGATGAAAGGGAAAAATCTACAACCAATATTACTCTACCCAGCAAGGATCTCATTCAGATTTGACAGAGAAATTAAAATTGTTACAGACAAGCAAAAGCTAAAAGAATTCAGCACCACCAAACCAGCTTTACAACAAATGCTAAAGGAATTTCTCTAGGCAGGAAACACAAGAGAAAGAAAAGATCTAAAAAAAACAAACCCAAACCAATTAAGAAAATGGTAATAGGAACATACATATCGATAATTACCTTAAATGTAAAAGGATTAAATGCTCCAAACAAAAGATATAGACTGCCTGAATGGATACAAAAACAAGACCCGTGTATATGCTGTTTACAAGAGACCCACTTCCGACCTAAGGACACACACAGACTAAAAGTGAGGGGATGGAAAAAGATATTCCATGCAAATGGAAATCAAAAGAAAGTTGGAGTAGCAATTCTCATATCAGACAAAATAGACTTTAAAATAAAGACAATTACAACAGACAAAGAAGGATGCTACATAATGATCAAGGGATCAGTCCAAGGAGGTATAACAATTGTAAATATTTATGCACCTAACATAGGAGCACCTCAATACATAAGGCAAATGCTAACAGCCATAAAAGAGGAAATTGACAGTAACACAATAACAGTAGGGGAATGTAACACCCCACATTCACCAAATGACAGATCATCCAAAATGAAAATAAATAAGGAAACAAGCTTTAAATGACACAAAAGATGGACTTGATCAATATTTATAGGATATTCCATCCAAAATAATAGAATACACTTTCTTCTCAAGTGCTCATGCAACATTCTCCAGGATAGATCATATCTTGGATCTCAAATCAAGCCTTGGTAAATATAAGAAAATTGAAATCGTATCAAGTATCTCTTCTGACCACAATTCTATGAGACCAGATATCAATTACAGGCAAAAAAACTGTAAAAATAGAAACCCATGGAGGCTAAACAATACACTACTATATAACCAAGAGATCACTGAAGCAATCAAAGAGGAAATCAAAAAATACCTTGAAACAAATGACAATGAAAACATGACAACCCAAAACCTATGGGACGCAGCAAAAGCACTTCTAAGAGGGAAGTTTATAGCAATAAAATCCTACCTCAAGAAACAAGAAAAATCTCAAATAAACAACCTAAATTTACATCTAAAGCAATTAGAGAAAGAGAACAAAAAAACTCCCAAAGTTAGCAGAAGGAAAGAAATCATAAAAATCAGATCAGAAATAAATGAAAAAGAAATGAAGGGAACAATAGCAAAGATCAATAAAACTAAAAGTTGGTTCTTTGAGAAGATAAACAAAATTGATAAACCATTAGCCAGACTCATCAAATAAAAAGGGAGAAGACTCAAATAAACAGAATTAGAAATGAAAAAAGAGAAATAACAACTGACACTGAAGAAATACAAAGCATCATGAGAGACTAGTACAATCAACTATATGCCAATAAAACGGACAACCTGGAAGAAATGGACAAATTATTAGAAAAGCACAACCTTCTGAGACTGAACCAGGAAGAAATAGAAAATATAAAATATAAACTGACCAATTGAAATTGAAACTGTGATTAAAAATCTTCCAACAAACAAAAGCCTAGGACCAGATGGCTTCACAGGTGAATTCTATCAAACATTTAGAGAAGAGCTAACACCTATCTTTCTCAAACTCTTCCAAAATATAGCAGAGGGAGAAACACTCCCAAACTCATTCTACAAGGCCACCATCACTGTGATACCAAAACCAGACAAAGATGTCACAAAAAAAGAAAACTACAGACCAATATCACTGATGAACACAGATGCAAAAATCCTCAACAAAATACTAGCAAACAGAATTCAACAACATATTAAATAGATCAAACATCATGATCAAGTGGGGTTTATCCCAGGAATGCAAGGATTCTTCAATATATGCAAATCAATGTGATACACCATATTAACAAACTGAAGGATAAAAACCATATGATCATCTAAGTAGATGAAGAAAAAGCTTTTGACAAAATTCAACACCCATTTGAGGTGAAAAAAAAACTCTCCAGAAAGTAGGCATAGAGGGAACTTACTTCAACACAATAAAGGCCATTTTGAAAAACCCACAGCCAACATCGTTCTCAATAGTGAAAAAATGAAAGCATTTCCTCTAAGATCAGGAACAAGACAAGGTTGCCCACTCTCACCACTCTTACTCAACATAGTTTTGGAAGTTTTAGCCACAGCAATCAGAGAAGAAAAAGAAATAAAAGGAATCCAAATTGGAAAAGAAGAAGTAAAGCTGTCACTGTTTGCAGATGACATGATACTACATATAGAGAATCCTAAAGATGCTACCAGAAAACTACTAGAGCTAATCAATGAATTTGGTAAAGTATCAGGATACAAAATTAATATACAGAAATCTCTCACATTCTAATACACTAGTGATGAAAAATCTGAAAGAGAAATTAAGGAAACTCTCCCATTTACCACTGCAATATAAAGAATAAAATACCTAGGAATAAACTTACCTAAGGAGACAAAAAAGACCTGTATGCAGAAAACTGTAAGACATTGATGAAAGAAACAAAAGATGTTACAAACAGATGAAAGATGTATCATGTCCTTGGACTGGAAGAATCAACATTGTGAAAATGACTATTCTACCCAAATCAATCTACAGATTCAATGCAATCCCTATCAAACTACCACTGGCATTTTTCACAGAACTAGAACAAAAAATTTCACAATTTGTATGCAAACACAGAAGACCCTGAATATCAAAAGCAATGTTGAGAAAGACAAATGGAGCTGGAGGAATCAGGCTTCCTGACTTCAGACTATACTACAAAGCTGCAGTAATCAAGACAGTATGGTACTGGCACAAAACCAGAAATATAGATCAATGGAACAGGATAAAAAGCCCAGAGATACACCCATGTACATGTGGTCACCTTATCTTTGATAAAGGAGGCAAGAGTACACAATGGAAAAAATACAGCCTCTTCAATAAGTGGTGTTGAGAAAAATGGACAGCTACATATAAAACAATGAAATTAGAACACTTCCTAACACTGTACACAAAAATATACTCAAAATGGATTAAACACCTAAATGTAAGCCCAGACACTATAAAACTCTTAGAGGAAAACATAGGTTGAACACTCTTTGATATAAATCACAGCAAGTTCCTTTTTGACCCATCTCCTAGAGAAATGGAAATAAAAACAAAAATAAACAAATCAGACCTAATGAAACTTAAAAGCTTTTGCACAGCAAAGGAAACCATAAATAAGATGAATAGACAACCCTCAGAATGGGAGAAAATATTTGCAAACGAAGCAACTGACAGAGGATTAATCTCTAAAATATACAAGCAGCTCATGCAGCTCAATATCAAAGAAACAAACAACCCAATCCAAAAATGGGCAGAAGACCTAAATAGACATTTCTCCAAAGAAGATATACAGATTTCCAACAAACACATGAAAGGATGCTCAACATCACTAATCATTGAGAAATTCCAATCAAAACTACAATGAGGTATCACCTCACACCAGTCAGCATGGTCATCATTAAAAATTCTACAAACAATTAATGCTGGAGAGGGTATGGAGAAAAGGGAACCCTCTTGCACTGTTGGTTGGAATATAAATTGATACAGCCACTATGGGAAACAGTATGGAGATTCCTTAAAAAACTAAAAGTAGAACTACCATATGACCCAACAATCCCACTGCTGGGCATATACCCTGAGAAAACCATAATTCAAAAGGAGTCATTACCACAATATTCTTTGCAGCTCTATTTACAATAGCTAGGACATGGAAGCAAACTTATTGTCCATTGACAGATGAATGGATAAAGATGTAGTGCATATATACAATGGAATATTACTCAGCCATAAAGTAAACAAAATTGAGTTATTTGTAGTGAGGTGGATTGACATAGATTCTGTCATACAGAATCAAGTCAGAAAGAGAAAAACAAATGCCGTATGCTAACATATATGTATGGAATCTAAAAAAAAAAAAAAGAAATGGTTCTGGAGAACTTAAGGGAAGGACAGCAATAAAGACGCAGATGTAGAGAATGGATTTGAGGACACAGAGAGGGAGAAGTGTAAGCTGGGACGAAGTGAGAGAGTGGCATTGACATATTTGCACTACCAAATGTAAAACAGATAGCTATTGGGAAGCAGCCGCATAGCACAGGGAGATCAGCTCGGTGCTTTGTGACCACCTAGAGGGCTGGGATAGGTAGGGTGGGAGGGAGACTTAAAAGGGAGGGGATATGGGTATATATGTATACCTATAGCTGATTCACTTTGTTATACAGCAGTAACTAACACAACAATATAAAGTAATTATACCCCAATAAAGATGTTAAAAAATATAATAATAAAAAAAAGGATTATCGTCTGTTTTTCTCAACTAAGTTTGCCTAAAGACAGAGGAGACAGACTGGTTGACATTTCTCAAAACTTTTTTCGCACTAACGTTCTCTGATTTGATGATTATGTAATTAGGTCCTTATGATAAATATTTCCTTTACTGCTTTTCCTGTATTCTCACCCATCACCAACATTCCTTACCATCCTTGCCAATTAGATTTTTTTTTCAAAAATGGCTTCAGTGTCAAAAAGATAAAGAAATTCAATTATTTTGAATAAGTGAATTTATTTTATAGGGGTATATATATTTCCCAATAATGGAAATTAATAAAATTTTCTGTGACTGTCAATATTTAAGGATACATTTGAGTTATGCTCACCAGTGGTTAAAATATTTAAAAATATTTTGTGGTGAGAAGTTGTATTATTTCAAATATCCTCTGTAATCCTTTACTATGATTAAATGCTTATTCCTGATATAGGTAAATAAATTGATTCCATAAATTTTTGCCTGTAAATAGAAGCTTATAGTGAGTGTCTTCTTTTGCTTCTGAGATTTTACACAGCTGACACATATGCCATGAATGTAACTCAGATTCTGCTATCTCTTCTCTTACTCCTGGTGGAATCATTATGCCCTCAGTTGATATTTCTCGCTTTCCCTTTCATAAAACCACAGTGAATCCTTTTTGTATACCTCCTATGTAACAAAATCTTCAACAATCAAATAGGTTCAATTTTGTCATGATTTCAATATGATGAGCTGCATTTACAGTTGTTTTGGACATAACACACCTACTTGGAATATACTCAGCTTGGATTCTACATTCATTTTTAATTCAATTTTAAACTCCAATTTTTGTTTCCTTTGCCATAATTCTAAAACTGGATGCTAATCTTTAGTGCTTTGTTTACATTTAGGTTTATACAACTTATCTGTCATTTAATATAATCATTTTAATCCAATTAAATCACAAAGCAGATATGCCACCTATAAACCTATTGGTCCCCAGGCAAAAGGAGACAAGGAAAAATTCTTCCTCTGAAAACTATGTAAGTCATCATCAAATATAGCTCTTCAGAATGTTAGTCCTGGGACCATATAGCCATGATATTGATAGGGATATACTGAGAGGAACATAAGAAGGAAGAGGTAGAGCCAAAGATACTGAATTTGCCACAGAATGCCTCCTTGGCCTCTTCTTCTGCCACAGTCTTCAGTTGGTATTTCAATAAACAACATGTAAGGATATAGAGGGAAAATGCAGGTCTGGGCTTGATGCATAGCAAAAGTGCAACTGTGGTGGTAACTGAGCAATTCCCTGAGTGCTTAATGACTTAGACAACAGAGGAGGCTGCTAAAGGTAAATCTCCCCCAAAAGCACTCCCCTAAACCTCACCCAGGTTATGTAGTGGTGGATAAAATCTGCTATAAATGGCACCAGATGCATGATATGTGCTTCTACATTCCATAGGACATCATAAGAATCTTGGCTCACTTAATTGTAATTTCTAATTTGTTAAAATATAATAATTAATTTTTTAAATCTATATCCTACACTCTGTGAATGTCAAAATTAAAGATAAGTAAATTTATTATTGAATGGCTGGTAAAAATCTGAAACAAATTTTATAGTAAATTTTGTGTTTGTCTGTTTATTTGACCAGCTATACTTTCTAATGTTTTCAGTGATATTCAACAACTTCCATATGCACAGACACTATTAACAAATAGAAGACCTTAAGTATTTTCCCAGCTTTTATTAAATACTAAAATATAATGTCTTTGTGACTTTTGTCCAGTATAAGAAAGACTAGTATATTTTGGATATATCTAATATCTAATAGGAAAAGTTATGGATTTAATTACTTGATGGAGCTGATAAGTAGTTATGTATTTATCTTGAGTTAATCATTTTGAATTGGGCTGTGATTGAAATAAATGTATTATATGTATATCAGCTCTGATGTGGCACTGATGAATGTGGTCAACTCAAAGAATCTGTTCCCTTACTTCTTTTCCCTCCTTCCTCTTCCTCCACCTCCTCATCCTCTTCTGCTTCTTTCTCCTCCTCCTCTTTCTTTTTCTACTTCTTTCTTTTTTTAACAACACTTTAAAAATGTAAAAAACATTCTTAGCTTGTTAGCCGTACAAAAACAAGCCACAGACCACATTTGTCTTGCCAATATGAACTGTAGTTTGCTGACCCCTATATCAGACTATGACTGTTTCAATTTAATCTGTTTTTCTTCCTCCATAAGAGGTTGATACATACTTAAATGGAGAAGCTAATACTGTCTATTATCATGAAATAATTTCTTATATTTTAGGTGAGTAGGAAAATATTTTCAACAGTTATAACTCATGAATATGTCCAGAAAAATTCAATTAAACTATTTCTTCATCATTTACCTCATAGGACATTTTTATGTTACTTCTGTTAATTGAGAATTCTATAGAAAACTTTTGTGTTAATTTGACCATTCTATAGAGAGTTTACATACACTATATTCACAGACCAGGTGATTATGAAATATTTTTTTCTAATATTTTATTCTTCACCCAGCACAGTGAAAGGTACTGGGAATATCTGGATAAATATAACATAGTTTCTGCTTTTAAAGACTTCACAGAATAGTAGGAAGGAGAGACAGGTAAATAATTAAAATATTTAAGCTAAATAATTTGAAATTTGACCAAAACTTGGATTTATTTCCAAGTAGAATAAAGAAGTAACAGATATTTATCTAGGACTCCAGAAAGACATGTGACCTGGACAGACATGTTTGAGACTTGTTGGCATACGTAGTGACCTGAAAATTTATGCATACACAAGACCCTGTAAGAAGAACATAGAGAGAGAGAGAGAGAGAGAGAGAGAGAGAGGGAAATGGCTGGAGGAACAGCAGTACCAGCAGTCAGTAAACAGAAAAGAAGTGGTACAAAGGAAACTTTGTGATAAAGGATTGCAAAGAAGTCAAGAAGTTCAAAGGCTTCAGGGAGCTCAGCTAAGATAGGACTGGAAAGTGGCATTGGAGTTTGCAATTTGGGAGCCATCTTAGCGAGAAGACTTTGGGGAATGGTCAGTTTTAACTGTGAGGCATTTCATTAAGATAGTGACTCTCACATGATAATCGGCTAGGGAGTATTTTTCAAAACTGAAGTACCTCTTTCCCAAAGGAAATGTCAAAATGCAATATGCCAGAAGAAATGTGTGTTTTAAAATAAGCTTTCTGTTGTTCTGATAACTGCCCTCCTCACAAGTTGAAAATTAATGGGAAGTGAAGGACTTGAGATAGCAAGTGTATCTTATTTTCCAAGAACAAAGGCTTTGTTAGAGAGAAAAGGAATCAAACCATAATGAAAAGGAAAGATGGGCTGTAGGAAGAGCTTGCTTTGTTATTCTTTAGGGTGAGAAAGATTGGAGAATGTTACAGACCAAGAGCTAGTAAAAAGGACAGAAGCTAAAGAGAAATGATAGAGGAAAGGACTCAATATCTTGCCATGTCCCTGAGGCAGTGAGAAATGACAGGATCCAGAGTAAAGGCAGAAGCACATATAGAGAGATTTTCATACACAAGACAGTTTGTTAAGGAAGGAAATTTGTGCAAAAAAAAACTACTTCTATACAGTTTCAATACTAATTTCCTCCACTTTAAGTTATATCTGTATTTTAGGAAGAAATAAAACAAAAGCATGGGAGGAGATAAAAAGCTGATTACAGGCTGATCTGTATAATGGATTTCTATCCATTATTTATCACTAGATTATGGCATTTTAGGATCCTAAGGGGAAAGAGGTACTATTGGTTTCATTTGAAAGGTGATCCATAAAAGGGGCAGAGATGACGTTCACAGCCTGGATACCAGTAAAAAAATAACAGGAACAGGAACAGTTCATATGCATAATCTAAGTATTTCATTAACTAAATGAAAGCAAAGCTGTGAATACTGCTGCAGCCTTGTTGACAGGTGTGTCACTCTGGCGTACCTCTGAGAACATGCTGACATGTTTTCTAACCAAAAAAAAAAACACTCAAGCAAAACTTTTTTGTTTTATTGTTATCTGAGAGATATCAGAAAATTTAGGGAGGAGGAAGAATGGCAAGTGTTAAAATTTAATAACTTTTCCATTAACAGCAAATTTCCACAGTGGGGGTGGGGCTCCATTTACATAATATTCCAAGATCTAGCATGTATTTGAAATATGTGAATTTTGTTTATACAGTGTTAATTCACGAGAAAATGGTATATATGTCTTGTGTCACCTACAAATCTATTCATGGAGAAAACAAACCACTAATAACATCATCAAGAATGTAAAAGTGGGGCTTCGCTGGTGGCGCAGTGGTTGAGAGTCCGCCTGCCGATGCAGGGGACACGGGTTCGTGCCCGGGTCTGGGAAGATCCCACATGCCGCGGAGCGGCTAGGCCCGTGAGCCATGGCGGCTGAGCCTGCGCGTCCGGAGCCTGTGCTCCGCAAGGGGAGAGACCACAACAGTGAGAGGCCCATGTACCGCAAAAAAAAAAAAAAAAAAAAAAGAATGTAAAAGCACCATCTAGAGGCTCATCAAGTTCGTTAGCTGTATACATACAATCCTTAAAATTCACACGGGGTGGGGTTATGGGGAAGAACACAGAAGGGACTCAGGAACTGATACAAATCATATAACTTATGTGCTTGTTCAAAGATCCTGCACTGCAATCTAACAGACTTTAAAGGAGAGATGCTACTCCAGTTCTACTTACTTTAAAACATTAACTCATGTTTTCAGCCAAGTGGCAGCACTGAATCGGCTTGTGATTACGGGTATTCAACATCCTATGTGCCATTTAAGTACCTTCAGCATCAATTTTGCAGCTGGAAAACTATTGCTATTTATGTTTTCAGTGCATTTGAAATAATCTAGAAGTTATTTTACTTCTATTAGACATTAAGAATAGAACCGAATGTAAAATCATTACTTTGCCAATTTACTGTGAAACCCAAAGGAAATCTCTCAAATGTGTCATTTATTGAATGTAAAAGTGAAGGAAAAAAGCAGTTCTTGGAACTAGTTATCAATATTTCAGTCAGGCAGATTTATCAAAACTATAATAAGGATTTTTAGACTTTTTCCATTTATGTTGCTATAAAAATAGCATAAAATAACTGATTAAATATATTCTATATTCCAAATATTATTAGTAATGTTTTATTCCTTTTACTCCTGAAAACCCAGCAAATTAAGCACAATCTCTATTTTACACATAAGGAGAAACTAAGGCTGCAATTCATCAATTTGCATGACTAATTAATGAGAGCCAAAATTCCAATACAGGTATTTCTGAATTCAAAGCCAATGTCCTTATATTCTCAAGTGAGTCCCTTTTGGGATTCAGATGTATATATATATATATATATATATATATATATATATATATATATATATATATATATTTTTTTTTTTTTTTAACTCTGGAGGTAATATATATCTATATACAAAATAAAATTATAAGGTTGGAGCTTAGATTCCTTAATTAAATTCCTAAATTTTCTTGCCTCCTTATGTGTAAGATGTGACCAAACATAACATCTGAAACTTCAGTGCTCCAATTATCAATATATTCCAAGCTGCTTAGGCCACTCATCCAAGCAATACAAATCAGTTCTCATCCCTCCACCCCTCCTGAGTTTTGTTTTCCATTTTTCTGCTTGGGCTGAGCATTGTTGAAGGAATATTTAGAATCATGAAGATTTGACCCACCACACATTTATCCTATTAAGGATCATTGGGATCCTAAATGTCACTTGCCATCCTTTTATGCATCCTTTTTAAAATTCTCCAAGACCCCAAAACACTGTGTACGGCTTTCACTTGAAGCCTCTCATTCTGCACCTCTTCACCTTACATTGTCTCCTTCACTGATCATATATTCTGAGCTCCAGCTTTTAACATCTCTCCATTTCAGTAACTCTCTTTCTCTTCCTCTCTTTCTATGTATCTATATAGATATACAATTGACCCTTGAATAACACGGGTGTTAGGAACACTGACCTACACAGTCAAAATACATGTGTAATTTAGAGTCAACCCTCCATAAACGAAGTTCCTCCACACACGAGGTTCATCCATACCCACTGTTCACATCCACAGTCCACATCCATGGATTCAACCAACTGCGGATTCTGTAGTACTGAAATATGTTCTGTTGAAAAGAAGTCTGCATAGAAATGGACCCATACAGTTCAAACTCATGTTGTTCAAGGGTCAACTGTATATCTGTGTCTATATCTATACCTGCATGAGCTGTATTTGCCTTCGTCCCATTGATAGACAAGATGACCTGCCCTTCCTGACTCAGGTTAATTTGTCCTTCTTGACTGCTGAAGCAACTTGCTGCTATACTTATATTTTCCCTTTTCAGCAATTCAATCATTTCCTCATCTCTGAATTCTTCTGCCTCAGTTTATACATAGCTGCAGGTATTGTGGCAGGCAGAATAACAACCTCCCAGCGATGTCCACGTCCTAACACCTGTGAATGTTACCTTAATTGGTAAAAGGGACTTTGTAGATAGGATTAAGTTAAGGACCTTGCGATAGGAAGGGTATCCTGGACTGTCCAGGTGATCCCAATGTAATCATAAGCGTCCTTAAAAGTGGAAGAGGGAGGCAGAAAAAAGGTCAGAGAAGGAAATGTGACAACAGAAGTGAGGTTAGTGATGTAATATGAGAAGGACCTGACTTTCTTTGCTAGCTTTGAAGATGATGGAAAAGGGTCACAAGCCAATGAATGTTAGTGGCCTCTGGCAGCTAGAGAAGGCAAGGAAATGAATTCTTCCCTAAGCCTACAGAAAAGAATGCAGCCCTACTGACGCCTTGATTTTAGTCCCATGAGACCCATGTTGGACTTCTGACCTACATAACTGCATTATAAGAAGTCACTAAATTTGTGTAATTTGTTACCATAGCAATAAAAAACTAATACAGTCTTCATCTATCTTAAAAGGGTATTTATGGATGCTGCTACCTCCTATAGTTGTTATCTTATTTCTCTAATTCCTTATACATCTCAGAGACTCAAATTTGTAATTGATATCCTCTGCCTTCATTAATTCTTTACCTATTCTCTACCTTCTTAATTACATGAACTTTTTATTCTCACAGTGTTACTAAAATTTTTCTCATGGAGGTCCTTAAAAGACACTTTTCTTACAAAATCTGATGAAAGTTTCTCTTTATTTCTTTGACATCTTCAGTATATTTGATCCTGTTGACTTCCTCTTACATCTTGAAATTACTTCCTTTCTTTGGTTTCTCTGACCTTTAACAGGCTTCTGGTTTTCCCTAGCCTACTGAGGCAAAGACTATTTAAAATATTCAAGATAGGTGTGACCACCTTTCTCTGTGCCTCAAAAAAAAAAGTCGATATCCTCTGGGAAACTCTGAGACCAGCAGCTTACTGCTTTTCTTTCCAAGTCCTACTTCATTCTTCAGGAGGGTGAGAGAGAAGCTCTTACCCTCCATCCCCAAGGGTTAATGCCTCTGCTCTTCTGCCAGCTAAGAAAATGCTTCTCAGTTGCTTCCCATTTACTTTAAAACTCAGAACTAGGGAGACTACAATGAGTGAGAGTCTGAGACTTTAAGGCTAGTTTTCTAAATTAATTTTGCCTTCTGTCTAAAAGAGCTGAATCAACTAGATTTTATTTAAGAAGGAAATTTACTGCTTTGAGTTCATCTTCTTTGTCTTACTAACTACTATTAAAGATTGTAACAAGTAGGGGAATTTCATATATTGAGTTTTGAATAATCTATAAACTAGATAATAATTCCTTGAATCTTTGAGTTAGTCATTCAGTCACTGTGGATTTTGTTGACAAGTATATAGTCATTAAGAAAATAATGTTTCTAAAATTACAAATCAATTGGAAACAGGCGAGTCATTTAATGCCAAGTGAAACAATAAGCATTGAAAATGTCTGATTAAAGATATGTAAAATAAGCCTAGACACAAAAATAGTTAAAAGAAATTAACTAAAATAGGAGCAAGAGTTATGTGTTGGTACTATAATTTTCTTGAAAAGTCATATATTACTGTTTTTTTTTTTTGTTTTTTTTTTTAAGAAAACATTGGTTTTAAAACACAAGCAAAACTCAAATGGACTCTCCCATCAGGTAACTTGATCTCATCTGGACAACGCTGACCCTGCTTCTCAATGTGTCCTGATGCCTAACAGGTGTCACTCATTTTATTCCACAAGCTAAGCTAAGAAGAAATTCTGAACCCACATCATGGCTATCCCCATGCTCTTTATCCTTTAGGAAGCAAGGTACATGTTGAATTATTTTTTAACCCATACAGAAAATCTTTTGTTCTTTTAGGCTATGCTGTGTGCACTTTTATAAAAAAGTAGCCAAGGGCTTCCCTGTTGGCCCAGTGGTTGAGAGTCCGCCTGCCGATGCAGGGGACACGGGTTCGTGCCCCGGTCCGGGAAGATCCCACATGCCACAGAGCGGCTAGGCCCATGAGCCATGGTCGCTGAGCCTCCACATCCGGAGCCTCTGCTCTGCAATGGGAGAGGCCACAACAGTGAGAGGCCCGCATACCGCAAAAATAAAATTAAAAAAAAGTAGCCAAATAATGAGATTTTTCTCATGCTTACTGATTCAAACAACAAAATATTACCAATATGTAATAAAGTATAACAACAAGATATACATTTTTCTCCTTTGCAGCTAGAAATTCATGCTGAAATATTCATGTATTTAAAGACCAACGTTTAAAAATCTAAAAAGTCACCAAATAACCTCTACACAGGTGAAAATAAGTTGCAAAAACTGCATGTGAAAGCTTATCTTCTAGACCAAAAACCCACCATCAACACTGAAATAAGAGCAAATAGCAAATAGCAATGACAGATGCAGGCACTTTCTAAAATAATACAAAATGAGGATTTCAGGGAAGTGTAATTTAATTTGCATCCCGGGGGTATATTTTCATCTTCTTGTCAAAGAATTTATATTCATAACCTGCCATGAGTGATTACAAAAAAGAGAGGTCTAGGATGTTATTTTTTTAAAACAGGAATCATTAGAACAGTAACTTTGGAGTGTTGACCATAGTAAGCATATCATTTGGAATATTTCCTCTGTCATGCTAGCAAAGTAAATAGTGCAATTTGCAAATTCCCGAGGTTTGGGAGATAACAGTGGTACTAATGTTTTGGACCATAGGTCTCTGTTGGCTCATACCTTTTCATATCAGTGTTTTTGTAGCCACTACCCTTATTTCTCCCTTCCCACGTAAATACTTGCACACAGTGAAACAATGAGATTTCTGGCATACCTATAGGCCTTCTTAATCTCTCTCTTGTTCTGCTTCTGTTCTCTGGCCGAATAAGAGAAAGATGTTTTACTGTGGATTCTTGGCCCCTTTGAAAGAATTTTTTTTCCCTTCTGTCTTCATTTTAGCATAGCTTATTAAAAAACTGAGCGTTATTTACATTTGCTTTGAAATTGCCTTTTCAATTCATTACATTGCTGTGTGTTGATTTCCTTTATCAAGTTTGTATGCAGCTAAACATGATCTACAAATTTTCTGCCAGAAGAGTGGACCGCAATATTGTCTAAATTTGATCTTTCATCATTTATAAGTGATGTATTTATTCATTTAATTAAACCCTCCCAAGTGAGTCACATTATTCATAAACCTCTAGAGCTGCACTGTCCAAAATGGTAGTCACTAGTCATGTGTAGCTATTTACATTTAAATGTAATGGCTTCCATATTGGACAGCACAGATGTTACAGAACATTTCCATCATCTCATAAAGTTCTATTGGACAACACTGCTTTAGAGGAAGTCTCCTAGACTGAAGATCTAAAAATCTAACCTGGCCTTCTTGAAGTATAAGAAGTGAGAGGTTTTTTTGGTCCTTACTCAATGAAGGAATTCAATATATACCAATTAGAATGTGTTGATTAGTGTGTAGGTGGAAAATGAAACTAACATGTTAGGATTTATTTACCAATGAATACTACACGACAGGGAAAACAAAACATCCAAGCTATGATGTACTTACATTCTCTGCTCCTGATTAAAACTCTGACTCTTGTAAACAATCCTCGGCATACTGAAGCTCATTTAATCTTAAATTTATCACACACCCACTATTAGCAAGTTGATGAGCTACACATTTTTTTGCAGGGGGAACATTCAAGAAAACATTCTCCATTCTAATGGGGAAGATAGTCATGTACTTAAATAAGTATAGTATAAGCAGGGGCATATCCAGGCTTTGTGGGGCCTTGAAAATTCTGCAATTTAGAAAGCACTGAAAAAAACCAAACTCCCCCAAATTGTAAATATATAAAACTATACATACATATAAAACTTCTAGAGTTTTGGAAGGAGACTGTGCAAGTAAGTGTCCCTGAAGATTAAGCTTCCTTAATTTATTGTAAAGCCACTTCTGAATATTAAACAAAATGTAACAAAGGGCTATGTGCAAATAGCAGGAGAAAATAACAATAACAGAAAGGACTGGAGATGGCATTTTCATAGAAAAAATACTAAAAGTTAATACTTCATGCTGTTAAAATGATAGTGTTTACTCCTGGTATGAGGAATCTGTGAGGGCAGAAAGGGTCGGTGCCATATTTTACTTTTTATATTTCTCACAACTTTTACAGGGAAAATTCATTCTTGTGTAACTTGTGTTTAAAAATAGAGTCTGCCTTGGGCCTCCCTGGTGGCGCAGTGGTTGAGAGTGCGCCTGCCAATGCAGGGGACACGGGTTCGTGCCCTGGTTTGGGAAGATCTCACATGCCGCAGAGCGGCTGGGCGTGTGAGCCATGGCCGCTGAGCCTGCGTGTCCGGAGCCTGTGCTCCGCAACGGGAGAGGCCACAACAGTGAGAGGCCCGCGTACCGCAAAAAAAATAATAATTATAAAAATAAATAAATAAAAATAGAGTCTGCCCAATTTGTAGACACAACTTACACATACACATAAAGAAAGATGATGCTTGAATTAGGCACTGAAGGTTGGTTTGATACCAAAAGATGGGAGAATGTCTTAGCTCAGGCTGCTATAACAAAATACCAAAGACTGAGTGGCTTAAACAGCAGACATTGATTTCTCACAGTTTTGGGTCCTTGGAAGTTCGAGGTCAGGATGCCAGCATGGCGAGGTTCTAGGGAGGGTCCTCTGCCTGGCTTGCAGATGGCTGATTTCTTGCTGTGCCCTCACTTGGTGGGGGAGGAGGTTAGGGGTGGGGGAGAATTCTGGTCTCTTCTTATAATGGCACTAATTCCATCATGAAGACCCCACCTTCATGACTTCATCTAAACATAATTACCTCCCAGAGGCTGCACTTCCTAATGCCATCACATAGTGTGTGGGGTGGAGGGCGGCAGGTCAGGGGAGAACAATGATTAGGGCTTCAACATATAAATTTGGAGGGAACACAAGCATTCAGTCCCTAAAAGAGAGTCAATCCTGAAGGAGGGAATAGAACTTGCAATGATGGGAAGTGACAGGTGAAACCAGAAAAAAAAAAATCCATAAGACTTTCTGAAACCTACAATATTAGTCATTAAAAGAGATGTTCTTTTTCATTGTCTTTATGCCATTTAACTAATAGTGATAGCTTCCAATTTAGGTAAGGACTGTGCTTTTGAATTCTTTCCCGTCTTCCAAAATTTCAAACATAATTCTTCACAAATGAAAAAGTCCATAAGATATGACAAGGAAAGACCAATGAACATAAAAGTAGAGTTAGAGAAAATAAAGTAAATATGTAGAGTGGGCATTTGTTCAATCCTTTTGTTTAAATTATCCCTCTCAAAAACTTTATGATTGAGTCCTGGTTTGGAGGGATATGATTTTTCAAGGTGCTTACATATCCCACTTTTTTCTTTACTGAATGCTCACTTCTGTATAATTCACTATTCATAAGTTTTCTATTATGATATGGGCTGGAAAAATAAAACAGGAAAAAAATAAGATTCGATATTATTACTGTTTAGGCAAAGAGTTGATAAAAGTTTCACTGAAGACAAAGGGAAATGTATTTGAACAAAATCGTATATTGAGGATTTTCCTGTGTATTTTCATTATACACAGTTCCTTTAAAATTACAATACTTAAATATACATTCCTTTTTTCATTTTGTGTGTTCACATGCACTCTGATTTATTCCTCAGGAGAAACTTACAAAATGCTCTTTGAGGACATAAAGAAATAACTAAATAAATGGAGAGTAATTCAGAGGGAATCACAAATATCATAAAAATTTATACTTCCCCCAAATTAATCAAGTGTTAAATGGGACTTCAGACAACTTCCCAACAAGGTATCCTATGGACCTATATAAACTGATCTTCAAATCTACATGGAAGAGTCACAGACACTGTATTGCTAAGGCAGATCTGAAAATGAAAGAGGCAAAATGTCCCACCAGACATCAAGATCTTTCTAAAGCTATTGTAATTTGAAGGTGATATTGATGAGAGAATTAGTAAAGGAAACAGAATGGTGAGCCAGAACAAATATGGGTGCACTTATGGAAATTTGTTATATAATTGAGGTGTCGTTATGCATCAATGGGATTGATTCACGAAGTTATTTGGGAATAATGCATGTTTCCTATATGGAAACAATAAACTTAGATTCCTATGCCTAGCAAAGCAGAATTCACAATCCACAAAAGGAGAACTCAGAATGTCCAAAAGACATTTGAAAAGATGTTTATCCTTACCTACCATCAAGGAAATAAATAATAACAAAAATAAAATCCATTTCACATGAATCAGATTGGCAAAATTTGAGAGGTTTGATAATACTCAGTTGGGCAAGGATAAAGAAAAAATGGAAATTCTTAAACAGTGGTAGGAACATAAATTAGTACAATCACTATGGAGAGCAATTCAAGATAATCTAATAAGATTGGAAACATATAAACCCTATAAGCTAACAATTCCATATCTAATACACTATTGAGGAAACACTCCCACAAAAGAACCAGAACATATACATGAAACATTCTTTGGAACGTTGTTAGTAATAGTAAAAAATGGAAAACAAAACGTTCATCAGTTGTTTTCTTTCTTTAGAAAGCACATATATTGATCCTCCTATGTGCTGGCACTATACTGAAGGATTGGTAAATTATTTGATTCACATAGCAACTCCATGATCTAGGTACTATTATAATCCCTATTTTGTAGGTGAGAAAACTGAGGCAGTTAAGAGAGGTTAAGTAACTTCCCAAAGATGCCACAGCAATAAATGGTAGAGCTAGGTTACAAACCCAGATGGTGTGGCTCCAGAGTCTATGCTTTCTCTGAAGCGCTAAGGTATGCTGTTTGTCATGCATTGGAGAATCAAATAATATATGCTATAAGATAGTATATATTATCAAGAACAGATCTTGAAGGGACTTCCCCGGTGGTCCAGTGGTTAAGAATCTGCCTTCCAATGCAGAGGATGTGGTTCGATCCCTAGTCAGGGAAATAAGATCCCACATGCTGTGGGGCAGCTAAGCCCACACACCACAGCTACTGAGCCCATGCGTCACAACTAGAGAGAAGTCCCGCGCCGCAACTAAAAAGATCCCACATGCCACAACTAAGACCCAACGTAGCCAAATATAAAAATAAATAAATAAATATTAAAAAGAAAAAGAACAGATCTTGAAAACTATAGTGAGGAGGGGGAAAGCAAGTTTCAGGATACTATATACAGTTTGATAGCATCTGTGTAAGTTTTTAAAAGTTGTAGGCACACAATATTATATTTTTTCATGCACATATGTGTACATTCCTGTATGTGACTGGAAGAATTCATAATAAATGTATGAAGTGGCTGATTCTGGGGAGACGGGAATGGAAATAAGACTAAGGATAGGAGACTAGAGGCTTTCAAGTTTATATTTAAAGTTGGATTAAAGAAAACCTTTAATGCTCTGTGTGTGTGTGTGCGTGTGTGTGCGTAAACTCCAATGTGAAGACTGAAACTCCAAGAGGTGTGGCTTATTCAAGGACACAGAAAAATACCAGAACTAGAAATCAAACTCAAGGTATAGTTTTACATTCTAACTGTTTTCTCTTTTTAAACTTTGCCTAACCAGATATTTGCTACATACACATAAGCTGCCCAAAAACAATTTTAAAAGGAGATCACTTATAGTGAAATATAATCTATCTTTACCCCCCAATTTTCCCTATTATTAATTTATCTATTAATTCATGCACAATATTTATTGAACTACTGTTTTGTACAAGTCATTTTGTTTAGGTACTACATGTAGGTTGACATTCTAGTGAAGTATGAACTCATGACCCCTGGTTTACAAAACCAGGGCTCCAACCACGATCAGCAAAAAGAGGTTGTAAAGATAATAACTATTCATTGTTTGAGCTTCTGGAAGAAAATCTTTCTAAATCTGACAAGGAGTTATCTTTACATATCATTCTTATTCATGGTGTAATAATAATTTCAAGCATTATTATTGTTATTATTCTCTGTAATTATATAATAATCATGACAGCTCATTTCTAACTCTCCAGAGAGAAGAGGAAAAATCTATAGGGAAGATGATGAGAGAGATTAGACCAAATGGTCTTGATAAATTTTCTATTGTAATTTTAAACAAAGCCCTAGACACCATCTGACTAATTGCAGATATTTCTGGAAAGCTTGAAGGTCTCCAAATAATTAGGTTGGGAAGAGGGGAAAATCAGTTAGGAAGCTGATATCTCCCTGGACACTGCTACAAACTAGCACTGGCCTGCAGGCCTGGGTGGTGCTGGCTGTGTGAGCCCATCTCGGAGGCTAATTCGGTCTCAGAAGCAATGGCGTGTCTATGCAATTTGGGAAAGCATTTTGGCCATGAGAAGAATTTCAAAGCAAAAGTTCAAAGAGAAAAGAAAGAAGAAACTTGAAATTAAATTTAAACTGTATTTGTTATAACCTGAACAAACAACAATTTTATGTGCACTAACCAAAATGCTCTGTCATTCTTCATCAGTAACTGTTAATTCAAATCCCTTTGCTAAAGAGTAAAGAAGTATCCAGGGGACTGGTAAATCTTGATTTGCTTCATTAAGTCTGCTGAAAACAAAACAAAACAAAACAAAACTTGATAAAGGCATCTTATGACGATCTGGCTATCATTATTATTCTCATCCAACACAACTAATCTGATACAGTGAAAGGAACATTAATAGAATTGTTTTTAAATTTAAGAAAAAGATAATGATATGCTCGCGAGATCTCAGACCACCGAACCCGGAAGGTTCTTAGGAAGCTGAAGGGCCTGGAGGAGGCCCGGGAACAAATGGCTGCAGCTGGACCAACCATGCTGCTACGAGAGGAGAATGGCTGTTGCAGCCGGTGTCAAAGCAGCTCCAGCGCAAAGGACTCAGATGGGGAGCACGCGGACTAAGCCGGCTACGCGCGCTAGGCAGCAGCTGGAGGCGCTGCTCAACAAAACTATGCGCATTCGCATGACAGATGGGCGGACACTGCACCAACCGCGACTGCAATGTTATCCTGGGCTCGGCGCAGGAGTTCCTCGAGCCGTTGGATTCCTTCTCTGCCGGGGAACCCCGTGTGCTGGGCCTGGTACCTGGACACCACATCCACATCGTTTCTATCGAGGTGCAGAGAGAGAGCCTGGCGGGGCCTCCCTATCTCTGAACACGATCGCGCATGCCTTTCAGACTTCATTAAATCTGTAACCAAAAAAAAAAGAAAAAGAAAAAGATAATGATAAATATCAATGTTGGCAGCAGAAAGGCTATGTTTTAGCTGTAAGATATAAAGGGGAAAAAGTTATTCCTTGCCGACGTTCTTCATTTCTGTATTTAAACACTGAATTTCTTGCATAGATCCATTTCTTCCTGATAGGAATATTGATAATAGCTTTTGCAACAACCACAGCAGAGTGACATAGAAATCCTTGCGTCACTCCAATCTCTGCCTCTGTCATCACATGGCCTTCTTTCTTCTGAGCGTGTCTGTATGTCTCCAAATCTCCCTCTCTTTTAAGAACACTGGTCGTTGCATTTCGGGCCCGCCCTAATCTAGGATGGCCTCATCTTAACTTGACTACATCTGCAAAGACCCTATTTCCAAGTAAGGGCACATCTGCAGGTACCAGGGATTAGGATTTGAGCATATCTTTTTAGAGAATACAATTCAACCAATTAAAAATAGGTTAAATGCATATTTAAATTCTCTAAACCTGGAAGGCAGGAACAGATGAGGGAAATGGTTTTCAGAGCAGTAGCTATCAATTCAATTTTTAAATGTAATCCTGAGGTTGAAGGGAAGGAAATCTCTCTGTATGATTATGCAGAGCAAGAACAGATGTGCAATCCCATGAATGCTGACATCTTACATATAAGAAAGGTAAAAAGGAGTATATGCATCCAAGTCAAGCAGCTAGGCACTAGCAGGTCATGATATATTACACTTTAGACTCTGGAAATAAGGCAGTGGATGCCAATAGGGAACAGGGAGGAAGTGTGTTATGCCCATTTCACAGAGAAAGAAACTGAGGACCAGAAAGTTTACATAAACTGACCAAAGTCAAGCAGCTAAGAAGTAGCAGGATTGGGATTCAAAATCTTTCAGTCTGGGCCCAGAGTTCTTAAGTTATTCACCATTATATTCCTTGTTAAAGAAATGGTTCAATGGAAATTGTTCTAGATCTGCATGGGAATATCATATCAGATATTCCTTGTAAGCTGATACACACAAGTGCCTTTGCCTAGACCTTCCCTGGGCAACTAATTTCCCAGGAAATCTCTTGGAAGTGCTATCATACTTGAAGTTCAATATTCCTGTTCCTGGATATTTCTTTGTACCAGAGATGAAGCTAATGAATTCCTTCAGATAATGCTGTAAATATCTGGGCACAATTCTACTTCAGACAAGACAACTTACTTGCATTTCCCCCAAGTCCATGATCCACAGATCACTGTGCCTTGCCCAAGCTGTCCACTTCTGTTGTAAGGATTCATTGCCCTTTTCTTCCCAGCTGTCTTGGCCACCTGTTACTTAGAATTCCAACCTGCATTTTAAGTGTTACCCCCACATAGATTCATTTCCTTATCCCTCTCCACCACGCAGACTGAGTTTAATTCTCCTCTCCTGTAGCTGTTTAGGATCTACAGCAGTGGGCACTCTTACCAACCAAACATAATTCACACCTTCTTTCTTCTTAACAGAACCTGGAAATTATTCAAGTAGCCAACCCCATCCACAAATCTAGGTACTCAGAGAAAGCTAACCCACCTCCACCTTGAAGGATGCCCTTCATTTTTGTTAAAACATCATTGTATCAGTAAGGTATTTCCAACCACAAATTTCAGTAGTTTAAAGCTATTGCAGTTTGTTAATGATCATGATTATGTGGGTTGGCTACTATAATCTTCTTGTCTATGCCAGCTCAGCTGGAGCTGGATCTAGAATGACCTCAGATGGATGGTCTTCAGCCTCAGTTGGGACCTTGGCTAAAATGGTTTGGAAAGCTGAGAGCTCTATCTCCCCTTGGGCTCTCATCCTCCAGCAGGCAAAACTAGGCTTCCTCACTTGGTGATAAAGGGTTCCCCAGTAGAAAGAGAGGGCAAATCCCAATGCACAAGCATTTTCAAGCCTTTGCCTTTTTCACAATTGTTAATGCCTGTTAGCCAAAGCAAATCACATGGCCAAGCCTCTACTCAAAAGATGGAGAGAGATACTACTCCTGAAGCAGCAAAGTCACATTGCAAAGGGGTGAGCATACGTGAAAGGGAAGAGTTGCAATCAACTTTGTCAATAAGACTTGAAGTGATCACCTTATTTAAAATAACAATTTAGCCCCACCCAAGCACTACTGATCCCCTTTAACCTGCTCTTGTTTCCATAGTATATGTCACATTCTTACATGCTGTGCTATTTACTTATTATGTCTATTGTTTTTCTGTCTTCTCCTTTAAAATACATGCTCCCAAGGTAGAAATCTTCGTTCACTAATTGATCTACTTAGAAGAATATCTGACACATAGTAGTGGCTCAAGATATATTATTTGAATGAAAGTGTGAAAGGCCCATCAATAACCCAAGGCCAATGGGAACCTCATATTCAGCCAGAGAAAGTATCTCATTCACATCAGAGGGAATGCAGTTAGAAAATCTCCAGCAATGGGGAGGGCCTAGGTTGGAATGGTCCCTGAAGTATCCATTAAAACTGTTCTAAGAGTTAAAATTCCATCTTAGAAAATAAATATAACAAAATAACAGCAATAATCTGAGACTCTGGTACCAATTTGTGACAGTATTAGCCAAATAATAACTTTCTTGCCTCTTTCGAGTTAGAAGCATAAGTCAGTGGAAGAGGCCAATCAGCTCCTCCTCCACCGACCCATCAGGCCATGGCTAACAGGCAACAGAAGTGAGCTGAAAAGAGGAGCTGGAACTCAAATGAAGTTTGAAGTTTTAATTATCACATGAAATGAGACCTATATATTACTTGCCAGAGAACTTGACTATCTGAAAGTAATCAGAAAAGTCATGGGGCTTCCCCAAAATTTTACCCAAGAAAAGGGGAAATACTGGCCCCATTGAACAAATTAAAATAACAGTGTGGGAGCATGGGGGGGAATAAAAGTGCTTAATGATCACATCCAACAAGCCATACTTGTCAAACATAATGGTCACATTGCCTTTCCAATAGTGAGAGATGTAGTTGCAAAATGCCTGATTCATTCCTTGTTTATAGGAATGCCTCCTACATGGAAAAAAGGAATGCTTATCAGAGACATCAAATAAGAGAGCTAACATTTATTGAATATATGCAAGGAACAGAAGCATGGCAGGAATTATTTTATAAAATCTTTCCCAAATGCTATAAACTAAGTATTATTATCATCACTTTATATATGAGGAAATCAAAGCACAGAAAAATTAATGTGTAGTCAGACAGGAAGTAGAAGAGCTTGGCTTGAAATTGGATTCTTGCTGACTCTAAATGCCATGCTCTTCCATTAGAAGCCACTGCCTTCCACCTTGAAGCAGAATCAGATATAAGTCCTCTACTCAATTAGTTTATAATCTTATAGTATCAGAAGACCCTGGAGAGTGTCCATAAATCACTACCAGACAAGGTCTTAAGTGCTTTAGGAGATGCACTGGAAAGTCAGAAGTGGAAGAAATGACTTCCAGCTGAGGACCAGGGAAAACTTCCCAGAAGAAATGGAATTTTAATTTCACATCATAATTATGACAGAACCAAATCTCTGGTTGGTTTTCCCTGCCTTCTTTCTTATCTTTGAGAATATTATGGGTCTTATTTACAGTTTTCCAAATTTTTAAATAATCAACTAAACTGAAAGTAACTTAGACCCACTCTTCTCTCTTTTCCTTTCTAAATATATCTTCCTTTTTTTCACACACATGCACAAAATTGAAGTTAAAAAAAAAAAAGAGGATAGACTCCCTACCTCCATTTCTTTGTATATATGACACATACACTCTTAAAGCAGTCTGGTCTCCCACTACTATTAGAAAACTCTAAAATCAAGTCTAAGCACCCAAATCATTATAAATTTTATTAATGTTTACATATGCTTTGACAATATAATTATTATTTTTAGCATTTTTCTCATTCTGAATTTCTTAGTTGTTTATCATGCTAAATTGGCAATAACAATTATAGCCCTTTCAAGCTAGAGAAAAGAGCAAATATGCAATAAACATCACTGTACATATCATAAACTATGATATTCCAAGTCCTAATGTCAAAAAGGGTGTAAACCTGAAACTTGAAGGTATTAAAAATTATAGAGTAGAAAAGTACTTTATTTTGCCTAAAATACATATTTAGAAGTTATAAATGACAATAATAATTTTTATAATTATACACTCTAGCATTATAAATTAATATATAAAGATAATGGTACAAATTTATGTCATATCATAAATGGCTATTTGTAACTTGCATATCTTTTCATTAACCAAGAATTTCAGAGCCCGCTATGGAATAATAGAACAAAGATCTGATCCATAGATCTGATCCAACATAAAATCCAAAATTCTGTTTAACCAACTTAATTCTTCTCAAAAGACTAATCTAGGTCTTAAGTTGAACCCAAACAGCAGTGAGAATCAGATGACTCCAACACTTTAACTCTACCCAATTTGGACATAGTCATAAAATGTGATTTATGAATCAAATAAATGAAAATTTACCTCTTCAATCAGATTAATGATTAAATAGAAGGAAATAAGGAAAACATTTGTTTTGACAGTTAGTAAGTACCAGGTCCTTTCCATATATTATTTCATTAAAATAGTACACGGTAAAGCTGGGCTTTGAACACATAATCTGTTCCCAGAGTCAGGCAATTCACCACTATACTAGGTCTTATACTAGGTGACAGATAAGCTTTATACCAATAAAATTATTGATTCTACAGTATTGCAAGATTTTGGAATTGCTCTTTTACCATGTGTAACAGTTTGAAAATGTGCAGAAAAAGGTCGTTTGAACCAAGGGTGTTGCTTCACCTTAGATCCCTTTGAAAACTCCAATACATATTTAAGAGCCCTTCTAATAGTTCAAGTTTGAGCAGTTGCCTTAATCCATCTAGTGATGAAACCAGTCTTTTCCCCCTCAGTTTCCCTATTCTTGTTCTTTTGTGGATCCACAATTAGCAACGTTAAGACTGAGAAGTGTGTGATGCCCAAAGTCCACAAAAACACATTGCTCACTGCAACCATATGGCCCCAACTCAAGCACAGGCTGATGTCATGTCTTGTCAATATCCTGTTCATGGCCAGTGGTGACTTCCTCTCTCCATCTATGTCATCACTTCTAGGGGTTCAAACTTTACCTAGTAGGGCACTCATGAAGGGTCCTGCCACAGGTTGTGTATGCCACATGGCATTTCAATAAAGTCACTACCCAACTGTGCACTGGTTTCAGGGCTGCCAGCACTGCTGCTGGAGTGGCTTTTGCTGTCACTCTGCTTAACTCATCCATCATCCAGTGTTGGTCTATGATACCCCAACTGCATCCTCCTACTTGTCCCCAAACGGACTCCTGTAGTAATTTCTCTGTGGTGCAGAACCAGGAATGAAAGTGCTGGGCCATAGTTTATATGCATATATAATTTGATGAATAACTACTAGGGTGCTTCTCAGAATAGCTGCATCAGTCTTTCCAGAAACACATGAAAATCCTTACTGGCTATTTTATTCTCAACGATGGTTGAAACTAATCCAAGATCTATATTTATGGGTTTTCCCCTTACATTTCCTTTATTAGCTTCTTAAATATAAAATACTAGTATCTTGCAGGTTTCACATCATTTTGGTCTTCCTCCCCGCCTCCCACCTCCAACACAACATTGATGGTATTTAGAATTTATTTTCCTCAATCTGAGCTTTTTAAAATAACCAAGATATCCCCTAGGTTTTGGGCCACCATTACTTCATGTATCTCTTGTAGCACCCTTGTGCTTTTATGTATCTTTTAATTCTAGTACATTCTCCAAGAGTTTTTCAAAGTGGGTTTCCATCTGGTCAATATTTTGAGGCCTGACTGGATATAATGTTCTTGTTTCTACCATGTAACTATGGTGTTAAGAAGTCTGATATCAATGTAAACATTTTTCCTTGTTTGGTGATATGCTCATTCTCTTTGGAAGCATTTTCCTTTGGTCTTCGATGTTCTAGAATTTAATTATAATAAAGCTAGGTAATAATAATAGCTAATACTAAAATAGCAGTTACGTACAAGGCACTATTCTAAGGGCTTTACACATGTTAATTCACTTAATCCTCATATTAGTTTTTTAAGATAGTAAGAAACATTCTACTATCCTAATTTTATTGGTGGGTAAACTGAGATACAGATGGTTTACCTTATGCACTACTTCAAAGAAGAGGTCTGTCATTTTTTTTTTTTTTTTTTTTTTTTTTTTTTTGCTGTAAGCAGGCCTCTCACTGTTGTGGCCTCTCCCGTTGCGGAGCACAGGCTCCGGACGCGCAGGCTCAGAGGCCATGGCTCACGGGCCCAGCCGCTCCACGGCATGTGGTATCCTCCAGGACCAGGGCACGAACCCGTGTCCCCTGCATCGGCAGGCAGACTCTCAACCACTGCGCCACCAGGGAAGCCCAAGGTCTGTCATTTTATTAACTCTGGGATAAGTAAATATTCTTTATTTCTTCAAATATATCTTCCCTTTGTCCCCCACTATGACCACCAGCATCTTTCTTCTGTATATTAATATTAATAATATTATTAACTGTATATTAGCACTTTTATTTCTTGTCTTCAAACCCCATAGTTTATTGTTAGAATTTCTCTTTTTATTTCTTTCTGTTACCTTCTGAGAGTGTTCAGTCTGATCTTCTGGCAAACAGATTATTTCTTCACGTTCTTCACAGATTATTTCTGCATCATTTGGATTATTTATCTTATTTATTCTGTTCTTTATTTCAACTATTATATTTTTCATATTTACTGTTTTCATTTGGTTCTTTTTTATGACTTCTCTGACATTTTATTAACATCTTTCTCATCTCTGAGTATTTTTTATTTATTTATTTATTTATTTGTAATAATTTTTTTTAACATCGTTATTGGAGTATAATTGCTTTACAACGGTGTGTTCGTTTCTGCTTTATAACAAAGTGAATCAGTTATACATATACATATATCCCCATATCCCCTCACTCTTCTGTCTCCCTCCCACCCTCCCTACCACACCCCTCTAGGTGGTCACAAAGCACCAAACTCATTTCCCTGTGCTATGCGGCTGCTTCCCACTATCTCTGAGTATTTCAATTAAACTTATTTTAAATTCTTAGTCCATCTGTTCTAAGAATTCTGTTTCATATGATATTAGTTTGTCACCTTTCTGTTACAGGTTGTTCTTCCCAATATCTAGTTGTTGTTGTTGTTTGGATCTGACATTATTAACTATTTCTTTGATTATAAGGCTCCATAGCTTATTCGGTACACTAGTGTTCTAATATCTTAAAACAGGCAAACAAAAAACAGAAAAAGAAACCTCATAAAGCTTCCAAATGACTTAGATTGCTTCTGACAGGCAGAAAAGAAATTCTCACATTTTAAATTTGTTTGGGGAAACTGCAAAGGTCTCACCACCACCTTAGCTGTTATAAGTGGAAGTTCAGGATAATCTAAATTCAGAATTTCTTCTTCTAAAACATTCTTACTGTTAATGAATTACGCAGGTATTACACCTTCTGTGCCTTTCCCATTCAAAAGAAAAGCTGTTCTTTTCATCTGGAGCAGAGTATGTGATTATTCACCAACTAATTAACTTGTCTAATGTGGAAGGGATGATGTAATTTTCACTTCTAGCTTTTCTCTCTTCCATATGGACAAGTTGCCGCTTATAAACGCTGGGACTGTTGTTGGGCAAAAGCTTGTCCTAAGAACTCGCTTTAAGCTCATTTTTATACCCACCATTCAGCAACCTTAGCAACAGAGAAAATTTTTAAAAGCCAGCCAAACTAAGTTAGCAAGTTGAATTTTCACATATTCTCATTTATAAAAGGCAGGATTTTCTTTCAGCATTTTCTGAGCTTCCTTTTAGACTTTAATATTTTAAAAATATAACACTGTCACTTAATAATGCAAACCATGGCATGGGAAAGAGACACTATCTATGCTTTCTTACCACAGTGTGCATGGCAAAACCACAGAAGAAAACCAAACCTTCAGAACACTCCAGCTTCTGTAAAGGGAGAGGGAGGAGGGGGGCGGTTTCTTACTCTGTCATTCTAGTTAGAAGCGTATTTCTCTCTTGCAAAAGGATAATTCCTGTTGTTTTGTTGACTAGATATTACTTTACATCAAAGTATAGAATCAAATTTAAAAAACTACTTAGTGATACTTGGCTTTAAAAAAAAAAACCCTTAGCAATAAACATTTGAACATTTTTGCAGAGAAAGAAAAAGACAACAGCATGCTTCTAATTGATCCAAAAGAAATTTGTTCAAGCCAGATATGGATAGACACATACACTTCATCTAAAA
Source organism: Hyperoodon ampullatus (assembly GCF_949752795.1). Classification (NCBI taxonomy): domain Eukaryota; kingdom Metazoa; phylum Chordata; class Mammalia; order Artiodactyla; family Ziphiidae; genus Hyperoodon; species Hyperoodon ampullatus. The sequence continues at coordinate 96,484,561 of NC_136918.1, forward strand.
AAATAATAGCAACTACATTAATATTGATAAAAATAATAAATTGCCTTCCAAGGAGAAAAGCATAGATGACAAAAACACATCTGTGATATATAGCCTGAGAACTCACAATTTAGATCCAGGAGTACAAGGGCTGTTGGCTGATTTATAAAATGCCTTATTGCTTTGGGTTCAAGTGCCAGTAAGTACCATCAATACCATCATCCTTAATACACGCTTTTTAAGACATCTAAATAGCTGATGCAGTATTTCATTTATGACCATCCTGAGGAGAGTTTCTTTAGTCTGTAGACTCAGAGAAGGGAAGAAGCCTGGTCAGGTGGTTAAATGCACATCGGAAACTTGCAGTATTTATGACACTGCCTGTATCTATAGTGTGACCTTGAAGAACTGCCATGAAACCTCAGGACCTAGAATAGACCTTAAAGATGTCTAATCCAGCCCCTCCAAGGGCATGCTCTCTCCTCTGGGAATAGTTCTAAGGCTTTGCTCACACCTTCTATATCACACTTGGCAGATAATAATAATAATAGCCAACACTATTGTCTTAAAATATGTCAAGCACTGTTCTAAATGCTTTATATGAATCAGCTTATTTAATCCTCAGAATAGGCCAACGAGAAAGGTACTGTTTATGCTCTTATTTTTCTAGACAAGAAAGTTGATACCTAAGTGTTTTAAGTTACTTATCCAAATTTACACACTAACACCACAGCCTGCACTTAACATTTTAACATTTAGAGTTCACCATTTTAACTACATATTGGTGCCATACCAAACTCTGTTTCTAAGACTTAAGCTACCTGAGGTCATAGACATTATCTTTTACCTTTGAAATACTCCACGCACTTAACACAGTGTTTGGTAGGCAGACAAAAGTACTGGTTGGGCTTCCCTGGTGGCGCAGTGGTTGAGAGTCCGCCTGCCGATGCAGGAGACACGGGTTCATGCCCCGGTCCGGGAAGATCCCACATGCCGCGGAGCGGCTGGGCCCGTAAGCCGTGGCCACTGAGCCTGTGCGTCCAGAGCCTGTGCTCTGCAACGGGAGAGGCCACGAGAGTGAGAGGCCCACGTACTGAAAAAAAAAAAAAAGTACTGGTTAACAAGCTATAGTCATCAAAACAGTATGGTACTGGCACAAAAATAAAAATATAGATCAATGAAACAGGATAGAAAGCCCAGAAATACACCTATGCACTATGGTCAATTAATCTACAACAAAGGAGGCAAGACAATACAATGGAGGAAAGACAGTCTCTTCAATAAATGGTGCCGGAACAATTGGACAGCTACATGTAAAAGAATGAAATTAAAACACTCTTTAACACCATATACAAAAATAGATTAAAGACCTAAATATGAGACCTTACACTATGAAACTCTTAGAGGAAAACATAGGCAGAACACTCTCTGACATAAATCGCAGCAATATCTTTTTCATTTTATAGAATGTGAATGCACCAGCTAATTTTCTATCCCACTAGATCTTTCTCCCATTTTCTATTCTGTCCTGGGCCCTCGGGAAGCTGACCTCTATAGACTGTTTCATGCAGGTCCCTTTGCTCTCTGGATTCTCATGGGGTCTGGCCAACGGAGGGGGCAGCAGGAGACTTGGAGGGTGGGAGAGAAAAAGATCCAAGTTCTTTTCCTGCCTCCATCACTTCTGCTCAGGGGGTTGGCAGTGGCTGCCTTGCTCAGTGGAAAATCACAGCATCTGTCAGGCAGCTATAGCTAAAGCTATAGGTCTTCTGGAGTCCTCGGAGCTACTCCCTCCCCTCACCCTTCAGACCTACTGGTGATAATCCAGCCCTTGTTAGCCCAGAGGTGAAGCATCATCCCTTTCTGATTTTGCTTAACCTTTCCCACAATGTTCAAATGAGTACCTTTGTAAAATTCTCTTTAATTATTCTGTTTGTGCATGCCATCTGTTTTCTGCCAGAAACCTGACTGATAAATGCAAATAAAGCTTAGAAAAATTAAGCAGTTTGCCAATGATCACAATGATAATTATAATTGATGCAAACTTTGGCAAATTATTTAATTAATCCATGCCTCGACTTCTCATCTGTAAAAGAGGGATGATAATACCTACTTCATAGATTTGTTACCAAGTACCTGGCACGTGGTAAGTACTTAATCAATTCCTATTAGAATCTGGTGCTAGGAACTTGGATTCATTGCCATTTTTCAAAGAATTTGAACCTTGTAGAAACAAAGAAAAAAGCAAATAAAACAGTATAATTCAATCTAGTCTCAATTTAATTCAGAATTAACAGTGCTAGACTGACTTGCCTCTTCTACTATGAATATTGCTTAGATGTTTAGGGAATGCTCAGGCATTTTAATATTGACCCCAAAATATATAAATTTAAATCTGCTATCCCTCAGACACATGTAACATATGGTCAAATGTGGAAAACAGTAAACTAGTTAACCATTTTAACATATTAATATCCACATTGAGTTCTGTGGATAAAGAGAAACTGACCATATTGACTACATTGGCAAGGAATTATAGAATATTGGCAATAAAGTGGTCCTAAGAAATCATTAGGTTATTCCCCTCTCCTTCTGGAGGTGAGAAAACTGAGGCTCAGAAAGACAAAACCAGATACACAGAGTTGCACAATTGGCCAGTGACTACTTAGGTATAAGAATCAGAACTCTTAACTGCTAAACAGTGAAAATATCAATCTAAAAGTGTTGACCTCTTCAAGATGCTCACATAAATACTAGTGTAAATGTTTTAAATCCATTTCTTTTTATATTTTTTTCATTTAAATATTTATACTTTCACCCAGGTAAATAGTTTCATAAAATAATATTTGGTGATATAGTGAATAGGACTCCTAAGAATATCTAAAATATAAGACAAGTAACCATGATCCAAAGAAATACAAAAAATTCAAATTTACAAAAGAAAACCTTTAAATAAGAGTTCCTATCCTTTGGGATTTCATAGGCAAATAATTTTGTTTAATTTTATGCTATGCATCTACTGGAATGGCCAAACTCTGGAACACTGACAACACCAAATTCTGGCAAGGCTGTGAAAGAATAGGAACTCCTCTTCACATGATGGGAATAAAAAATTTGTAACATTTTGGAATATAGTTTAGCAATTTCTTATAAAACTAAACATACCATTACCATACAATCTACCAATTACACACCTTGATATTTACCCAATGGAGTTGAAAATTTATGTCCACAAAAAACCTGTACATGGATGTTTGCAGCAGCTTTATTCATCATTGCCAAAACTTGGAAGTACCCAAGATGTTCTTCAGTAGGTGAATGGATAAACTGTGGTGTATCCAGACAATGGAATGTTATTTAACACTAAAAAGAAATAAGCCAGCAAGTCATGAAAAGACATGGAGGAACCTTAAGTGCTTCTTGCTAAGTGGAAGAAGCCAATCTGAAAAGGTTACATACCATGTGGTCCCAACTATATGATATTCTGGAAAAGGCAAAACTATGGAGACAATAAAAAGATCAGCAGTTGCCAGAGTTGGGACTGGGGTTGGGGGGAGGGATGAATAGGCAGAGAACAGAGGATTTTTAGGGCAGTGAAAATACTCTGTGTGATACCACAATGATGCATACATGTCATTATATATTTGTCCAAACCCACAGAATATACAACACCAAGAGTGAACCATCATGTAAACTATGGGCTTTGGGTGATTATTATATATATATATGTGTGTGTGTGTGTGTGTGCGTGTGTGTGTGTGTGTAATATTTAATCAATAAAACAGCAGAAATTGTCCTTTTACAAGAGAGAAATAAGCTACTAAAATGATAGAGTAAAAAAGCAGGCCCACCCTGACCCTTATCAGCTAGGATTCATATATTTTATAAAAGAAAGCCATGTACAATATCTCCCAAATAAGAGTGTAATAATATCAGAATAGGACAATTATGCCCTGCCCCCACATCACAGGATAGAACAATTTCAAGTACTAGCTATTACAAATTACTGCTGTAGAACACTGATATTCAGCATTAAGTGGAGAGTTTATATGTAACCATAAACTAAATATCCCAGAATGATTTTGATTAGTTGGACCCACTTATCACACTCACATCTGAGTGTTCGAGGGATCTGTTGTTTGCCACAGGTGTCTAGTTTTCTGGGCTGTCCTGGAATGAAATGGAAAGCTCTGCTTCAGGCCTCTCCACTTCTTACCCACAGACAGAACTACACAGAATCCCAGAGATTTTATCCCAGAGACATACTCTTTTCCTATTGAACAACTATGTTTGTTCAACCATTACCAACCAGTCTCTCAGGTGTTTGAAAAAAACATACCTTTAACTGTTGCTATCCAATGACCTGGGCAAATGAAATCATCCTACTTTACTTACTTGGTTTTAACCGAATTTTGCTTCCTTGTCAATAAACTTTGTCAATACTGCAATTCATAGAGGAATAGAAAGGAACTAATTTAGCTATAAATTGCCACTCTTTCCTTCTTTTCCAAATTATTTTTCTTTTGTTTCCAAAGAGTTCTTTCCTATAACAGTTGGGACAAAGGCATTTTTGCCCTCTCAAATCTTCATCTTTCCAGAGTATATTCTTATAGATATTTATTATCAAAGTTCCATAATCAAGGACATAATCAAGACAGAATAAACGAGAGACAATATTGGGTAGAAGTGCCATGGGAAGTGACTCCTGTCCTGAGGATATGTATATGATACTTCAGAGAGTGTTAAGATGGACCACAGCATCTTAGCATCATAATACAAGAGCCACCTAGGCTACCTCTTCGACAGTATTCCCTACCACTCTCACACTAACTCATCCACATCTCCATTCTCTGGCCCCCTTGTTGCGCCTATAGAATAACAAGCATGCCTAAGCGTATCGTATCTACTTTTTCTGCTGTTTGGAACACACTTTTCCCCACAGAGCTGCAAGATTTATTCCCTTACTTTATTTGGGTTTTGACTGTCATTTCAGATGACACTACCTAAAAATAGCACCTGCCTATCATGCTCTATTTCCTCTGCTTTACACTTCTTTTAAAAATGTACTATCTGAAATTATAAGAATATTATCTTATCTGTTTATTGCTCTCATTTCTACTACATCGTAAGAGCTGGGAGGGCACAGACTTTGTTGATTTTGTTTTTCACTATATTTTCTGTTCCTGGAGAAGTACCTGGAATATAGTATATACTTTGTAAGTTTTTGTTGACTGACAGGGTGAATGAGTGAACAAGTGATTCATACCAACCCTCCAGTTTGAGAGTTCATTTGCATTGTTCAGAACTGGATTGTTTTCTCTTTTACCCATTCCTTTAACAGCTTTAGGAAAGAGAATACAATTATATCCTTATATAAGGAATAATTCCTAGATATAAAACAAGTCAATGAACCAAATTCTCTTCATCTCCCAGACCTCAAAAGAGCATTTCAATGCCTCCTCAGATCACTAAAAAGGTGAATCTTTGTGTTGGGTAAGTTCTTAGGTGGAAGAAATACATGCTAGTGCAGAGGAAGATGATAATACATGACTCTGTCCTCTTTCAAGAATCTTTATGTTCTGCCTCGTGGTCAAAAGGCAGTGGGTTTCTAGCAATCAATTTTCTTATGGATTTCAGGAACTCCATTTTAGCCCTAAAAGTCACATGGCGTCACAGCATAAAGAGCTGAAACTTCAAAAACCTCTAACACCATACACAAAAATAAAATCAAAATGGATTAAAGACCTAAATGTAAGACCAGATACTATAAACTCTTAGAAGAAAACATAGGCAGAACACCCTTTGACATAAATCACAGCAGTATCTTTTTGGATCCACCTCCTAGAGTAATGAAAATTAAAAACAAAAATAAATGAGTGGGATCTAATTAAACTTAAAATTTTGCACAGCAAAGGAAACCATAAATAAAATGAAAAGACAACTCACAGAATGGGAGAAAATATTTGCAAATGATGTGACTGACAAGGGATTAATCTCCAAAATATACAAACAGTTCAAGCAGTTCAATATCAAAAAACAAACAACCCAATCAAAAACTGGGCAGAAGATCTTAATAGACATTTCTCCAAAGAAGACATACAGATGGCCAAAAAGCACATGAAAAGATGTTCAACGTCACTAATTATTAGAGAAATGCAGATCAAAACTACAATGAAGTATCACCTCACACTGGTCAGAATGGTCATCATCAAAAAGTCTACAAACAATAAATGCTTGAGAGAGTGTGGAGAAAAGGGAACCCTCCAACAACTTTTGGTGGGGATGTAAACTGGTGTAGCCACTATGGAGAACAGTGTGGCGGTTCCTTAAAAAACTAAAAATAGAGCTACCATATGATCCAGCAATCCCACTCCTGGGCATATACCTGGAGAAGACCATACTTTGAAAGGATACAGGCACCCCAATGTTCATTGCAACACTATTTACAATAGCCAAGACATGGAAGCAACCTCAGTGTCCACCAACATATGAATGGATAAAGAAGATGCAGCATATATATACAATGGAATACTACTCAGCCATAAAAAAGAATGAAATAATGCCTTTGGCAGCAACAGGGATGGATCAAGAGATTATTATGCTAAGTGAAGTCAGTCAGACAGAGAAAGACAAATATCATATGATATCACTTATATATGGAATCTAAAAAAAATGATACAAATGAACTTATTTACAAAACAAAAACAGACTCACAGACTTAGAAAACAAACTTATGGTTACCAAAGGGGAAAGGTGGTGGGGGGATAAATTATGAGTTTCTCATTAATATATACACACTACTATATATAAAATAGATAATCAACAAAGACCTACTGTATAGCACAGGGAACTCTACTCAATACTCTGTAATAACCTATATGGGAAAAGAATCTGAAAAAGAAGAGATATATGTATAACTAAATTACTTTGCTTTACACACCTGAAAATAAGACAAAATTGTAAATCAACTATACTCCAATATTAAATACATACATACATACATACATACACACATACATATATAGAACAAAACAAAAAAGAAATAAATGAATGTGCTAAAGTGAGAGACACATGGCAGGCACTCAGGAAACATTTTCTTTCAGTACAACTTCCAAGAAACCACCTACTCTACACACTCTAAATCAGTGATGTTCAAATTGTAGAACTCAGCTCCCTTGGGTTCTGTGGAGATGCCTACGTGTTTGGATGGGGGTAGTAGTGGATAATGAGGGGCTGGCGGTGAGAATGAATGCTGAAGGAGAGGACCCATGAATGAGGTCTTCAATCAAAGCAACTCCAATGTTTTCTGTTTTGTTTTGTATTTTGAAATTCTGAATGGAATTCTCTATTTTTTTAATACAGGAAACAGTTTTAGATTTTGTATCTTATTATATGAAAACACACGAGAATATTAAAACTCTCTAACCATGCATAAAATATACCTGCAGTTAATTCATTGAGGGAGAGAGATGCAGTGGAGTGCAAACAGAAAGTAATGTTACTCCTTTTAGCTAATTCCTACTTGAATCTCCTCTTCTGACTTGTTTTCCTCTACCTCTCAATGAGGTTTCAGGCAGATCCTGTAACTCTCCTAGTCATTTTTATTAGTTAACAAATTATCTCAACATTCAGAGAATTAAAAAGTTTATAGTGCAATCTATGAACAAAATTTCAGCATCTCATTCAATATAAAACTTCCACCTTCCCTGGCTCAGACTAGGAAGACTTCAAGGGGAAGCAGAGTAGGTTTTCTCCATGTCACCTTTTTGTCCCTTTTCCCTATATTGTTCTTATACATAGTTGCAGGACATGAGGGTAGAGAACAGTGGTGAGGAGTTGGTAGAAAGAAAAGGAAGATAAGGGGCAGAAGAAGTCTTCCTTGACTAGCATTGTTGTTATTTGGCATGGGTGCCCTGTGGATGTGGCAGATGTTCAAAGCTGACTCTCTCACAGAGCACTTTGTTTTTTGTTTTTTTCATGGAGCACTTTGGATGATTCTTCAGGGACCCCTGACACTGAAACTCTTCCATGACACAGGGAGTACCTCTTCTGTACAGCCACTTACAAATCTCCCTTTGATACCAGCCTTCACCAGCCCATACCATTCAGACCCCCTCCTTAGAGGATCAATGAATCACACAAGTGGACCTCTTCCTCATGGCACTACTCAAGATGACACCAGTCTTGTCCCTCAAGTGGAATCTACTTCTTTGCCCACCTGAAACAAGCAAGTATCCTTTCTCTACCAATGTCTGGGAGTAAAGGCCTTTTCCAACACATCACAGCCTTTCCTGCCAGAGACAACTCCAACAAAATTCTCACTCTCACATATTTTATGAGTCCTTCTGTCCCTTATAATCTGGAACACATGTCCAGCTTTCTGATGGTTTTCTGGTGCACTACCACTTATTTGAGGAGTTGGGGGAAAAACCTATCCTCCAACTGGAAACAAGGAGAAAAACCTTTTTAATCTGATAAAAAAATTATCATTCTCCAATGTTGAAATCTTCTTTTATGTAGCCTGGATATGGATGATGAGTTATAATGGTACATTACTTATCCTTTTCCCAGCTTTACATCTTCAGCTATAACTAAGAGATATAAATCCCCTGAAATTTCACTGCTCTGAAATTACTACCAGCAGAATGTTGTTGAATGTTTCCATAATCAAGATTATAGCAAACACATTATTCTTATCATTTATTTCTTCCCTTGTCTTTTACACCTCTGCCTTTCTCCTCTGCTTCCCACTCACCTGAATAGCCAGTATTGACAACCTGGTGTATGTCCTTCATAACTCATAATCGTAACACATAATAATAAAAGTTTCTTTTTACTAACAGTGACCATAATCTTATGCTTATCATTCATTTGCTTATTTGTCTTCTGTTTTTATCATTTAATACTACATCTTGGAAATCTCTCCCAAGTCACCTATCCCAGAGAAAATCTTAAATTTTCCTTATTCTATGTTGTGAATTTACAATAATTTATTCAATCATTCTCCTTTTGATGGACATCCACATTGTTTTCAGTTTTCATATATCCTAGTGGTTTATTTTTCTGTAGAACAAATTCCCAGCTGAAGCAATGCTGAGTTGAAGAGTATGCGTATTTTCAATTTTAATACTTGTTGCCAGAATTGTTTATAAGAAGACTATAATAAATAACATTTCTACTTGCAAAGTAAGAATCTACTTTTTATACTGACCCTATAAAGAATGTTATATCTTACAATTTTTCTCAACCTTATAAGTATAAGGAGTATGTCACTTTTTAAAATAAGTTTTTCCTGACTACCAATGAGGCTGGACCTCTTTCAATATGTTTATTGGCTCTCTGGATTTATTCTTTTGTGAACTATCTATTCATGATGTACTTTGTTCATTTTTATATTTTTTCTTTTTATTTTCTTATCAATTTATAAGAGCTCATTTTATTCAAAATTTGTTGATCTCTCAAATATACTTTGAATATTTCCCTCAGTCAATCGTTTATTACAGACTTTGTTTATGGCATATTTTGCCCTAGAAATATTTTCTAAACATTTATGTGATTAAATATGCCTACTTTTTTCTTTTTGTTTTTGTATTGTCCAGTAGAGAGTTATGTCTTTATTACATAATCCTTCCAAACTTCTAGGTTATACATAGATTTATATAATTTTTAAATGTTTTAGTTACAATACATAATTCATCCCTTGCTTATTTTTTACATGAAGTAAAATCCAGATTTATTTTCTTTCTGAAAGATTGCCAGTTGTGCTGGAGCTACTGATTAAGCAAAACTGTTATTTACCAAATGAAAAAACTACCTTTATCAAATCTTATATGTCTGGGTTCTATATTCTAATTCACTCCTTATTTTTTTCTGTTCCAGTGCCAACACCATACTGTTTTTACTGCTATGTCTTTAGAGTATATGTTAATAGCTGATAAAGCATGCCTCTCATCACTGTTTTTCTTTTTTGATAATTTTCTAAGCTATTTGCAAACAATTTATTCTTTCATATCTAATTTTTAAAAATATTATCCAGTTTCAAAATAGCATGTTATTTGAAGAAAATATTCCACCATAAATATTTGAAAAGTCACTCCAGTTGAATGGGGAGGGTGCTGATTTTATAAAATTAAGTCAATGGTTTCTGCCCTAGGTCTGATGACCAGTGAGCAGAAAGGACACTTCAGAAGTACTGGTGCACGAGGTATCACCTCACACCAGTTAGAAAGGGCATCATCAGAAAATCTACAAACAACAAATGCTGGAGAGGGTGTGGAGAAAGGGAACCCTCTTGCACTGTTGGTGGGAATGTAAATTGATACAGCCACTATGGAGAACAGTATGGAGGTTCCTTAAAAAACTAAAAATAGGATTACCATAGGACCCAGCAATCCCACTGCTGGGCATATACTGAGAGAAAACCGTAATTCAAAAAGACACATGCATCCCAATGTTCATTGCAGCACGATTTACAATAGCCAGATCATGGAAGCAACCTAAATGTCCATTGACAGATGAATGGATAAAGAAGATGTGGTACATATATACAATAGAATATTACTCAGCCATAAAAAGGAATGAGATAGTACCAGTTGCAGAGATGTGGATGGATCTAGAGACTGTCATACAGAGTGAAGTAAGTCAGAAGGAGAAAAACAAATATCGTATATTAACGCACATATGTGGAACCTAGAAAAATGGTACAGATGAACCAGTTTGCAGAGCAGAAATAGAGACACAGACGTAGAGAACAAACGTATGGACACCAAGGGGAGAAAGCAGCGGGGGTGGTGGTGGTGGTGGGATGAATTGGGAGATTGGGATTGACATTTATACACTAATATATATAAAATAGATAACTAATAAGAACCTACTGTATAAAAAATAAATACAATAAAATTCAAAAAAAGAAAGTACTGGTGCATTACTCCATTTTAACTTAGAAAACCTTAAATTAGTGGATTTCATCAGTAATTCACAAGCAACATTTATTCTGATGCTCACTTTATCTGCTCAGAATTGCCTTCAGAAATTTAAGATGTTTTGGAATCACTTATTGCAAATGAGCCTGAGAACTGAGAATGTACATGGAGAACCTAATTTCTATTCACCTCTAGTTCAAAGACTTTAATTAAATGTGTCTGTGTGTGTGTGTGTGTCTGTGTGTGTGTGTGGTAGATGGGGGGGTGGGGAGTAAGGAGTCAGTGGAGCAGAAGGGAAATCAAAGATTGAAGCAGAGGAAAGAACGATAGGAAACAATAGTATGAAAATTGCCTTAAGTTTCCTCCTCTATTTGCTTGTGTTAAACAATTCCATACATTTTATTTTGGTAAATACAATTGACATCCCACTTTTCCCTTTTCCCCTAGTGCCACTTGCTCATAAACAGGTCCCAAAGCCCTGTAGAAGTCATCTATGAAGAAAAGCACTAAATGTTGCTCCTTGACTTTTTGTTGTTTTAGGAGACTAATTCTTTGGAAACAACATTAAGGCAAATAAAGCCATTTAGCTTTTAATCACAGATGATATAAATCATCACGTCAGTTAACTCTAGGGTCCATAAATCTCTAAAAATATGGATTTATGACATAGGGATGCAATTTACCAGAACTGCCTTTTTAAAATCTGATCAGAATGATGGACTTTGATAGAACAGATTTTTGCAATTCTGCTGGCAACTGTATCAAAAATGGAGGCTCTCGGGGCTTCCCTGGTGGCGCAGTGATTGAGAGTCCGCCTGCTGATGCAGGGGACACGGGTTCATGCCCCAGTCCGAGAAGATCCCACATGCCGCGGAGCGGCTAGGCCCGTGAGCCATGGCCGCTGAGCCTGCGTGTCCGGAGCCTGTGCTCCGTAATGGAAGAGGCCACAACAGTGTGAGGCCTGCGTACCGAAAAAAAAAAAAAAAAAAAAAAAGGAGGCTCTCAAGCTCACAGTCTGTTGGCATATTAAGTATCAGCTTCACGTTTTCCCTGTTCAGACTAATTACTTCTTTAATCTGTGATTGCTGACACATGTGCAGTTGTGCAAGTTTAAGAGGCAGGAAGATGATTCTGATACTCTTCAGTTTCATTAGTATATTCTATTTTAATTGTCTTCCTTGCTAAGGCACCATTATTTTATTTGATGATTTAATAAGCAGGAAATCCAACAATAAAATTTAAGTGTTTAAGATAGTTATCGATAAATGTTCAGTGTAACATAACCAAAAAGAGCCAAGTCAAGTGGATCCATTTAAAACACGGCTAATGTTCTCACGGGTAGTAGAGATTGGAGCTAGCTCTGATTTGCCTTGCTTAGCTTGTTCAGACCACCTATCACAGTAAACTTTCAAAATCTGTGCTCTCAAGTTTTGATCACTTACCCTAATCTCATAGCAGGCACGCACACGGAGTCAAGTGCCCTGCAGCTGACTGATATGCTGGTGCATTTTTAGAATGGAACAGAGTGAAGCTGAACCAATGCAGTGGCTAAAATAAGAAACCAATTTCAGTCCATTGTAAAGACAGCCACCCAAATCATCCCCCCAAATAATTCCAACTGTTGGGCTGCAATACTGAAAACACATATTTGTTCTTTTTTTGGCATGCATTTTTTATGTACTTCTTAGTCTTTCCCTCCTACTCACTGAGATCTCATCATCCTCTTGTTCTGGAGGTTTTGGAGCTGTTATTATATCCAAGCTCTCACATGATGCCTCTGTTAAGTTTGGTTCAGCATTTCCATTATAAAACTCATAAATTTCTGGAACAAACTTATTATAACTGTCTATGAGGGAAAAAATTGCTCCCAGGTGAAACTTAGTATATATTACATTCATTTTCAGTCTGGAAGGCACTTGTCTTCTTTAACATATTATAAAATAAAATTTCATACCATTGCTTTTACTTTCTTTAGTTGCTTCTGTCAGTATGATAACACAAAAGAATAAAGTGGGGAAGCAAAGAGAGCTATTCATCTCACATTTTGCCCATATTCTCCAGGACACTGTTCCTTTTCCATTCCCAGCCTAAAGTCAAAGTTTCCAGTCTTAGCACAGTGCCCTGAGTGTCACTTTCACCAGGTCTTGTTCTGGTCACTTCTAGAGTATTAGATTACAGGGATCTTGACCATCAGGGGGCCACACAGGAAGGTTTTTTATTTCCCTATTCTCAGGAGCCACTGTGAAAAAAATACATAAAATAAAAAACATTAAATATTTCCTAAAATTACTTCAGAATAGAACATTAAAAGGGATTTATGGGGCTTCCCTGGTGGCGCAGTGGTTGAGAGTCCACCTGCCGATGCCGGGGACACGGGTTCGTGCCCTGGTCCGGGAAGATCCCACATGCCGCGGAGCGGCTGGGCCCGTGAGCCATGGCCGCTGAGCCTGCGCGTCCGGAGCCTGTGCTCCGCAACGGGAGAGGCCACAACAGTGAGAGGCCCACGTACCGAAAAAAAAAAAAAAAGGGGGATTTATGCCAATTCAAGCAATTCCATTTTTGGATTAAGTATTTAAATTGCACAGGATATTTCTTTAAATTCTTCTACTATTTGATGTTGGGGGGAAAGGAAAAGGAAAGCACAAGCAAGCTTGTAAAATGGGAATTCAACTACTGAATATTGTCACGATTTTCTTGTTTAGTAATATAAAATTAGAAGTTAGGTAAACAGTATTTTTTCACATACCTTGAACCTGAGAAAATGTTTTCCCTGGTTAAACAAACATGTAGATTTCTAATATATCTTCATAATTAATATATACAAATGGGATCAATGGTAATTAAACTCCCATTCCTCTGACTGAGTCTGAGGAGGAAATACACCACCTCTGGGAGATACCTTTAAGAGAGGAGGTGCCAGGGAAGACCTGCTCAGAAAAGAGGTTAATAGGGAGCCAGGGGCCTATTGAAAAAACTATTAACTGCTTGATCTCTGATTCCAGACCTAAATTTCTGTGTTTGTCATCTACCTTCTTCTGGCTCCACCCTGACATCCATTCCTATTTCTATGACTCCCCACTGGACAGGTGATTTGTAGAGGGTTAGTACAGGTCTTCATGGGCCAGGAACCACATGTAACTCTGCATCTGCCATAAAGCCACTTTCACCATGAGGCAAAGGATGCTGTGCCCATTAGCACTCCCTTCTTTGTTCTTAACACTTTGGCTGAGTGAAGGGGTTTTATATTTGTACCCAAGCTCAACCCAGAAGCCAGGGTACAAAGGAGCCAATAGACAGTATAAGCATCCTGTTGGGATGGGCAAGTTGATTCAAAGACAAGTCTCAACACAAAGGCAGGCATCTGCCTCATGCTAAAGAAAAGTAAAACAGAGAGGGCTGATACTTCATTGTAGATACAAAAGAAGCTACATAAACATCTCTTTCTTCATGTAGGCTATCAAATGACATTTAAATCTATCCAGAAACTTTTCTTTGAGAACTTATCTCAAGCCCAGCAGTGCACTGGAAGTGGAGAAAAGGAGTTACATAGAAAAGGAGGACAATGTCTGTGCCCGGAAGCAGTCAACAGTCCAATCAAAAAACCAAAAAAAATCTCAGGAGTTTCAAATGAGATAATATTTTAAAAGTCACTTTTTAAATACTTAAATGCTATACATTTGTTAGTAGATACTAATAAGTAACTGCTGAAACAAAAATCAATAGATTTTAATTTTTCAGGAAAATTGCTTATCCTAAAAATAACACATCAGTTTAACACTTCCTACATAACATGGTGTATAATTAGCATTCATAGAAAGAGAATGGACTTTGAAGCCAGACTCATCTCTGGTAATTTACTAGTTATGTGAACTTGGCAGGCAACTTTCATCTTTTTGAGCTTAAACTTCCTCATCTACATAAATGGGAATTAATTTCTTCTTCAGATAGATGTATGGATAGAAGAGATGAATTAATATGCCCCAATATTTGGAGCATATTAATTAAAGTTAGTAGGCATTCCATCTACCTGCTTCTGAAAATAGAATATAATCAAATTTCTTCACACAGTGGTGATGAGACTGACGAGCAAATATGATGAGGTCTTTATTTTTGTTTGCTGAAGGGGAAGAGAAGTGCATTCTTAAAGTTTGTTTCTAAAACACCAGTGTTGTGTTTTAAGTCTTCTCTTGAAAAGAAAAACTGACCAAATATGAGTCCCTAATATCTGAATAGAAGATCATACTATCCTTTTAAAAGTTAAAACTCATTAGAAACCACACACTCCAGGAAACTTACATTTCACACTTCCATTTAATTTTATTTTGCTCAATCCTGGTTAAAAAAAAAATACTCTGTAAACTTACCTTGAAACTTACTGATTTTATTACAGTGAGTTCCATAAACACAGGAGTCATGGTCCTTCTTTTCCTCTCACAAGTACAGAATGACGTCAGACCCAAAATCTAATAAGTTGCCTTCAGATTTCAATTCTGAACAAACCAGAAATAGCAGGTAAGAGCTAGCTGATTGCACCTGTGAAATGATCAACCTGCACTCCAATTTACCTCTGAGTCCCTTCTCCTCAGGCTTTACCAATCATTTGGCCCTTAATGGGTCTCTTTTGCTGTTTATCAGTCTCTCTCCCCATCAATTTTCATTGCTCTCTACAGCTTCTTTATCATTTTTTGTTGTCAAGAACATAACTACTTTTGGATCAGATGTTTGCCATAAATTCCTGAAATAGACATCTAGCCCATAAAGAATAGAAATGAATAGGCTAGTTTTAAATGTCACCAGTAGATAGTTCATCTCAGTAGGCGTGATTGTTAGTGCTTTCACATCTCTAGTTCAAAATTGAAATTTTTCCAGTGCCCCAGGCATAATTATTTTCCTCCCAATGACTTGGAAGCCAGAATTACAGCATCCACCTACGCATTATATTTGACCAAAACACTGACATCAAGCAGAATCACAAAAATCTATTTATGTATGCTCCTTAGTGTTGGCAGCCTTGATTTCTTAGGAAATATCATCTTATTCAGACAGAATAAAATTTGTTAGCATTGGCAATTACTGACTTCTGCTTTAAATTAATGTCCACATGTGAAAAAAATGGGGTTTTGTGATTCGGAATGTAGAGAAAAATGGCAATGAAACTGAAACTTTATATGCCATATTTCAGCTAACAGCACAATTTAGGGTTGAGTCACACACCCTTAAAATGAAGGCTTCCAATAGAAATGCTGACAGGCCCTTTACTTATAAGGAAGTATTTGCCTCTAGAATAATAGCAATATATTGTATTTAAATGGTTCCTTTTATAAAGCACTTTAAAAACTGTCAATCTGTATTTCTCCTTCCTATACACAAGTATGTCTCATGAAAGTCAATAGCAAAACTATATATCTATTATTTATTTAGTTAGTTATTATGTATTTATTACATTTATGAGATTCACTCATCATTTATTAGCCTCTGGGCACCTCTGCAAGTTCCAGAGCTAAAAAAAAAAAATAGTAAGATCGTTTGTGTCATTATGATTTGCAGGTTATTCTAGACATCATGAAAACAACACATATTGCTTCCAGCCTTATTATCTTAGAAGTTTAACATACCTTTAAAATATATGTACAGGGAGATGTGTGGCCAAGATGGTAGAGTAGGAAGACCCTGAATTCATCTCCTCCCACAAGCACACCAAAATTACAACTATTTACAGAGTAACTATCTGTGAGAATTACCTGAAGAGTACCAGAAAAGATTCCCATGACTAAAGACATAAAGAAGTAAATACGAGATTGGTAGGAGGGATGGAGACACAGTATCGTCAAGATACACACCTCCCCACACCACAAATGGAAGGATAATCATAATTGCAGAGGTTCTCTCCAAGGGATGAGGGGTGCAAGCCCCACATCAGGCTCTCCATCCTGGGGTCCTGTACCAGGAACAGGAGCTCTCCAAACATCTGGCTTTGAAGGTCAGTGGGGCTTGTGAATGAGAGAGCCAGAGGGCTACAGGAAACAGAGACTTCTCTTAAAGGGCATGCAAAAAAATCTCACACACTCCGAGTCCCACTGCAGAGGCAGTCATTTGACAACAGCATGGGTTCAACCCACTTGCTGATTTTGGAGAGCCTACCCGAGAGACAGGAGGCAACTTGGAATACCCCTGGGGACACAGACGCAGGTGGCAGTTATTTGGAGGAGCTCATTCTACCAGGAGAAAACCTGTGCTGGCAAGCATCATTTTGGAATCCTCTGTCTAGCCTACTAGTGCCAAGGACTTACCCATCAACCATCAGGTGGACACCAGTTCTAAGATTCCCCCCAGTCCTGAAGCTGACTGCCCCAGGACACAGCCTTACCCATGAGTGAGCTGGCACCACCCAGGGTTCTCTGGGTCATGTAGCTGGCTGCCTAAAGACCTGGCCATGCTTACCAGTGGAATAGCAACCATCACATGAGGCAAGGCTTCACAGCCAGCCATACTTACTAGCACACCCACAGTAATTGGACCTGCCAATGAAAGGGTCCACACAGCCCACATAGGGGGCACCCCAGAGTACATAGCTCTGGTGACAAGAGGGGAGGGTGTTGCTGGGCCCCATAGAACATCACCTCCATAAGGCCACTTCTCCAAAATTGGGAAATTTAACAGACCTACCTAATACATAGAAATAAGCACAGAGAATTAGGCAAAATAAGGAGACAGAGGAAGATATTTCAAATGAAGGAATAAGACATAACCTCAGAAAAAGAAATAAAGTAAAAATAAGCAATCTATATGATAAAGATTTCAAGGTAATGATCATAAAGATGCTAGACAAACTTGGGAGATGAATGGATAAACACAGTGGGAATTTCAACAGAGTTAGAAAATATAAAGAAGAACCAAATGGAGCTGAAGAATACAATAACTTAAATTAAAAATGCAACACTAGAAGGAATCAACAGATTAGATGATACAGAGAAACAGATCAGTGAACTAGAAGACAGAGTAGTTCACCCAAGATGAAGAGAAAAAGAAAAAAAGAATTTTAAAAAATGACAGTTTAAGAGATCTCTGGAACAATCTCACCCATGTTAACAATCCCATTATAGGGGTCCAGAAGTAGAAGAGAGAGAGAAAGGGGCAGAGAACTTACTTGAAGAAATCATAGCTAAAAACATCTTTAACCTGCAAAAGGAAAGAGACATCCAAGTCCAGGAAGCACAGAGAGTTCCAAACAAGAGGAACATAAAGAGGACCACACCAAGACACATTATATTTAAAATGGCAAAAAATAAAGATAGAGAGAGAATCTTAAAAACGGCAAAAGAAAAGTAATAGTTATGTACAAGGGAACTCTCAAAACGAGTATATC
Source organism: Hyperoodon ampullatus (assembly GCF_949752795.1). NCBI lineage: Eukaryota > Metazoa > Chordata > Mammalia > Artiodactyla > Ziphiidae > Hyperoodon > Hyperoodon ampullatus. Next base: position 96,502,825 of record NC_136918.1, read on the forward strand.
AGCTGAATTTTCAGCAGAAACTTTGCAGACCAGAAGGAAATAGCACAGTATATTCAGTGATAACAGGAAAAAACCTACAATCAAGAATACTCTACATTTAACTCAGATTAAAGGAGAGGTAGGAGTTTTACAGAGAAGCAAAAGCTAAAACAGTTCATCTCCATTAAACTGGCTTTACAAGATGTGTTAAAGGTACTTTTGTAAGTGGAGAAGGAAAGACCATAATTAAAAATATTACAAGAGGAAAAATCTCACTGGTAAAGGCAAACATACAGTATAGGTAGTAGAACAACCACTTATAAAGCTAATAGAAAAAAGTAAAAAGACAAAAGTAGTAAAATTATTTATATCCATAAAAGTAGTTAAGTTATACAAAAAGCCAAAAGATGTGAAATACGATATCAAAAATATTAAGCATAAGGCAGGGGGAGTAAACATGCAAAGCTGTTAGAATGTGTTAGAACTTAAGAGATCATCAACTGAAAATAATCATGTATTTATACTGGTTGCTATAGATAAACATGGTAACCACAAACTAAAAACCTATAATAGATGCAAACACAAAAAAGAGAAAGGAATAGAAACATAACATGAAAGATAGTTATTAAATCATGAGGAGAGAAAAAAAAAACAACTACAAAAACAAGAAAACAATGAACAAAATGGCAATAAGTATGTACACATCAATAACTACTTTAAATGTAAATGGATTAATTCTCCAATCAAATGAAAGATTGGCTGAACTGATACAAAAACAACACCCATATATGTACTGCCTATAAGAAACTCACTTCAGATCTAAAGACACACAGACTGGACATGAAGAGATGGAAAAGATATTCCATGTGAATGGAAACAAAAAAAGCTGGGGTAGCAATACTTATATCAGACAATATAGACTTTAAAAGAAAGACTGTAACAAGAGACAAAGAAGAACATTATATAATGATAAAGGGATCAATCCATCAATTATAAATATATAAATACTCCACATAGGAGCACCTAAATACATAGAGCACATATTAAAAAACATAAAGGGAGAAACTAATGTAACACAATAATAATAGGAGACTTAAACATTCCACTTACATCAACAGACAGAAAATCCAGACATCTGTACAGAAAACCAATAAGGAAACACTGGCCTTAAATAACACCTTACAGCAGATGGGCTCAATAGATATACATACAGAACATTTCATCCAAAAGTAGCAGAATACACATTCTTTTAAAGTGCCCATGGAACATTCTCCAGGATAGATCACATGCTATGCCACAAAATAAATCTCAGTAAATTTAAGATTGAGATAATATCAAGTACCTTTTCTGACCACAACACTGTGAACTAGAAATCAACTACAAGGAAAAAACTGCAAAAAATACAAATACATGGAGGCTGAACGATATGCAAATAAGCAACCAAGCTTCACTAAAGAAATCAAAAAGGAAATTTAAAAACACCTGGTGAAAAATGAAAATAGAAACACAATACACTAAGTCCTCTACATACAAACCTTCAAGTTACGAACTTCCAAAGATGAGAACGTGTGTGCCAGCCCCTGTATGCCAGTGGTTGTATTGTATACTGTACTTTTCAAGGTACTGTACCATAAGATTAAAAATATTTTCTTTAGGGCTTCCCTGGTGGCGCAGTGGTTGAGAGTCCGCCTGCCGATGCAGGGGACACGGGTTTGTGCCCCGGTCTGGGAGGATCCCACATGCCGCGGAGCGGCTGGGCCCGTGAGCCATGGCCACTGAGCCTGCATGTCTGGAGCCTGTGCTCCGCAACGGGAGAGACCACAACAGTGAGAGGCCCGCATACCACAAAAAAAAAAAAAAAAAATTCTCTATTTTTTATGTTTTTTGTTTTTACGTATGTATTATTTGTGTGAAAAGTATTATAAACCTATTACAGTACAGTACTATCAGTATTATATAGCCGATTGTGTTAGTTGGGTACCTAGGCTAACTTTGTTGGACTTACAAATGCACTCTCAGAATGGAACTTGTTCATATGTAGGGGACTTACTGTAATCAAAATCTATGGGTGGGCCTCCCTGGTGGTGCAGTGGTTGAGAGTCCGCCTGCCGATGCAGGGGATACGGGTTCCTGCCCCGGTCTGGGAGGATCCCATATGCCGTGGAGCGGCTGGGCCCATGAGCCATGGCCGCTGAGCCTGCACGTCCGGAGCCTGTGCTCCGCAACGGGAGAGGCCACAACAGTGAGAGGCCCATGTACCGCAAAAAAAAAAAAAAAAAAATCTATGGGAAACAGCAAAAGCACTTCAAAGAGGGAAGTCTATAGCAATACAAGCCTACCTCAGGAAACAAGAAAAATCTCAAATAACTATTTAACCTTACACCTAAAGGAACTAGAAAAAGAAGAAAAAACAAAACCCAAAGTTAGTAGAAGGAAAGAAATCATAAAGATGAGAGTGGAAATAAATGAAATGGAGACTGAAAAGTTCAATGAAACTAAGAGATGCTTCTTTAAAAAGATAAATAAAATTGATAAACCTTTAGCCAAACTCATCAAGAAAAAAGAGAGAGGGCCCAAATAAATAAAACCAGAAATGAAAGAGCAGAAATTATCACCGATACCACAAAAATACAAAGGATCATAAGAAATTACTATGAATAATTATACAACAATAAGATGGACAACCAAGAAGAAATGGAAAAATTCCTAGAAACACACAATCTCCCTAGAAGGAATCAGGAAGAAATAGAAAATATGAACAGACCAATTACCAGTTATAAAATTGAATCAGTAATCAAATAACTCTCAATAAACAAAAGTCCAGGATCAGAAGGCTTTAAAAGAGATTTCTACCAAACATTTGCAGAAGTGTTAACACCTATCATTCTCAAATTATTCCAAAAAATTGAAGAGGAAAAAATTATTCTAAACTCCTCCTATGAAGCTAGCATCACCCAGATGTCAAAGCCAGACAAAGATATCACCAAAAAATAAAATTACAGGCCAATATCACTGATGAACATAGATGCAAAAATCCTCAACAGAATATTAGCAAACCGAATCCAACAATACATTAAGAGGACCATACATTTAGGTCGCTTCCATGTCCTGGCTATTGTAAATAGTGCTGCAATGAACAATGGGGTGTGTGTATCTTTCCAAATTATGGTTTTCTCCAAATATATGCCCAGGAGTGGGATTGCTGAATCATATGGCAACACTATTTTTAGTCTTCTAAGGAACCTCCATGCTGTTCTTCATAGTGGCTACACCAATTTACATTCCCACCAACAGTGTAGGAGGGTTCCCTTTTCTCCACACCCTCTCCAGCATTTATTGTTTGTAGATTTTTTGATGATGGCCATTCTGACTGGTGTGAGGTGTTACCTCATTGTGGTTTTGATTTGCGTTTCTCTAATAATTTGATGTTGAGTATCTTTTCAAGTGCTTTTTGGCCATCTGTATGTCTCCTTTGGAGAAATGTCTGTTTAGATCTTCCACCCATTTTTTGATTGGGTTGTTTATTTTTTTGATATTGTGATGCATGAGCTGTTTGTGTATTTTTCAGATTAATCCCTTGTTGGTTGCTTTGCATATTTTCTCCGATTCTGAGGGCTGTCTTTTCCTTTTGTTTATGGTTTCCTTTGCTGTGCAAAAGCTTTTAAATTTAACTAGATCCCATTTGTTTAGTTTTGTTTTTATTTTCTTTACTCTAGGCAATGGATAAAAAAAGATCTTGCTGAGATTTATGTCAGAGAGTGTTCTATCTATGTTTTCCTCTAAGAGTTTTATAGAATCTAGCTTTACATTTAGGTCTTTAATCCATTTGAGTTTATTTTTGTGTATGGTGTTAGAGAGTGTTCTAATTTCATTCTTTTACATGTAGCTGTCCAGTTATTTCAGCACCACTTAAACCTAAATGTCCGTCAACAGAGGAATAGATATAGAAGATGTGGTACATAGATATACAATGGAATATTACTCAGTCATAAAAAAGAATGAAATAAAGCCATTTGCAGCAACAGGGATGGACCCAGAGATTGTCATACTGAGTGAAGTAAGTCAGACAGAGAAAGACAAATATCATATGATATCACTTACATTTGCAATCCAAAAAACTGCTACAAATGAACTTATTTACAAAACAGAAATAGAGTCACAGATATAGAAAACAAACTTATGGTTACCAGGGGGAAAGGGTAGGGAGGAATAAATTGAGAGATTGGGATTGACATATACACACTACTATATATAAAATAAATAACTAATAAGAACCTACTGTATAGCACAGGGAACTCTACTCAATACCCTGTAATGACCTATATGGAAACAGAATCTAAAAAAGAGTGGACTTCTCACTGTTGCGGCCTCTCCCATTGTGGAGCACAGGCTCCAGACACGCAGGCCCAGCAGCCATGGCCCACGGGCCCAGCCACTCCACAGCACGCAGGATCCTCCCGGACCGGGGCATGAACCCGTGTCCCCTGTATTGGCAGGCGGACTCTCAACCACTGTGCCACCAGAGAAGCCCTCAACTGGCTAAAATTAACAAGTTTAACAATACTGTGTTTTGAAGGAGAAATAGATTAAGAGGATCTCTTTTTACACTGCAGATATAAATGCGATGCTTACAAGTTGTCTTAAAAACAAATTAAGATTATCTTTACAAGCTAAACAATGGCAGACTATGGCTCCAAAATTCACTCCTGGGAAAATATTCAAGGATATCTTACATATGAGCATCACGGAACGACAACAACAAGAATATTCACTGCAGCACTAATTGTAATTACTAGAAACTGAAAACAATATAAATTCCCACCAAGAGGAAGATTAATGACTAAAATGCAACAATTTAACACAATGGAATGTTGTAGCATGGAATCACACAGAGTGATTTCAGTAATATAAAATTGAATTTAAAAAATAGCCCCCAAAGACTGTAACAGTATGACACCCTCTTATGAAGCTCAATAACAAATAAAACTAACAATACATCCTTTAGACATATAATTATGTTCAAGAGAATGATGAGCACAAAATTTAGGATAGCAAGGATCTCTATGGGGAAGTTGAAGGCTAGTGGAGGAACAGATTTGTGTGAATTATTGATTTGTTTTAGATATTCACTGGAATGTTCATTGTGTTATTTTATTATTTAAAAATCAAAAGAAATAGTTAATATAAAAAGACAACATATGCAAGAAGGATAATGATGCATAATGAATGAAAAATTATGATTAAACTAATTCTGTATTTCCAAAGTTCTTAAATAAAAAAAAAATAAACAAGAGAGAAGAAGAGACAGGAAAGGGAACAAAAGAAAGAGGAGGGAAGAAAGGAAGGAGGCAGGGAGGAAGGAAGGAAGTCTAGCAGGCAGGCAGGAAGTCTGGGTATATATTTTAGTGTATTATTTTTGAGGTTTTATAGTCACTTCCATCCTTGGTAAGTTGTTGCTAGCTATCCCAGTGTAGGAATGGTTTCTAGGAATATTCCTATTACCTCCTCTATTGATTCCCTTGCACCTTGACGTACTACTATATGAAGGTTTCCCCCAGTGCCCTCCACCAGAGCAAGTGATGAGCAGGGAAGAAAGATTTGAAAGATAATGTGTCAGAAGCCAGTCTATGGAAAATTCTTCCATTCATCAGAGATGTAAAATTATAAGCAGAAAATTCAGTTCTCATTAACACCTAGTCAAACTGGAAGTTCCATCTGTGAGGAATATATTTAACGATACATCATATACAACTATAAGTGTATAACACATTATTAAGGTAATTACAGGAAATAGATTGCATGGAATCCTGTGTTTGAGGTCACAAACCTGCAACCACATTATAAACTACAAGCACAACTGTACATGAAATCATTAATAAAAATTTTTTAATCACTCACAATAGAGGAAAGATTTTTCTATTCTTGATATAGAAGTGATACTATAAAGTCATTTTCATATAAAGTGCTAAAGAGAATGTAGCAAAAAATATATATGTATATATAGAGAAAAGGAGTATTATATACAAAGTTGCACTAGAGAGTTAATTTAAATGTTAGATTTTTTAAAAAGTTTTGGATGTTTGTGGTATTTCTCATCTTCTGAAAATCTTTAACTTGGTTTAGTTTTGTTTCCATCTTAAATAAATATTTATTTTTATCCTAATTTTACAGTTATAAATTCAAAAAAAAATTTTTAAAGGTAGCCCACCAAAATGGTACATAGGCTTCAACACTTTATAAATCTGGGTAAACCCCTTCCTGAGCCTTTAAAACACAGGTGGAATCATCTCCTTCTACTTATCCTAACCTCACTTTCTTTGAGTTCTAATTCTGGCTCTTTCCCTCACTTTCTTTATGTTTTCAACATCTCCAGTCAACAAGATTCACATCAGAATAATGGAGGATAGGACCACCTGATGTCCATTTAGATTTTCACAATCTTTTATTTTGTGAACAAGACGAACAGAAAACATTCATTTAAAAAAGACGTTAAAGACAATTGTTCTTTTTACTGATCCCAAAGTTAGAGAAGGTACTTTACTTTCTGTCATATATCAGACTGTTTAAACCCAACTGACCCTGGAGACAAGATTTCCATACTTATAAGAAGATCACTCAAAGATCCATCTTTAAAAGTTTGAGAATTTTCAAAAAACCAAAATGCCACGTCAGATGACAGCTATTCTATGACATGACATCACTGACTGATGAAAATAAGAGGTAGGTAATTATAATAACAAAGCAAATACTCAGCAATATTTTTTTATTGATTTAAGTCAAGATTAAGGAAGGGCTTACAATGTGCTATAAACTTGTTGCATTTTCAAAATGCAAATAAATATGGTCACGGTTACTGTGAAATTAAGCCTAATGCAATAAAGAAAGACAATGAAATAAAATTTTAAAAAGGGTCTGAAAGAAGGCTCTCACTTGTGAGGCATGAACACTTGAATTTAGAATGCAGTTATTTTACTGCTATCTGTACCAGTGTTTCATTTTTAGCAAAGGCAAGGAAAATGAAAAATATCCAGGCAGTATGCATGTCATAAATGTAACTACTGTTTATTTTAAATCATTTCATTCCCTCTTATGCTTTTGTAAAGCAGCTGTTGCCATTGCTACACGTTTAGACCAAGCAATCAACCCCTTGCTTCAACATTTGCAACAAAATCCAAAAACCACAAGCTGCAATGTGTCTCTCTACTCATCTTGGCAGCTATGAAGAGAAATCAAGTGAAAAGCATTTTATGTGAAGGGGTAAAAGTTCCATCCACACTTACATTTATATTTAGCGGCATTGAGTTTGCAAGCTCCAGTTTGGGGATGAAATAGGAACAAAGTTCTCTGAAGCCCTGGTCTGAGAGACAACGAAAATCCATACGATTACAGAAAGCCATAAAACCTGCAGTTCCATCGTGCTTTGCCTGTGAAGAAAACTGTCCTCCAGCATTTTAGCTGAATTTTGAAAGGAAATTTTATTTCAATATCCTTGTAAGAAATTTTCTTCACCACCTGTAGCTAAGCAATTTAGACTATAGGACACTTGCTTGCTTCTCTGGATTCCAGCAGGAGCTTTTGGAATACTCCTAGTGATCAAATATTAGAATTTATAGATAGATAATGGGAGAGACAGAGACAGAGAAAGCACACCTCAATAGAAGTAAATGAGTAGATATCTGATAGCCCACCAAATGTTATTTTGAATGTCAAAATTATTATTACTATTCTCTGAAAAAAACATTTTAACAAACATCACTTTTCAACACTTAGAGAAGAGAGTGGGCAAATGTCTACTTATTTCTATAAATCCTGTCTCCTGCTTTGATATGCATTTGTTATGAAATGGGTAGAGGAGCAGGGAAGACAGATTCCATCTTGCTCATCAGACCCATAGTCTGCATTCTGCTGGAGACCCGAGCGTGGGAGGAGATTGCTGTCTCCATTTGCTCACATACTAACTCTCCCAGTCCTGCAGAATAGGTTTCACAGATTTCTGGAATATAGATATAAGAATCTAGTTTCCACAGAAAAAAGCTCTCTTCTTCACTAAGACGAATTAGTTCTCATTAATACTAAAACAGTAAAATTCATAGTTCTAATGTATAATTGTTACCCCTATGGAAATATCTCCATGAGAGCAGGAAGAGGTCCATCTTATTTACTGCTCCATCCACTACATCTAGAGCACATCTGACACTTGACCGTCTTTCAATGAATGTTTGTTGTTGAAGAGTGTATAGATAGAATTTATAATTAGGAAACACACTGACAATTTCCTACCAGATAAACTTTAAAAACAATTGTTTAAAAGTGGTAAATGTGCTTGATCTAGGTGTTCATGATATAAGATAGCATACTAGAGTGAAAGGTGAGAAATAACACATTCATTAAATAGGAGGCACTCATTAAATATTAGTTTTCCTTGTTCCACAACATTCCACTGACTGATTTTAAAATCATTAAGTCCATACACAACTCCCATTAAAATAAACCATCTCATATACTTTAAGTTCCTTGAAGGTGCGGCAGTATCCATTTTGACATTTGAGTTTTGTTTTTCCAACTGTTAGCACGGTGCCTGGCACATAGAATATGCTTAATAAATATTTGTCAATAGGTGAATAAAATATAAATGAATGAATGAAAAAACACCCCAAATTATACATCCATTAATGGAAAATATTTTTGAAAAGTAACTTGTGTTTGTTCATTTGTTAATCTCCTGACATGTGGTATTAAAGGCTCCTTTAAGGAAAACCATTTTCTTATAATTATCAGTGCAGAATAAAATAAATAATTTATGGATAATTACAAAATAGAATTTTACATACGGAAGTCCTTTTTAAAAAATGTTCCATGCAAGAACCTGACAATTGACATATTCCTAGATCCAGGAGATACACAGGGGTTGAAGATTCTCATGATGGCAAAACATCCTTGAATTTGCCCCACTCCTCCAGGAAGAGTTGACGGCAGATCTAAAATGAATGGGACGCTTGGCCACTGTGGCGAGTTCCAGGAGTTTGTACCAGGTGCTCCCCTTTCCTCAGTCCCGTTTGTTGCTAAGCAGCTGGTTGTTACTGGTGGCAAAGATAAAGTCCACTGTACTTAGACAAGACTCTCTTGGCAAGAGTTACTGTTTCCAAGCTCAAAAAAGAATTCAGGAGGTATATATCTATATCTAATATGTTAGATAAGTGTCATAATTGTTTTTCTCCACTAAATGAAAGAAAAAGGATGAGGAGAAATATTCAGCTAAAAAAATATCATACCTAGCTTTAGGTTGGCAAATGTGAAGAACAATGAAGTAGTGCAATTAAGATGCAAAGTATGCTCATAATCTGCTTTGAAATATTTAAATGAAAGAAGCTATATCCCTGTAAAGAACTAAAATATGGATTCTGAGAGCACAAGATGGGGTACATACAGATGGGAGGGAAAGGAATTTCATTGTGAGGAGTGCCCTCACCACATGGGTAACATGCACTTAGTAAGGATTAGAATGGAACTCGAACTCATTTAACCCATTTTCTTTACAGTATTCTCCATCTCTCTCCTTTTCAGAAAGAATTCTAGGGCATTCTGTCTTTAACAAAATAGAGAAGTTCTCCTTTCTTGCAACTTAAAAAATCTCTAAGGAGTACATACTCTACAAACTAAAACTCAATTCCTAACCCTTTCACGCATACAGTTTTGCAAGTCAGTGGTCTTGTTACTGTAAAAATAAACTTCATGTCTTGGGAACGAACACCTCACAGCCACTAAAACTCCAACTCCAGTCTTTGGGAAGTCTCATGTGAGGTCCTGTCCCCACCTGCTACTCTCAGCTGGCTGTCTGCCAACAGCTGAGACAGATTCCCCCACACAGGAGGCTGGATCTTGGGTCCACAGGGTTTAGCAAAGCATAATCAAACTCTGTGCCCTCATCAACCCTGCCACAGCTTCCAGTGCAAATGTCCCTTTGCTCTCCTGCCTGATACTCAGCCCCAGCAGCCTAGCTTTTCAATCACAGCATCCCTGTGACAAAACGTGCAGAGCACCGCATGACTTCTTCAACCAGCTGGTTTTCCTAGCATTTGAATAAAAGTAAAAATAGAAAACAAAGAGGGAGAAGAAAAGCGACAAGCTGAAACCTGCGAAGAGAAAGAGGACAAGGTACAGAAAATTGGCTACAGAATGCTGGGGAGGGGATGGGGTATGATGAGCTGATACTGCCATCTAGTGGCTTCATGATACTCAGAGGAAATATACTAAATCAATCTCCCTCCACGCAGTGATGCATTTATTTTTTTAAGTTCTAGGGAAAAAAAGAATACAGTTGACCCTTGAATGATGCGGTGTTTATGGGTCCCAACCCCCTGCAGTTGAAAATCAGGTACTGCTATCTCAGCCTCAAAAACAAAGGGATTAATAAATGACTCACCCAAGGGCAGGAAGCTGAAACAGTTTAGATAGAATCAGGACTCAAACCCTAGCTCTTTTCCTTTTTTCCTTTCTTTTTTTTAAGTAGGACAGCTTTTTTTAAAACATAATTTTATTTTGTTTACTTTTTTAAATATTCTTTTCCATTACGGTTGTTTTTTTTTAACATCTTTATTGGAGTATAATTGCTTTACAATGTTGTGTTAGTTTCTGCTGTATAACAAAGTGAATCACCTATATGTGTACATATTTCCCCATATCCCCTCCCTCTTTCACCTCCCTCTCACCCTCCTTATCCCACCCCTCTAGGTGGTCACAAAGCACTGAGCTGATCTCCCTGTGCTTTGCAGCTGCTTCCCACTAGCTAGCTATTTTACATTTGGTAGTGTATATATGTAAGTGCTACTCTCTCACTTCATCCCAGCTTCCCCTTCCCCCTCCCCGTGTCCTCAAGTTCATTCTCTATGTCTGCATCTTTATTCCTGTCCTGTCCCTAGTTCTTCTCATTTCACAAACTGTGATCTCTAAATGAACACAAACGTTTTCCCACATTTAATTTAAAAATCTGTAAAATGAAAATACAGGTACTGTATTTATTGAAAAGAATAATCTGCATATAAGTTGACCCATGCAATTCAAACCGGTGTCATTCAAGAGTCAACAGTACTTGTCAAAATGAGCCAGGACTGTGATGGGGACAATATTTTTTGCCTTAGTAAACAGATTCCACCTTCTTTGGTAAAAAGGGAAGGATATAGAAAACATTTCCAGAGCTGCCTTGCTGCCTTTACAAGTGTGTCCTCAGCTTTTCTATTTGAGACTTCAATAGATGCCTTTTTCTCTTCAAACACTGGCTTCTCCTATCCTAAGGTTGCCAATTAAAAAAAAATATATATATATATATATATGTATATATACACACACACAGACACACACACATACATACATATATACGTGTGTATATATATATATATATTATCATAGTTAAATTTAAACAACTAACAATTATTTAATATGTCTGTCCATGCAATATTTAGGATATACTTATATTAAAAATTTTAAAAATTCATCCTTTATCTAAAATTCAAATTTAACTAATCATCTTGTATTTTTTTTATTTGAAAACCCTACCTCACTCCCAAGTAATGGCAAAATTTTAGATAAGTTTCTATTAGCACTAACCTGAAATGAAGTTGTCTATGACAAAAATATATTATTTTTATCATGTTTGCTACCATGACTATTATTACAGGTGTTGGTATGATAAACACTAGAAAAAGAATAACTAATAATAATGGTAATATCTTAGGCATTGAATTAAATTAAGTCCATACTGATCTGTCATAGTGAATTCTCATTTATTCTGTGACACATATTTAGAGCTAAGAGCTGGTAAGAAGCAGAGAAGGTTTGAAGATCTAGTCATTTAAATATACCCCAAACTAATAATCACACAGTGATTAGAAACTTGTAAGTTTGTTAACTTGACCTTAATATCATTAAGAGCTTACATATAGGTGAACAAAGAATTATGAATTGTGAGTAAAAAAGAGTCCTGTCCCAGAAAGACTCTTCACTTGCCAGGAAAACAAGAGTCTAAAAAATGACCTAAGTGTCTTAGAAGCTTTATATTTCAGTTTTAACATACTTGACCATTTGACAGATCGAAATTTGCTTTTTAGATTTTGACTTTTGATAAGAACATTCCTCTCATTTCACAGCCCTGAAGGACAAAGTTTAAATGTCCCACTGAACAAGGATAATTTGTCAACTGTTACAAAGATGCTGTGGGTTGAATGATCTTGTGTATTTAGGACAAACTATTCAATTGATGGATGAGGCCAAATCTTCCAGAATTTATTGCAAACATATTTTGGATGTTGTACAATTGTGGCCATTTTTCAGTTTGTGTCAGTCATCAATAATGACGGAAGGGCTCCATACAATGAGAAACAATAAGCTCATTTGGTGTTGAAATAGCCACAGCCCCAAAGAGTACTTCTGAGTAAATGATCAACACCATTTACTGCCCTTTGGCTGCTTGCTCTAATTCACCTCAAACTGCCAGCGACTTTCACTTCTTCCCTTGCCTCTTTCTAGGTAGGAGCTGAAATAGAAAATGTGAGCCTTCCCATCCCCAATTCTCACATATCCCCTACACAGCAACACCATATTAATATATATCTCTTCTTTACTCAGTAATATTAGACAAATAACCAACTTTCTGTGGCTTAATTTTGTCCATCAAAGTAGGATGAAATCTAAGCTGCCTTGTCTAAATAAAAGAGCCTAATAATAGTAAGTCAATCCCTTTGAAATTCCTGTAGTAGACCACATTCATCAGGTTTAAATTCTTCCCATTATAAAGGATGCCTTGGTCCCAAGTTGAGCACGTTTAGAAGTTCCAAACCTTAGAAACTGGGAACCTAACACATTATGCATATAACTGTATTCTAATACAGATTGTTGTTTCTTGACATAATAAGTGTAGTCTTCCATAGGGTATCAGTTCAGATCATCTTTTTCTATTGATTTATTATATAAACTAGGAAGTGTATTATCTTTATTTCTATTCCTTCTTTGATTGCCAGTGATCCCAATACATATCCTTACATTTAGCTCATCTACCCCTTGTCATGTAGGTAGTAAAAAATAAACAAAGAATATAAAATAGTGTTAGAGAAAAGCCTTTTTATACTAATCCTTTATTGTATGAGAATTATTCCCTTTAAACATCAATTTGTGTACTTGAGATTTTTTTCAAACATTTATATATATGTTATCAACTAAATTATTTTTAGGTTATGAAAGCTACATTAGTCTTACCTAGCCAAGGGAATCATTTTATAAGTAGAGAATTCTATACAATAGAAAATATAAGATTTGCCTATTAATCTCAACAGGCAAATGAGTGCCTATGAGTGTCAAATGACTTAGCATGGAGTATAGAAAATATATTTTTGGGAAATGTTTTTTTATGGGTCTCCTTTGTGTATATACATGTCTTATGAGCAGAGTTACTGAGTCTAGAGTTACTCTAGACTATTATTTCAAAATGTATTTTCAAAGCATTCTTTTCAAGAGTGGAAAACAGCCTTGCAAGATAGAAATAGCATCACCTTCCTAGGCAGAGGGAAGATTTATTTGATGCCCAATATAATAAAGATAATAAAAATATAGTGAGATCTCCCTCTGGGCAAAGGTTGGGCAGGTTTGCTTGCAACCCCTTTAAAGATTGGGATTTCTTATCTGTGACACAAATACACTGCATGCCCAGCATCTACCTGGGTCCATCTCCAAGTGACCACCTTGGGATCTGGGGGTGGAGATGGAAACCAATGCAAACAGGAAGCTTATGCTGCCTGTCTTGCCATGAATAATCAAGTCTTTTGTCTCTGAACCAAGAATCTTATGTCTTTTCATAGGATAATGTTTCAGACTCTCAGGGTTCTTGACATAAAAACATTAGTGTGAACATTGTTTTATTATTTGTAGGTCTTTATAATTCTGAGGTAGTATTGTTACACTTTGAATTACCTTACAAACTGATAATGTATGTGTCTGTGCTTTTATTTGGGTTTATGTGTGTTGTGGGGAAAAGAGCTGAATTAGGATCTCCCTAATGTAATTTTGCTAATATGGGCAACACAGCAGCATGCCTAAGTCCAGTCCTACCACTTCTGCAGCATTCATAAGACTCCTAAAGATGGAAATACAGTTTAGAGTTTCTGAGTCTAGACTGAGGAGTGATGTTGTGCTGTCCCAACCCTACTGTCTACTGGCTGTGTGATCTTGGACAAGTTACTTCACTTTTCTTTGTGGTTAGTAATACATACCTCATAGGGTTGTTGATAAAATCTGGTAGTCAGTTATTGTATTGTCTTTACCCTCATAAGTCAAGCAAATCAAAATAATTCAGTTCTGTCTGATTTAACTGAGTCACAAAGATTTGAGGCAAACTACCTATTGGATAAATCTGGCTTAATGCCTCAATTTTATAAAGGTGACAGGGCTTCCCTGGTGGCGCAGTGGTTGAGAGTCCACCTGCCGATGCAGGGGACACGGGTTTGTGTCCCAGTCCGGGAGGATCCCACATGCTGCGGAGCGGCTAAGCCCGTGAGCCATGGCCGCTGAGCCTGCGCGCCCGGAGCCTGTGCTCCGCAACAGGAGAGGCCACAACAGTGAGAGGCCCGCGTACTGCAATAAATAAATAAATAAATAAGAAAAAGCAATTATACTCCAATAAAGATGTTTTTTTTAAAAAAGTAAAGAACTCAAGAAATAGAAGTAAATCATAGTATAATTTATAACAAAAATCAGTAAATAAAAAATGTGATGGCAGTCCAGTAGCCATAACTCATAACCTCAAAAACGTAGCTGTGTGTATTTATGTTTACCATATATATTTTTTTTCCTTTAAAATCACTATTATTTCCCAATTTCCTTCAAGGTTACTTCAATTTCCCTGTATGGGAGCCACTGCACTATATAAGTACATGCTAATTATTGTGTTTGTAAAGATGGTTAAAATGAGATTTCAAGTCAGTGACACTCTCCATTCCCCTAAGAAAAGCCCAATACATTTTCATAAGTGATAAAAAGTCATCAAGAAAGATTTTCATTGGAACATTTTAGTCAATCAAGAAAATCGAAAATATTTTATATACTGATCTTATCCTCTCTTTTTTCCTCCTTATACCTCATACCTCATACTACCAAATTCCTAAGGAACTTACATCTGACAGGTAGTATGGATGAATTGCTATATGTCTGTCTAGGTGTTGTCAGCAGCCTAAGTAGCCATTCCAGGAATTCAGAGTGAAGAAAGATGGTCATAATTCAAGAAATGGTCCTACAAAATCTGAAATGCTATCTGTTCCCACTACAGGACATCCTCATTCAGTAGGCTCATCAGGTTAAAACAGACAGAGATGAGGACCCCTACTGTCCCCTACTCTGTTGTACAACTCAGAAGTCAACAGAAGCTTTAAGTTTGGGAGTCTGCTTGTTACTTTTCTCGAACATATGAACAGGTTCTTCTCTGATTACTGACGGGGCTGATTCACAATCCGCACTGTTCTCACAACCATGGATTCAGGAAAGTGCTTATTTCTTTTCTTAAAAATCTATTTTTTAAATGGTGAGGACCAAGTGGTAAGAATTGTGCATGGACAGGTGTGGAATCAAAGTGTCTGGAGGCAGTGATAATGGGGGGGGGGGGGGCGGTCCTGTTCTGAAATACAGAATCCTGAGCCCATGGCCACTCTGAGGGCTGACTTTGTGTGTTCTGGCTAAGGGCATATTAATATATACTGCCTTCCTACAGCCAACAGCACAGCTGCAAGAAAAACAAAAAACCTCATTATTACAAAAATGCTATTGATGAAGCATTTCAAAGTTGTACTCTTAAAATATCCCTTCAGAGCAGAGTCTTGAAAGGCTTTGTCCTTCTCCATTTCTAGGGAGGGAACTGAGGCATGGGGAGGCTAAGTGAGTTGACCAAGGTCACCCAGGAAGTCAGTGAATTAACCAGAAATGGCACCCAGGGCTCCTCCCTCCTACACCACAGCTCCAACCACTGAACCATGTTTCCTGATGGCAGCGAAGCATTAGACCACAGCGGTTTGCCAGCAACATCAAATAGCATTTTGCCAGTGTAATTTACCTCTTTTGGAGTTAAATAATAGTACCATTTTACCTTAATC
The DNA here is from genome assembly GCF_949752795.1 of Hyperoodon ampullatus. Lineage (NCBI taxonomy): Eukaryota > Metazoa > Chordata > Mammalia > Artiodactyla > Ziphiidae > Hyperoodon > Hyperoodon ampullatus. The sequence continues at coordinate 96,518,931 of NC_136918.1, forward strand.
TATCACCTTTCATCCCAGGGGAGCCTAAGTGCTTTAGTTATGAGTTTGAGCAGCTTACATATAAATCACGTCCCACATCATTAAAATGCAGCTGTCCTTGGAGTCAAGGTTACAGCTGTTAAATGTAAGTATCCCAACTGGTAAACATTTATTGAGCACCAACGATGTGCTAAATGTTAGAGAGAAGGCAAACTTTGAATTTAGGGAGTTTATAGGGAGTGGGAAATAGAGGAAAACTACTTAAAATCTTGATGACATATAGATAGAAATCAGACCGTTACTGGAACACGCTTTCGTTTCTAGTGAACATAATCATCAAGGGGTCTGAAAAATTGCTTTTGGTTGTACAATAAAGGACCCTTAGATAAATGCTCTAAAAATGTTAAAGCAATAGTTTAGACCACAGACAAAGCTATTTCAGACTCATTCAAGACATTCCAGTAATATTTACCTGATTCCTCACATTTATTTCTCATTTTTCCTTGTGTTCTCAGGCACTTACAATGACAAAATTTAAATAGCCAAGTCCAATAAGTTTTATATAACTTGACTTGATTTTCCCATGGAGATCCATTATATAACTAGAAGCATTTATTCCGATGGCAGGGTGGGGGGGTGGGAGGAATGGATCCAGAATAGAAACAAAGCATACTTGAGCAACAAGAAAATAATGACATGGTTAATGGGAAAATAATAATTTTATGATAAATGCTTAAAATAGAATTATAAGATTTTTTGACCATAGCTCCCACACCATACATATACTTTAAAATATGTGCCATAATAAATTCTATGCACCAAGTAGATGTGCCATAGAAATTATGAATGGAATTAACCAGGATCATTTTTATTTGCCTTTTTTTACACAACCACATGAAAAGTCAAAGGGAGGTAAAGGACAGTTCAAAGTAACAGAAAATCCCAAATGGGGAAGTGAGTCTCTATTACACCTGTCCAGCATTCTATGGCTTGAGAACATACTTTGGTTGTTTAGACGTCATTTTGTAGCACTTTATGCCAAACAATTGCTTTCAAAAATAAAAAAGTTGATCTGGTCTTCAGGGAGGAAAAGACACAGAAACATAGTAAAGGAATCTCTGACGTGCTATGGACGTGAACCCACAAAGGGATCACATGGTCCAAAACACAGGGCTTGGGGATAGGCGTGAGAAGCTCGCTCTGCTCTCATTCTTCTCTCTGCTATCAAAATAGAGCAAAAGCAAAAACAAAAAAATCTGCTTAACCTTGTTGTCTTTGTTGATTCTCAGGTTCTTGATGGCTGACATTTCAGGAAGTTTTATATAAATAGCTAATAAAATTTTCCTACAGGAGGGTAATCTGAAAGAGTGAAACACTGGCTGAAAGAAAGAATGTTTCATTGTTTCCAAGTACCTATGGTAACATGAGTTAATATAAAGTCTACTCTGGATTAATAAATAGCTTAAAATAATTTGGAATTATTTTACTTAAAATATGCTTCTCAGACCTTAATTTTTCAATACATACGTAAGGTTAAAATACATATATGTAGGCGTAAGTGTGATGAAGAAAACCTTGTTTGGCTGGTTTCAGTGAAAAGGTGAAAAGGTTTCAGAAACGTAAATTGGCAAGGTACTCAACATGACTCAACCATGTAATACAACTGCTAAAAAAGGCTGAAGGGAGTCTTAGTCCATAGTCACTTATCCATTTAGTCAACATCGTTTATTGAGTCTCTAGCTTGCACCCGACATAAAGGGGAATCCAGTGATGAATAATACCTTGTCCTTGTCTCAAGGAGCTTAGCATTTAGTGGGATAAACAGATGTAAATAATGAATGAATGAATGAATAAGTAAATCACCATTCGATGTGATATATGCCAAAATGAAGATGTATATATAAGGTGATTTTAAGAACAGAGGAGGGGGACAGGATGTAAGGGAAGATGTCTGAATTCCACAGAAGGAATAGGATTCCACCCAGAAAAGGTGACTCTGGAGTGGGAGGAGTGGATTTTAGAAGCAGGGTATCCAAAAATAAAGGTGACAGGGCTTCCATGGTGGCGCAGTGGTTGACAGTCCACCTGCCGATGCAGGGGACACGGGTTCGTGCCCTGGTCCGGGAAGATCCCACATGCCGCGGAGCGGCTGGGCCCATGAGCCATGGCTGCTGAGCCTGCGCGTCCGGAGCCTGTGCTCCGCAACGGGAGAGGCCACAACAGTGAGAGGCCTGCGTACTGCAAAAAAAAAAAGGTGACAATTTTCCCATTCTACTCGGTATAAGCTGAATTCCACCTGGACAAATTAATTGTGTTCAAAAGAGACCTCTGTCCTGACAGGATTTGAAATCCTCTTTTTCAGTTGGAGTCAATGGGATTGAGGAATCTTGAAGGAGGGAAAGAGGGAAAACATCTGTGTTCTCCTTAGATATTTAAATATTCTCATGTAAAAGAGAGAGAACAGCTTGGTCTGTTTAGCTTCAAAGAACAGAATGAGGAGGATTGTTGGGGAGAAATTAGAGAGAAGCAGACTTTGGCTTGATCCACAGACAGACAAAACTGCAGCGGTTCCCAAATACAATGAGATTTCACCACGACTGGAGATGTTGAGGCCAAATGAATTATTGTCAGGGATATTGCAGAAGAAATTTAACCATTATGTGGGTGAATTAACTGACATCTACAATTCTTATCTCTCCTGTGAGTCTATAAAATGTATTGTAAAACAAGCCCAAATAGTGGTGGGCTTGGCTTGCTTTACAAGCACACTGTTGTCATAGTTCAGGCAGCTATTGCAAACCACATGCTGGTTGGCTTATAAACAACATAATTTCATTTCTCCCTGTTCTGTGGCCTGGAAATCCAAGTTCAGGATGTCAGCACGGTCAAGTTCTGGTGAGACCCCCCCCTCTACATTGCAGACTGCTGACTTTTCCTTGTATCCTCACGTGGTGGAGAGCAGAGAGAGGAAGCAAGCTCTCCTCTCTCTGTAAAATACAGTTACATCAGGGTGCAGCAGGAGTACCACGAGCAATTAGCGACATGAACCACGAACAGGAAGGGAGAGGTGGCAAGTGGGCTGTATATTCGTCACCTCTGAATGAAAGCTTATTTTTCCCTTGACTGATATTGAAGTAAAGGCAGGCTGTTGATTCATGTTGAAATGGGGAGAAAACTATGGTTTGACAACAGACAGGTAGCATCAAGTTCTTTCACAATAACCAAAATGACATGCTCCTTTTCATCTCAATTGTTTATCTAACTAGAAATCCAGTGTCAGAAGCATGTATCTGGAAGAGGACAGGAAGCATAGAATGGGAAAGTGAACAACTAAAGACTTAGGTATTGCAAGCTCATGGGTCCATAAAGTGTACGCAAAAGTGCCCAAGAAGCCACCAATAACCCCAGGTTTCTTGGGAAGAAAAAAAAAATCTATATCTATATCTATATCTATCTATCTATCTATATATATATATTTTTTTTTTTTGGAGGTGTTTTATTTTTTTTTTTGGCTGCACTGGGTCTTCATTGCTGTGTGCCGGCTTTCTCTGGTTGCGGTGAGTGGGGGGTTGCTCTTTGCTGTGGTGTGCGGGCGCTAGGCATGCGGGCTTCAGTAATTGTGGCACGTGGCCTTAGTAGTTGTGGCTTACAGGCTCTAGAGCACAGGTTCAGTAGTTGTGGCGCACGGGCTTAGTTGTGCCGTGGCATGTGGGATCTTCCCAGACCGGGGTTCGAACCCGTGTCCCTTGCATTGGCAGGAGGGTTTTTAACCACTGCCCCACCAGGGAAGCCCAAATTGCTCCTAGGTCCAATAACAGGAATAACTAGGACATCCTGAAGGTCTGGATGTTGAAGAACAGGAAAACTTAATCCATTAAACTGCTTCTGAAGCTCATCAAATAACAGATTTTTCACATGTTGTACTGAGGCTAGATGCATATTTACTCTGACAGTGGTGAATGATGGAGGGTGGGACAACTTATGTATTGGAGTTGGCCCAAACGTTCATTCGTGTTTATATACCTATATACATGCATACATATTTATCAATTCTTATTATTTACAGTAGTAGTAATTATGTTCTATAAAGTCACTGGGAACACTGAACTAGTGAATACCAAACAATTGCTCCTAGGGGAAATACAGGGTTAGGTTCCTGTGAGCCTCTGGTCACATTTTCATCAGTAGATCAATAAATAACCTTATTTTATGTGTGTTTCTGCTCAAAGACATCTTATTTAATGTATAATGTGATGCATTAACATTGGACTCATGGCCAAGAGCACTATAACTCATGCCTGAACAAAGCTTATCTCACTCATAATTTCTCTGTGAGGCACATCCCAGCCTGCTTACACTGAGGAACACTAGACAGCACTTCTGCACTATGCTTAAGGGGATTCTAAAAAACAAAATCACCAACAAAAAGCACCAAATTACCTAAAACATGGCACTAACTAGACCATGAAAAGAATACTTGTTTACAGTATGAGATTAGAACATGCATTTTGGGAAATTGAAAATTTTTGTGGACTCTGCATATCCACAAATGACCACGAAAGTATCATGAGTATTGATTTTACAGTTACAAATATATTTTAGCAAATAAGTGTATTTGCAAATACAAAATCTATGAATAATGAGGATAAACTGTGTGTGTGTGTGTGTGTGTGTGTCTGTCTGTCTGTAAATGCTAGGACTTTCCAATGAGAAATAAAGATACAACCTTTAATTGACCTCAAGAGTTGACATTTAAGAATTAGGACTAGCACAAATAAAATACTTAAAGAAAATATAAACTGAAAATATAAGAAGACCATACTCAATGGATGAAATGATAATAAGAAGTTAGAAGAGTCATTTGGTGTGTTTCAAGGTAGCCATAAATTTTTTTAAGTGGAATTTTTCTGGATTCTTGAGTCTAGCATAGAATTTGCCTAAGAGGGATGTAGTAGACAGGGTATTCCTGGGGAAGGTCCAGAGTGGGCAAAAGTTTAGAGAGAAGAATGATGCCCTGAGAACCCCCTACAGTGCTCCAGAACCAGCAGAATACGGAAGCAGACATGGGGTAGAGAGAGAGACTGAGCCAACAAGGCCACACACAGCAGCAGGCCTGAGGGCTTCATTCTGGAGTCAGAAATACACACCAGTCTGACCTTCACATTCTGATTTCAGGCTCAGGCTCCTACAGAATAAGGGCTGTGCCTTTCGTGTATACATGTATTTAGCTAAATTAAGCATGGTGCACTATGCACAGAGGGACCCTTGATAAATTTGTTTCCTGGTTATTCCTTCACTTCTGCCTCGTACAAGAGAAGTGAATGATTATAGTTTTTCCCCCCCTTTCCTGGCAGTTTCACAGTGTGGAAGCAGCATGTTCCTTCTGGTTGCCGTTCCCTTCCCCCAGGATAAAGGAGAGAAAATGACTTGAGCCACAACAAATATTAGCCCAGGTATATTACTAAGCGTTCTCAAGGGAGTGGAGACTAAATAAATCCACCATGTGGCTTTCAGAGGGGCAATGCCCATGAGGACTTTATTTCTGAACACTTCCTGAAAACGTGCCCATGATTAAATTATTTGCTATCATTCAAAATCGGGGGATTCAACATTCAGCAATTTATATTGCACTGGAATGTCACGGACATATCTGCAATATGTTTTCCCTTCCTTAAACGTACTATTTTAAAGCATATATGTGTTTTGTAGTTGTCGTTGTTGCTATGAAAGGTCCTATTTACAAAATGAAGGTAAGAAGATGGATGATGCTGGGGTAAAAGGAGAGAGTCATGCAATCTACTTGGGCAGAGGTCAGCAACATTTTTTGTAAAAGTCCAGATAATAAATATTTTAGGCTTTGCCTAAGAGTCATCTGCCATGTGAAAGCAGTCATAGGTAATACATAAATGAATGTGTGGCTGTATTCCAATAAAACTTTATGTATGGGCATAAATATTTGAATTTTAAATATGTTTCACATGTTATAAAATATTCTTCTTTTTTTTTTCAACTGCTTACAAATGTAACAGCCATTGTTACCTTGTAAGATATACAAAACAGATTTGGCCCACTGGCTGTAGTTGACTGACTTCTGTTCTTAGGTAAAAGAGGGTAAACACCTTGCAGAGAAAGCCTAGGAGAGAGAATCCTGGGGCAGATTAGGGGTATAATCATGAATCCAGGTAAGAAGACAAGGTTCTTGGACTCTGAAAGGCATAAGCACTGTCCCCAAAGGTATATTCTCCAGGGACTAGAGTCACAGACTTTGGCTGTTTTAGCAACTGGAAAAGATATTCCAAAGTAGCACCAAAATGATTGTTTCATCAGAAACCAAAGAGCTAATGCTGCCTTTCAAACTGGTACCACTCAAGCTCACAGTCTTAACTCTGGCTTGCCTGTCCCAAGCTCCTGGATTTAATTTAATTATCCTCACTGGCCTTTAACAGGCTCTGCCTCACTGAAATTATCTTTTGGAAAAGGCAATCATTTGGTGGGGGGCCGGAGTGGGGAGAAGAGGTTGGTTCTAGGCTCCTGGCTAAAAGTAAAGTCCATCAGCCATCACCCAGAGGTCACCCACTTTTATGAGTGATATTATTTTAATCAGTTTGGTTATCTGGTTTTTCAATTACAAACAACATTTCAGGGAGATCTTGGGGAATGGTTTATTTGATAGCTTAACAACTGGAAAAAAAAAGAAAATAATTATGACATAAGGATGCAAAATATATAGCTGTCTGGGACCATTTAGTAAAGTGCATTTACTCTCTTTTATGTTGTGGTATAGTAGTTAATTTTCAAAATTAAAATGAGTCATCAAGAAATGCTTATATTTTGCTCATCATACTCTGCTTATAAAAGCAAGAAAGTTTGTAAAACATGTTTGGATTTTTGTAAATCAAAATTAGTTTAAAATTTTAAAGAAAGTTTCAGAGCTTAAAAGGATACATGTCAGTTGTAGACAAATTTTATTTTACTGCCTACCAACACCAGGCATTCTTTGCATACGGACAAGTAGAGGCCAAGAGATCTTGGTAACTAGCCCAGTAAGTGTCCAGGCCATCTATAAGGCTGTCTGTAATGGCAGCTCAGATGCACAGGAATCCCAAGAGCTAAGCCAAATAACTCCATAACCAAAGGATTAACTTTTAGAGGCACCATGCCAAAGGAAAGATACAAAAATCAGGAACTAGGAAATACAGTTAAAGGTCAAATTCCAAGAAAGTCATCAATCATTCCTTAAAGTTGAAGAGTTGAAGCAGTAGAAGAGTGAACTGGAAAACTGAAAAAATAAAATGTCTCAAAGAAACAAGTGGATAACAGAAGGAAGGTTTTGCAGATAAGAGCATTTCACCTTTAGATGAAAGCTGGAATAGTGCCTTATCCTCATAATGGACTTCACAGGTGACTGCTCAAACCAGTCCACAATATGCAATCCAGTCAGCACTCTGATGGATCTATTGCAGGTCTTTGTGTTGAGGATTCCTGGATTTAAGCCCATCCTTTCACTTTCTTATCTTTTTTTTTTGAATTTTATTTTTTTATACAGCACGTTATTACTAATCCATTTTATACATATTAGTGTATATCTGTCAATCCCAATCTCCCAATTCATCACACCACCATCCCCCCCATGCCACTTTCCCCCTTTGTGTCCATATGTTTGTTCTCTGTATGTGTGTCTCAATTTCTGCCCTGCAAACTGGTTTATCTGTACCATTTTTCTAGGTTCCACATATATGCGTTAGTATACGATATTTGTTTTTCTCTTTCTGACTTACTTCACTCTGTATAACAATCTCTAGATTCATCCACATCTCTACAAATGATCCAATTTCGTTCCTTTTTATGGCTGGGTAATATTCCATTGTATATATGTACCACATTTTCTTTATCCATTCATCTGTCGATGGGCATTTAGGTTGCTTCCATGACCTGGCAATTATATATAGTGCTGCAATGAACACTGGGGTGCATGTGTCTTTTTGAATTATGGTTTTCTCTCAGTATATGTCCAGCAGTGGGATTGCTGGGTCATACGGTAATTCCATTTTTAGTTTTTTTAAGGAACCTCCATACTGTTCTCCATAGTGGCTATATCAATTTACATTCCCACCAATAGTGCAAGAGGGTTCCCTTTTCTCCACACCCTCTCCAGCATTTGTTGTTTGTAGATTTTCTGATGATGCCCATTCTAACTGGTGTGAGGTGGTACCTCATTGTAGTTTGATTTGCATTTCTCTAATAGTTAGTGATGTTGAGGTTTTCATGTGCTACTTGGTCATCTGTATGTCTTCTTTGGAGAAATGTCTATTTAGGTCTTCTGTCCATTTTTGGATTGGGTTGTTTGTTTTTTTTAACATTGAGCTGCATGAGCTGTTTATATATTTTGGAGATTAATCCTTTGTCAGTTGCTTAATTTGCAAATATTTTCTCCCATTCTGTGGGTTGTCTTTTCATCTTGTTTGTAGTTTCCTTTGCTGAGCAAAAGCTTTTAAGTTTCATTAGGTCCCATTTGTTTATTTTTGTTTTTATTTCCATTTCTCTAGGATGTGGGCCAAAAAGGATCTTGTTGTGATTTATATCATAGAGTGTTCTGCCTATGTTTTCCTCTAAGAGTTTGATAGTGTCTGGACTTACATTTAGGTCTTTAATTCATTTTATTTTTGTTTATGGTGTTAGGGTGTGTTCTAATTTCATTCTTTTACATGCAGCTGTCCAGTTTTCCCAGCACCATTTTTTGAAGAGGCTGTCTTTTCTCCATTGTATATTCTTGCCTCCTTTATCAAAGATAAGGTGACCATGTGTGCGTGGGTTTATCTCTGGGCTTTCTATCCTGTTCCATTGATCTATATTTCTGTTTTTGTGCCAATACCATACTGTGTTCATTACTGTAACTTTGTAGTATAATTTGAAGTCAGGGAGCCTGATTCCCCCAGCTGTGTTTTTCTTTCTCAAGATTGCTTTGGCTATTCGGGGTCTTTTGTTCTTCCAAATGGTGAAACTTTTTGTTCTAGTTCTGTGAAAAATGCCATTGGTAGTTTGATAGAGATTGCATTGAACCTGTAGATTGCTTTGGGTAGTAGAGTCATTTTCACAATGTTGATTCTTCCAATCCAAGACTATGGTATATCTCTCCATCTGTTTGTATCACCTTTAATTTCTTTCATCAATGTCATAGTTTTCTGCATACAGGTCTTTTGTCTCCTTAGGTAGGTTTATTCCTAGGTATGTTATTCTTTTTGTAGGAATGGTAAATGGGAGTGTTTCCTTAAGTTCTCTTTCAGATTTTTCATCATTAGCATATAGGAATGCAAGAGATTTCTGTGCATTAATTTTGTATCCTGCTACTCTACCAAATTCATTGATTAGGTCTAGTAGTTTTCTGGTAGCATCTTTAGGATTCTCTATGTATAGTATCATGTCATCTGCAAACAGTGACAGTTTTACTTCTTCTTTTCCAATTTGTATTCCTTTTATTTCTTTTGCTTCTCTGACTGCCAAAGCTAGGACTTCCAAAACTGTGTTGAATAGGAGTGGCAAGAGTGGACATCCTTGTCTTTTTCCTAATCTTAGTGGAAATGCTTTCAGATTTTCAGCATTTAGTATAATGCTTCCTGTGGGTTTGTCACATATGACCTTAATTATGTTGAGGTAGGTTCCCTCTATGCCCTTTTTCTGGAGATTTTTTATCATAAATAGGTGTTGAATTTTGTCAAAAGGTTTTTCTGCATCTATTGAGGTGATCATATGGCTTTTATTCCTTAATTTGTTAATGTGGTGTATCAAATTGATTTGAAGATTTTGAAGAATCCTTGCATCCCTGGGATAAATCCCACTTGATCATCGTGTATAATCCTTTTAATGTGTTGTTGGATTCTGTTTGCTGCTATTTTGTTGAGGATTTTTGCATCTATATTCATTAGTGATATTGGTCTCTAATTTTTTTTTGTAGTATCTTCATCTGGTTTTGGTATCAGGGTGATGGTGGTCTCATAGAATGAGTTTGGGAGTGTTCCTTCCTCTGCAATTTTTTGGGAGAGTTAGAGAAGGATGGGTGTTAGCTCTTCTCTAAATGTTTGATAGAATTCACCTGTGAAGCCATCTGGTCCTGGACTTTTGTTTGTTGGAAAATTTTTAATCACAGCTTCAATTTCATTACTTGTGCTTCATCTGCTCATATTTTCTATTTCTTCCTGGTTCAGTCTTGGAAGGTTATACCTTTCTAAGAATTTTCCATTTCTTCCAGGTTGTCCATTTTATTGGCATAGAGTTGCTTGTAGTAGTCTCTTAGGATGCTTTGTATTTCTGCTGTGTCTGTTGTAACTTGTCCTTTTTCATTTCTAATTTTATTGACTTGAATCCTCTCTTTTTCTTGATAAGTCTGGCTAATGGTTTATCAATTTTGTTTGTCTTTTCAAAGAACTAGCTTTTAGTTTTATTGGTCTTTCCTATTGTTTTCTTTGTTTCTATTTCATTTATTTCTGCTCTGATATTTATGATTTCTCTCCTTCTGCTAACTTTAGGTTTTGTTCGTTCTTCTTTCTTTAGTTCCTTTAGGTGTAAGGTTAGATTGTTTATTTGAGATTTTTCTTGTTTCTTGAGGTAGGCTTGTATAGCTATAAACTTCCCTCTCAGAACTGCTTTTGCTGTATCCCATAGGTTTTGGATCGTCGTGTTTTCATTGTCATTTGTTTCTAGCTATTTTTTGATTTCCTCTTTGATTTCTTCAGTGATCTTTTGGTTATTTAGTAATGTATTATTTAGCCTCCAAGTGTTTGTGTTTTTTACGTTTTTTTCCCTGTAATTGGTTTCTAATCTCATAGCGCTGTGGTCAGAAAAGATGCTTGATATGGTTTCAATTTTTGTAAATTTACTGAGGCTTGATTTGTGACCCAAGATGTGATCTATCCTGGAGAATGTTCCATGTGCACTTGAGAAGAAAGTGTAATCTGCTGTTCTGGGATGGAATGTCCTATAAATATCAATTAAATTTATCTGATCTATTGTGTCATTTAAAGCTTGTGTTTCCTTATTAATTTTCTGTTTGGATGATCTGTCCATTGGTGTGAGTGAGGTGTTAAAGTCCCCCACTATTACTGTGTTACTGTCGATTTCTTATTTTATAGCTGTTAGCAGTTGTCTCATGTATTGAGGTGCTCCTATGTTGGGTGCATATATAATTGTTGTATCTTCTTCTTGGATTGATCCCTTGATCATTATGTAGTGTCCTTCCTTGTCTCTTGCAACATTCTTTATTTTAAAGTCTATTTTATCTGATATGAGTATTGCTACTCCAGCTTTCTTTTGATTTCCATTTGCATGGAATATCTTTTTCCATCCCCTCACTTTCAGTCTGTATGTTTCCCTAGGTCTGAAGTGGGTGTCTTGTAGAGACTGGAGAAGATGTCTCTTCATTTTATTAGCTCAGCCTACATGTCATCTTTATTAATGTACATGTTTGTATGTTTTCATCTTTTTTCCAAGCTTCTGCCTTAACATATCTACAAAAATTCTTGGAGTTAAGTGTCCAGCTAGCTGTGAGAATATAATCATTGTAAGAAGGATGGAGATATCATACTGGATTTTACAATATATTTCTCATGTCAAAAATTCTCTTAATTGCACAAAAATATATTGTTCCAGAAATGCCAATATTTCAAACATACAATCTCAGATCTTCCCATTATAACTAGAAACGTGGCAAAGGTCTACCATAAAGAAGAACCAAGAATTTATTTAGCGTAATTCATTTTCTGTCCTGGTGGTTAAACATGTTCGATTACCAAAAATTAAGGCATGTTCCAATGTTTCTAGGCTCTGGTTGAAAATCTCTGAAGGTAATAATGGAAGACTCATAAATTTTTCAACTACTTGCTCTTTTATCTTGAACTTATATTGTTGAGTGTTGTTTCCTTTGGCAAATAAAAAATTACTAAAGAGACTTTAACTTTGTTTCCAACGTATTTCCAGTTAAATGTTTCTGATTACTTTAGAGCACTTTCCCATGAGGCCATTTCTCTATCTCTGCATATTATATTCCGAAGTCCTAAAGAAATGGTCACTTGCCATCTGGCCATTAACCTACTTCCCTTCTCTTGCTTGGGATGCAAAGACAGAAATAATTAAGTCTACATCTTAAAGCAACCTTTGTGCTTGGTCCAATTACTCATTTAAATAATAAATAAGTCCACTAATACATCGCAATTCACTGTATTGCCTTTCACTAATTCACCAGTCTACTTTATTGAACAAATAAAATATTAACTCCATGAAAGCTGGAACCGTGTCTGTCTTATTCATTGCTATTTCAACATCATCTACAATATGTGAAATAGATTAATGTATCAATAAATATGTTAAATACATGAATGAATAAGCCCTACTAACACTGTGCCCCATTATCCAATACCACTCCAGTCACATACACATAAAATTAATTAAACATATTAAGACATATTACAGAAAGGTACAGCTTCATGAGAAATATAAAGCTTCACATACATCAGAAATACAAAGCTTCTCTTACTATTTTCTCTTCTTTGTAGATAGAGTAATGGCAGAATCCTTTAGATGCTCTAGAATAATTTTAAAATATTTTAACTTCAAAATGAAAAACTTTAACAGGAATCATAAAAACAGAGAAACAGTGATAAGTGTATGTAAATACATGGTGTTTATCAACTAATCTCTTTAATAGACCTACTACCCAGTTTAACAAAGAGATAGTACAGCATACAAGGCAAGGGCAGGTGGCCCTAGAGTCAGACTGCTTTGGTTCATACCCACTGTAGCCACCAGTTGTCCTTGGACAACTAATTAAAATCTCTGGCTCTTGGTTTATTTATCTGAAAAGAGATAATAATAGCACCTACCTTACAGGATTGTATGAGGTTAAATTATTGTGCCTATTATTTGTCTATTGTCTCTCACTCCAAATCTACTCTTCTCTCCTCTGTTCTCTGGTGCTGAGAAGGGAGTCTGCAAACTACATTTCTCAGACCCCTTTGCCAGTGGACATCTCATTGTTCTATCAATAAGAGGCACAAAGAGGTAGACTGGAAAGTAGGAGGATGAAGAAAGGACCTCCTCCTGTTTCTTGCTGTTTTTGTCAGCATTATTTATGCCCATTTATTTGAGCCTCCAACTTATTTCAACACACCTGCCCTCTTGGAGATACTAGCAATAGACTGTCCATGCCATAGTTTCAGAGAACGGAGCACTGGCTGGCTCTATGGGGTTATTTCTCAAATTCATGAGATGTCAACTACAGCTGAGTAACCCTCTCATCAAAAGTCTGAGCACCCTCCTGTGATCTACTGGATTCTGGTAAACCCAACTCTGTTGCTCTCCCAGATGTTGGGGAGTAAAGTACATGTAGCTGCTTCCATATGGTTATTATCTCTGTTTCTTTCTTCAGCTCCCCCACACCTGTATAACCAGTTCCCTAGGTTAAATGACCCCTACTCGAACACCTATTGTGGTTATTAGCTTTCTGACTGGGCCCTGACATAAAATAAGTGGATATTTGTAAAATGCTTAGAACATTGCATAGCACATGGTAAGTGCTCAATAACTTTTAGTGTTGTTATAAGCATAATACTGAGTTATTTATTAGGACAACACCTGATCTCTAGTTTCCACAGTCAGGTGAAAGGTAGCTGAATTTAGGAGAAAAAGCTGAAAATTATTCTCCCAGCAAATCCTGTGAATGAAACATACTAATCTACAACTAAAAAATAGTGTGCAGTAGGTATGAGATAAATATTTGCTGAGAATAGATGAATAAACATTCCTCTTAACTCTTTATTAATGGGCTTCTCTAGCTATCTGTGGTAAAAAAAAAAAAAAATCATTTCTAACCCATCACAGACTGGTATGTGGTCCCCCAAACATGATCAAAATGTAGCTTGTGTCACCTATGAACCAGGACATGAGTTCAGTATACCCAAACCATTCTATACCCTGTTCAACAAAATGAGGCCACCAATCATGGGCATGAATGTTGTGGTAATATTGTATTGCCAATAGACTTTTTAAACCCTACTCTCAATTTATATACTTATCTTCTGTGGATTGGTTCCCAACAGTTTTAAATGTTCCAGAACACACTTTGAGTAGCACTGTTTTATAGTGAAATGGTGTTATCCACTCCTTTTGTTAGAAAATCCCAACTGAGTGAGAGGTTTGGTTCTTCCCTGATAGGACTCTGAATTCTCTTTAATTACAGAGTTTTCTAACTACATACAGAGAAGAAAAGCTTGAATTATATTGGAGAACATGTGAATGGTGAGTCATGTAGGCTGCCATTTTAGAAAGGATGGTACATAACAACCTGGCTATGTTTTAGTATCTTAATTGAATTAAAAAGTGTCCCATTTCACCGCCCTTCCCCCAAACAGGAACTACTAGCCATACCTTATACTTTCTAATCTTCATTTCTTTTGACATAGGACATCTTACACTACAATGTTCCCTTATTGTTCCCTACCTAGTCATCCTTCTAAGCTCAAACCCAAAGCCATCTATTCCATGAAGTCTGCTTGGATCACCCAGTAATACTCTATTTACACCCACATACTTAATACATACTTCCTGGTACTGTAGATTTTTTCACTTTAATTCATGGCTTACCTTCTTTAAAGATTTTTAGGTCCTTGAGGAAAGGACTCTTTCTTAGAAAACTTTGTGTCCTCCTAAGAAACTGCATGTGAGGCTCTACATAAAGGTGTTCTCTAACTGCAAAAGGGTACAGTGAGATATCCACGTTCATAGAGGATAGCAGTGGGAAAAGGAAGCATACATTCGATTACCAAGGAAGTACTAAATTTCAGTACACCATACTGGTTTTTTAACCAAACCATAGTGGGACCAATGCTTATAAAATATTTTGAAATCCTTGAGTAAAAGAGATTTTTATGAATGCAGAATAAAACAAAATATTTCCTGTTAGGAATAAAAAAATCATGAGGTATTTATTAACAGCCTGAATAATATAATGAATTATAGTTTTATTTTTAGAGTATAATAATAATTTAAAGTTAAAAATTTTTATTAGAGAATATAGTAAAATAATTTGCATGGAAAACAATTACTAGTGAGTCACAGACTTCATGTCAGGAAAATTTTTCCTCTTTATGCATGAGGAATATTTCTATCATCTTTGGCCAAAACAAGTAGATAAAAACTGAAGAGCTCTCTATCTATAAAGAAAGGATTTGCCAAACAAGATGAAGAATAGTTTAGTCTCTATCTAAATTATTTAAAATTCCTTAATCTTAACTGATTTGTTTTTCTTATATGAAAATGTCAAAGGAATAGTAGAAATAATTCCATTGAGAGAACCAGGTTACATACATACATTTTTTTAGTTGTGGCCCTGTAACTAGCCAGTTTTAAAATTTTCTGCATATCTTTACACTCTGAAAATGAGATTTTAAAATATATGATCTCTATGTTTCTTTTCATCAGAAATAAGAAAAGTGTTTTTGAAATAGAAATTTCTCTCTAAGATGAGAAGGCTCAGTGATTGTTGAACTACACCAAGGGGCAATTTGACATTTCCCCAGTAGTTTTTACACTAAGTCAAACCTTTTGAAACTTTAAAGGTGATAGAAAGAAAATGATTCACGTTAACAGTTTCAAAATCTGCCTGGTTACTGGCATGCTTAGCAGAATTATTTTAACCCTAACCCTATCAGAACCTTTTTTTTTTTTTTTTTTTTTTAAACTTTTATTTATTTATTTATTTGTGGTACGCGGGCCTCTCACTGTTGTGGTCTCTCCCGTTGCAGAGCACAGGCTCCGGACACGCAGGCTCAGTGGCCATGGCTCACGGGCCCAGCTGCTCCGCGGCATGTGGGATCTTCTCAGACCGGGGCACGAACTTGCGTCCCCTGCATCGGCAGGCGGACTCTCAACCACTGCGCCACCAGAGAAGCCCCAGAACCTTCTTTTCAACAAAGTATATTCCTTTGCAATCAAACCTTCCTTTATATGCCATATACATCTCAAAAGTATGTTTTGACCTTGACTTCAATTTGGGAAATATATTTCATGCTATGGTCCATTTTAAGTAGAGCCTATGATAATGGAAGCTGATGCATAGCTAATTTCTGGTTAGTGCTTCATAAATTATTTAGATGACCCCTTTCATAGGAATGAAAAGAAAGCAATGTCCATTAAAGTTTCTCAGAGATTACACTAGCTTTGGCTGTGTATTTTCTACTTGTTTATAGGTTTTGTAGTGGCTCTTTTGCTATGAATATTCCTCCGGTCCTTGAGAATTATAAGATCCATGAAAATTAGTAAATCAGGGAGTGAGAGTCCCACTCAAATCTAATTCTATGCAAATACTACTGAGGATAAGACAGACAAATAGACCATCTATTTGTTTCCTCCTTCCTCATGGCAGGGATGTGAATGGAGACCAGCAGATGGTACGTTGATCAAATAATTAAGAGAATTAAAACTTATATCCATCCTGACACCGAGTGCAGACAAGGCACATGCTTTTCACATGCTTCTTGTTTGTGTTGCCTATTTTGTTTGTTCTTAATGTCAGCAGTTATGTATAGTTAGCTTTACTTCTGAGTCTTACTGTACTAAAACAATGGTTACTGAAGTATGTAGGTGAACTCTTAATAATAACAGTTATAATTATTATGAAAAGCTATAGAAGTTGCACCCCCATACCCACTGCACTGTCATAAGTATATTTGTAAAGATATGAAAAAAAGGAGCTTACCAGAGTTGTGAGTCTACTGGCATATCTCTATGCAAAAGGTCAGCAATGGAAATTGCATCAAGAACATCATTTAGTCATAGAAGACAGACTGATGACATCTCAGCCTATAGATACCTTCTGTGCCAGTAACTTTAACTGCAAGAATTGTCTTTTGCCAAAAGTGTCTAGATAATGCAACTCTAATATATCTTAATTCTATTATAGCTGCTACAGCAGTTTGCTCTGTATTTTCAATATTTTTCATTCAATAAAAACACTAGATGCTAATGCTAAAAAACAAAATTTAACTGAGTAAATTTTAAAGATCTTATTGTCTTTAACATTTCATGAACTGTGCAGCAGCCCATCTAGCAGATAGAAAGGAGCTCTGAGGAGCTGTACAAAATGAAAGATTTTTTATAGGCAAAAGGGAGTAGGAACAAGGAAGTTATATTAGGCAAAAAAAGAGGATTGGTCATTGCAAGGATACTTTCCCTTAGGTGATGGCAGGGGTCTATCAGGCAGGTGACCTAACTAGTGTTGATCAGGTGATTCCGGATTGACTGCTTTAAGATTCCATCTCTGGGAGACTGAAACTATAATCAAGTTTTGGTTTGGTGAGGTGGTGCTTAGCATAAGTGACTCCATTTTGGGCCTGTTATCTTATTTTAAACACAGAGAATGAAAGAATTGTCCAGTAGGAGAGAAGAAAAAGCTACATGAATATTTGAAAAAGCATGTACAAACACTGTAATAGAGATGAACAATGCACACTGGTAACACAAAGGAGGGAAAGACTAACTTTCCTTGGCATTGGAGGAAGTTCTTACAATGAGAACATAGTTGATAAAGTTCTTTGTGATGAGTAGAAATTTTCCAAACAGACAGTTGAGTAGAATACAGGAACAAAAGAGGCATAAAACAGCATGAACCAACAAGATCCAAGTACTCCATGGGAAAATTAGAGGGCCTCACCGCCCTCTACACCATCCAGTAATTTGGGAAGTTATGTCCTAGGCAATGGGAAGCCCCAAATGCTTTCTTAAAGAACTGGAATAGTATGATCATGTTTGCCACTTGGAGATCATTCTGGCTGAAACATACAGAATTGACTAAGTCACACCAATTAAAGGTAAAATGAGTGGTTTGGAGAGACTTGTTATCATGGAAGTTTGAACTAAAGAGGTAGAAGATGGTAAAAGGAAGGGACTAATCTGAAAGGCTCTCAAGAGGAAAAATGGACTCATAGCAATGACATTGAATGAAATGGATTCACTTATTTTCTCAGCACTTTACCTAGGCAGTTTACTAGTCCTTAGGGATACAACTAACTTGAACAGATATAGAATTTATGGCCTAACAGGAGAGACAGAACTTTAAACAAGCTTTTACAGTGGAATGTAAGTGCTTTGATGGGGTAAGATGGGTTGCTATGGCAGCAGAGCACAGAGTCTCCAAACTTAGACAGGAGATATGGGAATATTTTGCTGGGGAAATAAAATCTAAACTGAGACCTAAGAGGAAAGGGGTGGAGGGGAGATTTGCAGGAAGAGATGAGAGCATTTAAAAAGGGCTTGAGTTCAAAAATGGTTTTCACAGGAGAGAAAACCTGAAAGAATTTGTAAAGAGATGAGAAGAGGTAAGAAGGGGAAGCAGAGGCCAGCAGAGGGTCCTGAGCGCTGTATCCATCTGAAGGGTAATGTTGAACCACTGAGACAATTTTAATCACAGAAATAACACATATATTTGCATTTTAAGAAACTCACCCCAGATGTGATTTAGAGAACTCATAGCTAGAAAAGGCCAGCCCTTGTGTTTTCTATATCACAGTATTCCTCACACTTTGCTCAGCTTATTTGTTTAAAGGCTATTCCTCTCACTAGACTACATGATTAAAGCAGAGAAAGCATCTTTCTCGTGCATTACTATATTCCTGCACAGGTACTCAATAATGTTTGGATGAGATAATAAACAAATGAATAAATGAGTGAAGAACAATTAGAATGCTATTATAGGATTCCACCAAGGGAATGTGGGAACATTGAAAGAATAGAGGTAATTGACATAAAGATAATTGGACAGCTTCAAGAGATATTTATAAGTGCAATTGACAGGTCATTGAAAGTGATGAGAATAAAGTTACGAAAAAGCAAGAATACTTTCTAGTTTACTGTCTTACAAAACAAGGATAGTGATGCCTTTATCAACTGTCTCTACTTAGCCAGCCAACTTTTATTTCCCATAATGCTCTAGCACTCAGCTTTATGCTCTTCACCATTTCCTTCGCAAATTATTCCTTAGACTGCCCTGGACAATTAGTTACCAACTTCAGATTGCAATTTATTTCCCTTGAGCTCCTTAAAATCAGATATAAAACTCACACTTTCCAAAGATTTGAACAAAGAAAAATAAATTATAAAAAAAATTAGGAAAAATTTTATAAGCTAGAAGTAAGAAGAGAAAACACAACTGAAGCTCAAATTTAAAATAAGTGGAAATTGAGTGGCAATCACCATTAGAAATTATGATTGAGGATGAATTATGTGTAAGACCCTGGATAGAGATAATTAAATAATTGTATTGTTTTATTTCAGAGATAGGACATTTATGTCCCATAATGCATAAGAGTATAAAGAATAGAAAGCAGTATATGATAAGTACCAAATGAAAGGTAAAGAGAGTAAGGTCTACCTGAACCCAACTGATGAAAATATTTCTTTGTCCTGGAACACAGGGCAAGTTGAAGGAAGGACCCGGGACACTCCATATGTCCTAAATCTCTTCTCAATAAGGCTTTGTGTCCCTGTTAATGACTATATCAACCCCTGTCTAGTGTGTTTTCCATCACAATAATATCATGAACTCCAAGTTCAAGATTTTTGCTCCAACCTGCAGCTGGCAATATTCCTGAGCAGACATAGCTAATACCCAGCAGCTGAATGTATTTGGATTGATAGTCAGAAATATTCATGGTGCCAAATGTGAGAGGCACTGATATTCATGCCACTCATCAAATGAGCAAATTAGTTATTTAATTTCCCCAGTCCTAAGAATCTCAGCACCCTCATATCTTCTTTGCTAAAAAAAAAAAGTGGTATCTGGAGAAGTGAGATAAAAATCAGAACCTGTCATCATCCACATAGAAACTAAACTACTGGCATTAATATTTCTCTCCCAGTTTGGCATGTTCACCTTAATGAAAATACCAGAACGGCAAGCAGCTTTCTTCCTGGCTCTTAGGGAAATAAAATGCAGCAGAATCCTAATGCTTTTAACATGATCTATTCACTTTGGATAATATAAAGTATCATGGGAAAAATGAATGAGAGAGATGAAAGCATTACAAAAAATGACAAAATGATAGGTGATATAGTAGCCAAAAATGGGAATGTAAAGAGAGGAAAAACAAGACCCCTAAGAAATAAATTATACATACATGTCTTCATATCTCTTTTCCACATGAAGCTCATGTGTGTGTATATGTATGTGTGTGTGTGTTGTTAGTGTGGTTAGCACTGTTATTTTTTAGTGTTAATGGAGAAATAGCTAGCAGCCTTTTCTTCCTACTAAAGATATTTTCCAAGCAGCACATTAAATATGTATATAGATGAAAAGAGAATTATATGTGTCTTTTATAGGAGCAGAAAAATCCCAGAAAGGGGAGGGGAGAAAGGATAGCAAAAATAAATAAATCAATCAAAAACTGACATGGAATTGAGGTGGGACTGAGAAAGGAGGATGCAAATAAGTAATACTGGAGAAATTCAAATGGCTTCAAGTGAACAGAATAAAAAATTCAAGCAATGTAGGAATTCAACAGAGAAAAATGAGGGCAGTAACTAGATGGAAATGAGGGCTCTGATATCTAGGTGTCTTGGTGTACTTTACTGTTACTTTTCACGGATTTTCAAGGATTTTGTGAAATTAAAATGAATAAAGAACCTTAATCAGACAAACTTTTGCTCATTAAAAGGTGGGACTTTTTCAGGTTATATTCATAAGAGACTGCCAACCAAATCCTGTCTGTCACTATTGTGGAAACTTATGGAAGACCCACATAGAAAGCGGGTTTTTAGAACAGGACGTGGTGGGTGAAGAAACAGGGCAGGCTTACTGGAGAAGCACAGGAAAAGGGAGTAGTTGACTCAGTTTCTAAAGCAAACTTGAACCTAACCAACTGAGTTAACACATTCACATAAACCGCCTTCGTATGTCTGAGTAAATAGAGAAAAATCATCAAGTATCTCCCTTTCTCTAATTTTTGAATGGTGAGGAAACTTCATGCATGGCTCCCTTAAAGGCAATAAAGCATGGGGTTAACACTGAACCCGTCAGAAAAATGGTTGACTTCCACATCAAAGTAACATTTGAGGAAGCATGGTGGGGTAGGGGGAAGGATAGTAGAGGCAAACAAAAATGGTTTGAAGGCCAGGTCTTTACTTATTCATAGTGTGATTTTTGTGTGGTAACTTATCTGAGACTTTGCTTCCTCTTTTACAAAATGCAGACAGTAATATCTATTTATGCAAGGGTGTTTCAACACGTGAATACAAGTACAGGCATCCCTTGCTTTATTGGGCTCTGCAGATATTGAATTTTTTGCAAATTGAGTTCTTATGGCAACCCCACATTGTCAGATGACGGTTAGCATTTTTTAACAATGAAGTATTTTTAAATTTTTAACAACGTGTATTTTTATGCACGTTGTTTTTGTAGATATAATGCTATTGCACACTTAGACTACAGTATACTGTAACCATAACTTTTATTTGCATGGGGAAATGAAAAAATTTCTGTGACTTGCGTTATTGCCATATTCGCTTTATTGCGGTGGTCTGGAACTGAAGCTACAGTATCTCTGAGGAATGCTTGTAATTTGTTCATTCAATAAACACTTTTGTAATGTCACAAGTATTGATGGTTCAGGGGTGAACAAGCAGAGATAATACCTGACCTCGTGAGACATTCTAGTAGACAGTATACTAAATACATAGATGTTCAATGAACTGCAGCTAGTATTTTGTTAAAAGAATAAGAAATGCATTCAAGGTAAAGAAAAGAAAATCCCCTGGACACACCATAAACTATCACCTGCAGGTAGGTGAGTCTTTGCTAAATGGAAAACAAATGTGGCTGATTTGGCATAAACCGTAGTATTCTGATACATGTACTGACAAGTTCCACAGAGTAAGAAAGCTAGCTAATGAAAGAGGTAGATGAGAAAAACGTGCCTGGCTTTAAATGTATGTATGTGGCTTCTGTAAAAATCCACCCCAGCTGCTCCATTACATATTCAACAAGATTTCCTACATTGAAGAAGCAGATACAGGTTGTGTTACTGCTTCCCTACAGACTCACTTTGAGTATTAAGAGGGTTTTCAGTATAATAAAAACAAAATTGAATACCTCTCTGGGCTGGTGAATAGGCTGCATTACTTAGCTCACTGCAGTAATAGAAAATTGACTTATTAAAAAAGGATCTCACAGTCCATACTCCTCACAGTGCCAAGTCCAGGGAAAATTTCTTCTCCCACCACACAGCCACAGGAGCTGCCAAAAGCAAAGACCTTGAAATTGAGGATAGCCTTTCTTCTGTTTTCAGAAGTCTCTGGCATTTAACTCTAGCTTCTTGGGATGCTGTTTTATCGACAGGTAATGCTCCAGACTAATTACTTCACCCAGAAGAAAAGCCTTTGCAGAAACCCTGTGTAAATGCTCCAAAGCTTTCTTTCTTCTTTTCCAAGATTCTGTTTAGGTTGTTAATTACAGTGACAGCTCTGTTGAGCTGGCCTCCAGTTCCAGAGGCCATCTCTAAGCTGAGGCATTAGAGGAGCTCCCAAGGAAGCACTGCTCAATGCTGAAGAAATTAAAATTACTATTAGTCTAGAAACCTCCTGGACAGCAGCAGCCCTATCTCTGTGCAGGATCCAGCGAGAGCTTGAGTGGAATTTCTCATTGAGATTCCAAGAGCATGCCTACATTTCCACGGTGAAAATGCATTTCCATTGTGAAGAGTACAATGAAGAAAGTTTAGGGAATAAAGGGTAACAATTCTCTAAGGAAATGAAATTTAAAAAGAGGTCGAATAGGGGCTTCCCTGGTGGCACAGTGGTTGAGAGTCTGCCTGCCGATGCAGGGGACACGGGTTCTTGCCCCGGTCCGGGAGGATCCCACATGCCACGGAGCGGCTGGGACCGTGAGCCATGGCCACTGAGCCTGCGCATCTGGAGTCTGTGCTCCGCAACGGGAGAGGCCACAACAGTGAGAGGCCTGCATACCGCAAAAAAAAAAAAAAAAAAAAAAAAAAAAAAAAGTGGTCGAATGGAATTAAGGAGGCAAGGAGGATGAGGAGAGTTCTTTACAGGGATGTTTTTCTACAATAATCAAAAGATTTTTGTGAAAAAGAGCTATATGATGGCCAAAGATATATGTGCATTCAATTCAGTAAATGATACACCAAAAAGAAAACAGTAGTCAATTCTGTTTATTAGAGTTATAGGTGTTTTTCTTCTAATTTCACCTTTGGCATTATCTCTTTATTCTAAAACAATGATGCATCAATTGGGTCAATAAATAAATATTTTTAAAATAAGATGAAGTGGTAGGCACCATGAGTCCTCTCTAGTCCATGTCCACATGCCAGTCCCATCTCCTCAGTCAGCCCCTTGTGATGCCGTTCTTTACAACTGACCCACTAAATCCACATTCAACTCAGGACCTCATTAACCTTCCATATGAGGATGGCAGGGCTGCAAATCACGAAATCACTTCAACTAGGACAATAAAAAAGGAGTGATTTATTTAGTACTAGGATAGGGGCTATGGCTTGGAACCCAAAACCAAGAAAAGCAGTGGACCTGAAAAGGGATTGGAACCAAAGTTATTCTCTCAGATCTCTCTGGGGTTGTTGGTCTCTCATCTCTGACTCTTTCTACACATGCTTCATCACTCTTTCTGCAAAGAAGCTTCTTCCACTGTTCTGTTCACACAGTGGAAAACTGCCAACCTCTACCCACTGGTTCTATTATGTCTAATACCAGATCCAGGGGAGAAATAGAGAGGATATGGGGACTTGAGTTCAAGCACTGGCCCTTCTCAATCACACTTGGATTTTTTTTCTGTGACAGTAAATTTTGTTTAGAGTTCTCCGCTGATGACAAGCAAATGCTAGAAATCTTACAAGGTTCTACTGCTCTATGACATGCAACCTCTCCAAAACAGAAAGTCAAATCTGGCTACTACTCCTAGGCTTCTGTGTCTAAGCAAAAACTTGAACTAGGACTTTACCCATTCCAATGTTCTGGAGCTAATAAGACTAATAGATCTACCTTTCCACTCTCCAGAATAGCCATTTCACATTACTTCCTCGTCCCCTTCCTCTAAAATCTCTAACACTTCTTCATACCTCATTTAAAAACATGTATAGTCAGATGAGAACTACCTCAAACTTCCACCACAAAACACAGATATTTGCATATATATTTCTACCTTTCCTCATGTTACAATGGATAAAATTTCCATACATTTATCTCATGCCAAACCTTCTAGCTATGCTCTATATCTGTACTGTCCAATACAATAGCCACTAGTTTTATGTGGCTATTGAGCAGTTAATACACAGCTAATCAAAATTGATGTGTACTGTAAGCATAAAATGCACACCAAATTTCAGACCTAATATGATAAAAAGAAGGAAAACTATCTCAATAATTTTATATTAATACATATTGAAGTAATAATATTTTGATGTTTGGGGTTAAATCAAATATTTTTATATTAGTTTCACTTACATTTTAAATAAATTTAATGTGACTTCTAGAAAATTTTTAAATTACGTATGTGGCTCAGATTATATTTCTATTGCACAGTACTGCTCCATATCCTATCCCTGCTTGACATTTCCCACTGCCCCCCTTCCCAGCAACATTAGTTTCCCTCTCATTCCTGGATCATTCTCATTGGCACACAAAGACACTTTTTTATTGTTTTTCAAATAAGGACATTCTTTGATTTTTCTCCACATTTCTCCATAACTCTTCAGCACAGAATTCCTCAAAAGATTTGTCTATAATTACTATCTCCATTTCTCTACTCCTATTCTCTCCTAAAGACCACTCAAGTTGGGTTTACATCTTTTTATTGAGGTCACTTATGGCATCCATCTTGTCAAATCATATGGTTGGTTCTATTCCCTTCTTACCCAACCTCTTGACCACTCACTCCTTGAGATACATTTTCCCCTCATCTCCTCTGACTATATAATACTCCCCAGTGTCCTTGCCTGGCTTCTCTTTTTCTTCCTGACTTAAAACACTTCAGTGTCCTAGAGCACAATCCTAGACCTCTTATCTATTTTCACTCACCTAAACTTCACTCAGTTACTCATCCAGTCCTGCTCTTGGTTTTAAATATTATCTATATGCTGATGATTCCAAAATGTATTTCTGTACCCAAAATGCACCCATGAGCTCCAAAGTTATGAATCCAGTTGCTTCCTCAGCCTTTACTCTTGGCTTGTGAATAGGCATCCTAAGCCTTGCACAACTAAAACCCAGTTCTTGATAACCATCCCTCCTCTTTCATCCTTTCCAATCTCAGTTGTGGCATAATATCTTCCCAGATGCTCAGGCCACAGACCTAAAGATCATTAGTCATTTTCTTCTACTTTATCCTCATATCCAATGTATTCTCCTGGTGACCTCTCAGTATCTCCAGTGTAGCCCAAGCCATTCTCATGTCTCCTAGAATATTGCAAAGCCTACTTCCTCCCTTTCCCTACTTCAGTTCCTCTTGTTCAAAACATACAGAGTGTCCTTTTTTAAAGCTCAGTTGAGTTTATATTACTCTTCTGCTTGCAACTCTTTAGTATGTTTGTAATCATAATTGAAATAGAATCCAACTACCTTAACATGGCCTATAAGGTTGTATATTATGTGACTTTGGTAATATCTCTGATCTAATCTCTCACAGTATTCACCATCTTTTGCTGGGCTCCAGCTATTCTGAACCTCATTTCTGCCAGGAGAACACACTAAGTAAGTTCCTGTTTCAGGGTCTTTACACTTGTATTTCCTTAGAATGCTCTTTGGATTTTTCTTATTATTTGGGTATCAGCTCAGTTATCCCATTGTAAGAGAGAATTTCCTTGATCCCTTTAGGTAATGTGTTATCTTGTCCACCCCCACAATCACTTTCTATTCCCTTACTTTATTTTATTTTCTTCATAGTGTCTGAAATTTCTATCCCATTAGAATATAAGCTCTATGAAAAGAAATTGTGCTTTATTCACTATTGCATGTTTTATGCTCAGAAGAGTGCCAAGAACCCACTAACAGCTCAAAAGAAAACTGATGAATGAAAAGATTAATAAATAAATGGATGATACAGCCAACAGAGACAAGAAAACAATGAACAGTTCTACAATTTGTTCTCATGATATATGAGGAATGCCAGTTCCCCCAAGGTCCATACTGAACTCTAGCCCAATTTATTGAAGCCACTTTACACTGAGAAACTGTATCAAGTTTATTCAACATGAGATGCCCACAAGAAAAACATTAAATAACCTAGCAAAATTGGGCTCCCCCATCACCTGCACCTTCCCCCTCATATCAGTCTAAAAGTCAGAATCCTACTTTTTGCTGAACTGTGTAGTTTGGCCACAGATGTGCAAAAAGAGAATTCAACTGCTGCAATTCAACATGGCATTTAACTGATTTCTTGCTCTGGATTTCAGCAATTTCAGAATTTTTAGACAGCTTACAGATAGATAAAGCTTTTCATAAGAGATTTTCATATTTGCAATGCTACACTTTTCTTCTGGCTGGCAAACCACCCTTTCTGTAAGATCCAGTCTTGGTTTGTACCAAGGAAATATGGGAAACAATTTATTGTTTCATCATCCATAAGCAAGACCATTCCCTCAAATGAAGGAATTTTCACTTCCTTAATGTTCCACAATTTTTCCCAGGGGTCTGTTACTTACAACCCTACTGTCTGATAAATTTCTGTCAAGTTACTATTTGGTAGCAAGGTATACAAACTCACTTAAGCAAATTGGAAAATGTATCAGAAGAATATCAGAGATGTAGCCAAGACTCCCAAAGAGTGAAAACATTTGGGAACCAAGATTCTTTAATTTTCTATTTCTCTTGGAAAGTCTGTGTTAGTCTTCTCTCTCTTTCAACAGTGGCCTTTTTCCTGACTCTTCATTAACGTAGCAGGGTCTAGCTATATAGGTTTCCTGCTTTTTACCCTCTTGTAATTTAAGTGCCAACAAAGACTAAGTATATTTTGAGTTCAAATTCCAAGATCCTGGAGAGGGAAATGTTTTGTCCTAGCTTGGATCATGACTACATCTCTGGTCCAATGGCTAAATTATGGGGTCACATGATCCACTGCCTACTTATCAGTTGTTCTGGACATAGGCTTTCTGAAAATAGGGAAAATGCAGATTCTTTAAGAAGGTACTGTGGGGCTTCCCTGGTGGCGCAGTGGTTGAGAGTCCGCCTGCCGATGCAGGGGACACGGGTTCGTGCCCCGGTCTGGGAGGGTCCCACGTACCGCGGAGCAGCTGGGCCCGTGAGCCATGGCTGCTGAGCCTGCGCATCCAGAGCCTGTGCTCCTCAATGGGAGAGGCCACGGCAGTGAGAGGACCGCGTACCTCAAAAAAAAAAAAAAAAAAAAAAGAAGGTAGTGTGGAGACCGGGAAGTGATGAAGAGTAAAATTCTTTGCATGTCTGGTACAGTGCCAGAAATGGAGGAAAACTTAACTTCTATTGACTGCTCATTGCTTCCCTAGACCATGAGGGACCATGTATTTCTACTCTCCAGTAGAACTGCTAGTGCCAAGCACTGTGCATTGCATATAGGAACCCCAATAAATATGGCTTTCATAAATGAATGAATGAATGAATAACAATTTTCACACAAGAGACAATGCAGAAATAAACATAAAAAAGAAAATTATAAGCCAGAAGTGAAGGGGAAGAATCATGGATGTGTGTCTTACTTAAAGAATGGGTAAACATTTAGTAATAGATATTCATTGCAGCTCGATTTACAATAGCCAGGACATGGAAGCAACCTAAGTGTCCATCAAGAGATGATTGGATAAAGAAGATGTGGCACATGTATACAATGGAATATTACTCAGCCATAAAAAGAAACGAAATTGAGTTACTTGTAGTGAGGTAGATGGACCTAGAGACTGTCATACAGAGTGAAGTAAGTCAGAAAGAGAAAAACAAATACCATATGCTAACACATATATATGGAATCTAAAAAACAAAAAAAGGTTCTGAAGAGCCTAGGGGCAGGACAGGAATAAAGACACAGACATAGACAGTGGACTTGAGGACACGGGGAGGGGGAAAGGTAAGCTGGGATGAAGTGAGAGAGTGGCATGGACATATATACACCACCAAATGTAAAATAGATAGCTAGTGGGAAGCAGCCGCATAGCACAGGGAGATCAACTCGGTGCTCTGTGTCCACCTAGAGGGGTGGGATAAGGAGGGGGGGAGGGAGGAAGGTGCAAGAGGGAAGAGATATGGGGATGTATGTATATATATACCTGATTCACTTTGTTATACAGCAGAAACTAACGCACCATTGTAAAGCAATTATACTCCAATAAAGATGTTTAAAAAAAATAGATATTGGGGTCTAAAAGCAGAAACTTGCAGAGTAATACAAAAATTTTCAAAATATCCAAATAATTGTTGAATTCTTAAACAAGTTAAACTTTATTTATTAAGGACTAGTGAACCATTGTGTGAGTTAATGCAATTTATACCATTACTATCTCCTAATTGTTCGCTAAGACTCATTGTCCAATCTGCTATTACTGCCATCACTATTATAATTATAGATGTGTTGGAGATGGACAAGATACTCAAGAAAGATGTGGAAAATGCTAATGACAAACTTTACATTATTGAACTAATATTTTCCAAATAATTTCCATCTGTGCAGCTTTTACCCTTTATCCACAGCAATGATGCTTTCATATGTTTCTCCTTTACCTAAGCATAAGATTACTAGTGGAAAGTTTATACCCTACATTAATAGGAGAAGAAGGGGTCCTGCATTTTTGTTAACAAGGCAGAGAGATTTGCAACTGTGTTTATAGTTAGGCAATGCTAAGGAGCTCAGAGATAAGCTGTAGGCTTTTGGGGATGTTTATACGTATCATAGAGGAAGGTAAAATGAATAGCCTATTGTTTGCTCCTCAAACAAATGAAAAAATGGTAAACTAACACTTAAAGATGTGCTTCCCTCTTAAAAAGGTAACTCAGATCTTTTAAAGCTATTTAATATACTACTACTGTTGTTTGGTTTGAAAAGGCATATTAAAATGAAGTGGCTGTCCTTGATTCCTCTATTTACAGTGGTGAATATATTTAGATTTTGAATGACACAATTCTTTCAATTCAAATCCCTAAAGCTGGGTTCCATTATTTATAATTTAAACATTTTACACTAAATATGTTTCCAGGAAAACTTCACTTATATTTTTCCATTTTACCCTTACAGTCATTCTTTAGAGAATGTAAATTTGACAAAAATATATTGTTCAACCACAAAACATCAGGCATTGTAGAAACTAGTTTAAAAACACACTCCTTGCCTTAAGTTACTTCTGGGGGATACCAGCATGTAATCAGAAAATAACCACAGAATATAATGAGAATTAAACTAGAAGTTAGTAAGGGGCTCTGGGAGCCCCTAAGCACACTGCAAGGGTCTTACCCAGTGAAGGAAGTTATTACCTCCAGATTCTTCAATTATAAGAACAAGATAGCCAGACAAAGAGAACGAGATAGGTGGAGCAAACAGAGCTCAGTGCAAATATTATATCCATCTTACAAATAATTAATAGATGGACTTGAGCACATAGTAACTCCAAAACTGCAAGTTATATTGTATTTCCTCTATTTTGGCTTGTCTACTTTCCATTATCTTACACTACATCCCTTATACAAAGGGATTTTGTGATTACACAAAAAAAATTGAAGACTGAAATTATCTGATGATTGTAGCCAATGGAGTTCATTAAAATCTGGACTGAAAATGAATACTTATGGCCCTTATAGCATTTTGGTATCAGCCTTATCAATGTTTAAGCACTGCATTGGCTTATCTCATTTAATCTTACAAAAATGCTAAGAGGTATGCACTATTATCTTCATTTATAGATGATAAAATTGAAGCAGGGTTAAAAAACTTGCCTAAGATTGCACAGCTAATAAAGCAATGGGACTAGTATTTAAATTCAGGTACTTTAACGCCAGTACCTGTGCACTTTGATAGTAAATGATACTGACTACCAGAGTCATCTTAACATTACTACAACTAGCTTTGTGGAATGAATAGACAATGAGCTAATACATTAAAAAAATAGTATGTCATTTGTGTTTCTTTTCATGTATTCATTGTTTTTTCACACTTTTTTCATGTTGTCAGTAATTCAAGTGTGTATTCATGTTTCCAAAGAGTTGCTAGGGCTTACCTGGTGGCGCAGTGGTTAAGACTCTGCCTGCCAATGCAGGGGACACGGGTTCGTGCCCTGGTCTGGGAGGATCCCACATGCCGCAGAGCGGCTGGGCCCGTGAGCCATGGCCGCTGAGCCTGCGCGTCCGGAGCCTGTGCTCCGCAGTGGGAGAGGCCACAACAGTGAGAGGCCCACGTACCGCAAAAAAAAAAAAAAAGAAAAAAAAAGAGTTGCTAGAGCAATAAATCCTGAAATAAAAGAAGACCACATATATAAAGGGCACACTGTGTACTTGTGAAAACAGACTTCAAATGAGCAACATTGAGACTTTAATATAAGAGAAGTTCTATAAACATACAGAAAAAAAATTCAAATTACTAATGAGGAAAATAAAATTGGATTTCTATTAGAGTTCTCAAAGGAAAAAACAATTTTTATTATTATTATTATTATTTTGGTCAGGCTGCATGGCTTGTGGGATCTTAGTTCCCTGACCAGGGACTGAACCCGTGACACAGCACTGAAAATGCTGATTCCTAACCACTGGACTGCCAGGGAACTCCCTCAAAGAAAATATATTTTTTTAATAATTTAAGTGACTTTAATTAATTAATTAATTTATTTATTTATTTATCTTTATCTGCATCAGGTCTTTGTTGAGGCATGCAGGATCATTCCTTGAAACTCACTGTCTCTTCATTGTGGTGCACGGGCTTCTCTCTAGTTGTGGCGTGTGGGTTTTCTCTCTCTAGCTGTGGCCCACAGGTTCCAGAGCGCGTGGGCTCTGTAGTTTGCAGCACTCAGGCTCTCTCATTAAGGAACGCGAGCTCAGCAGTTGTGGCATGTGGGCTCAGATGCCCCATGGCATGTGGGATTATCGCTCCCCAAGGATTGAACCCGCGTCCTCTGCATTGGAAGGCAGATTCTTTACCACAGGACCAGCAGGGAAGTCCCAAAGAAAATATTTTTAAGGAAAGAAAATATGAGTAAAAAAATTTATATCCAGCCAAATTGTCCTTCAGGTATAAAGACCATAGACAGTTATTAACATGCAAGATCCTAAGAATGTTGATCCCAGGAGATTTACCTGAGAAATATAACAGAAAATAAGCTGCAGACAACTACAGAGTAACTTCAGAAGAGTCAACCTAAGATTTGCAGTTTAGCATTAAATATATTTAACTAAGTTACCAATATTAGAGTTAAGTGTGACATAATAATATTAAGAAATACGTGATCTGACCACGCAGAAATAATATAAGTAATAAAAAATGAGAGGAGAAGAGACAAAATCTATAGGCGATAAAGCATGCTAATTGATTTATAGGGATTATCTGAGAGTAAAAGTTGATTCACTTGAAGCTAACAAACGGAATAAGCTTAAGTACATTTAATATCATGTATATTAAAGCAAAAAATAACACTAGTAATGTAAAATTGGAAGGTAAGGGACAGGTAAGGGTAAAGAAGCAGATTCCATTATTGCTCATGGTGAAACCAAATGGGAGATTCTAAACAAAGAAGAGATATTAATAGAATTATACCACTACAAAGAAATACAAACCTTTCTAAGTTTCCAAAACAAAGTATTTAAACAGTCCCTGTGATGGAAAATGTAGTAAACATAATATAGAAAAACATGAAACAACTGAAACTATATACATAATTTATGTTAATAAATGGAAAAGGGATTACCTTACTGACGAAATAAAGATTTTTTATATCAGTCCACAAAGATAAACTCTATGCTGTTTACAAGGTACACACATAAATCTAAGTGTATAAAAAAAGAAATTTATTCACAAGGCAAATATTAAAGGAACTGATAAAAATATACCATGAAAATGCAAATAATATATCCTAATAAAATGCAGTCAATGTCAAACAAGGTAATATTCAGAACCAAAAATATTGAATGGAACAAAGAAGGACACCTTCATAATGCTATTAACATCTCTGTGTCAAATATACAGCAACAACTTTCATAAAGTAAAAACTACAGGAAATAAAAGGATTATCAGAGATGTACAGTACTCACTAATAGGACATTTTAACACACCTCTCAGATCTAGACAGAGTTAGAGGACAAAAACGTTGGTAAAGATACAGAACATCTCAGAAACATATACAACATATAGGCCTCATAGAAAAAATATTAAACTGTGTTTCTTAGTTATTAAAAATATATCTATTTTTTCCAAGAGCGCATGTAATCATTGTGAAAATTACCCAATATTAGCTCAAAAGAAGGTCTTAAAATTTTCAATAAAATAGAAATGCAAATCACATTTATCAAATTCACTACAATGTGATAAAATTGGAAATTAATACCCAGTCATAAAAACAAGAAGCCTTCTACCTGAATTTATTTTTAAATTCTCTATAAACACAATACAAAATTGCCAAATTTCTAGAAA
The DNA here is from genome assembly GCF_949752795.1 of Hyperoodon ampullatus. Lineage (NCBI taxonomy): Eukaryota > Metazoa > Chordata > Mammalia > Artiodactyla > Ziphiidae > Hyperoodon > Hyperoodon ampullatus. Next base: position 96,551,545 of record NC_136918.1, read on the forward strand.
ATCACAAAAATAAAAACATGACATACCCATGAATCTATGGGATTCAGCTAAAGTAGTACACAGAGGAAATTCTATAGCATCAATAAAATACTAACAATAAAACTGAAAAACAAATTAATAATCTGGTTTCCAAAGCTATTGATTTATATATATCAGTGGAATTATCTATTTACAGTAATACAATGAATAGAGAAAGTAAATTAATTAAACATCCTAGTTTAAAAATTATTAATATTTCTATGTTAAAAAAATTATACTTCAATGAAAATCTATGCATTGGCTATAGCACACCATCTGGGTCAGTCTGATTCTAGCAGTTAATTGTCTTTGAAATATTTTGCACCTTTTTGTAAAGTGCAGGTAATTGATACATATGCAAAATCTATCATGTAGAGATTTACTGAATTCCCTCTCCACTATGAAAAGAAGTTTTGTAATTTATCTCGATATTTCTTTTTTTTTTTTTTTTTTTTTTATTTTATTTTATTTTTTTTATTTTTATTTTTTGCTTTATCACAAATTTAATCAGTTATATGTATACATATGTTCCCATATCCCCTCCCTTTTGCGTCTCCCTCCCACCCTCCCTATCCCACCCCTCCAGGCGGTCACAAAGCACCGAGCTGATCTCCCTGTGCTATGCGGCTGCTTCCCACTAGCTATCTACCTTACGTTTGGTAGTGTATATATGTCCATGCCGCTCTTTCACTTTGTCACAGCTTACCCTTCCCCCTCCCCATATCCTCAAGTCCATTCTCTAGTAGGTCTGTGTCTTTATTCCTGTCTTACCCCTATGTTCTTCATGACCTTTTTTTTTCTTAAATTCCATATATATGTGTCAGCATACAGTATTTGTCTTTCTCTTTCTGACTTACTTCACTCTGTATGACAGACTCTAGGTCCATCCACCTCATTACAAATAGTTCAATTTCATTTCTTCTTATGGCTGAGTAATATTCCATTGTATGTATGTGCCACATCTTCTTTACCCATTCATCCAATGATGGACACTTAGGTTGTTTCCATCTCCGGGCTATTGTAAATAGGGCTGCTATGAACATTTTGGTACATGTCTCTTTTTGAATTATGGTTTTCTCAGGGTATATGCCCAGTAGTGGGATTGCAGGGTCATATGGTAGTTCTATTTGTAGTTTTTTAAGGAACCTCCATACCGTTCTCCATAGTGGCTGTACCAATTCACATTCCCACCAGCAGTGCAAGAGTGTTCCCTTTTTTCCACACCCTCTCCAGCATTTATTGTTTCTAGATTTTTTGATGATGGCCATTCTGACTGGTGTGAGATGATATCTCATTGTAGTTTTGATTTGCATTTCTCTAATTAGTAAAGATGTTGAGCATCCTTTCATGTGTTTGTTGGCAGTCTGTATATCTTCTGTGGAGAAATGTCTATTTAGGTCTTCTGCCCATTTTTGGATTGGGTTGTTTGTTTTTTTGTTATTGAGCTGCATGAGCTGCTTATAAATTTTGGAGATTAATCCTTTGTCAGTTGCTTCATTTGCAAATATTTTCTCCCATTCTGAGGGTTGTCTTTTGGTCTTGTTTATGGTTTCCTTTGCTGTGCAAAAGCTTTTAAGTTTCATTAGGTCCCATGTGTTTATTTTTGTCTTTATTTCCATTTCTCTAGGAGGTGGGTCAAAAAGGATCTTGCTGTGATTTATGTCATAGAGTGTTCTGCCTATGTTGTCCTCTAAGAGTTTGATAGTGTCTGGCCTTACATTTAGGTCTTTAATCCATTTTGAGCTTATTTTTGTGTATGGTGTTAGGGAGTGATCGAATCTCATACTTTTACATGTCCCTGTCCAGTTTTCCCAACACCACTTATTGAAGAGACTGTCCTTTCTCCACTGTACATTCCTGCCTCCTTTATCAAAGATAAGGTGACCATATGTCCGTGGGTTTATCTCTGGGCTTTCTATCCTGTTCCATTGATCTATCTTTCTGTTTCTGTGCCAGTACCATACTGTCTAGATTACTGCAGCTTTGTAGTATAGTCTGAAGTCAGGGAGCCTGATTCCTCCAGCTCCATTTTTCGTTCTCAAGATTGCTTTGGCTATTCGGGGTCTTTTGTGTTTCCATACAAATTGTGAAATTTTTTGTTCTAGTTCTGTGAAAAATGCCAGTGGTATTTTGATAGGGATTGCATTGAATCTGTAGATTGCTTTGGGTAGTAGAGTCATTTTCACAATGTTGATTCTTCCAATCCAAGAACATGGTACATCTCTCCATCTATTTGTATCATCTTTAATTTCTTTCATCAGTGTCTTATAATTTTCTGCATACAGGTCTTTTGTCTCCTTAGGTAGGTTTATTCCTAGATATTTTATTCTTTTTGTTGCAATGGTAAATGGGAGTGTTTCCTTGATTTCACTTTCAGATTTTTCATCATTAGTATATAGGAATGCCAGAGATTTCTGTGCATTAATTTTGTATCCTGCAACTTTACCAAATTCATTGATTAGCTCTAGTAGTTTTCTGGTAGCATCTTTAGGATTCTCTATGTATAATATCATGTCATCTGCAAACAGTGACAGCTTTACTTCTTCTTTTCCAATTTGGATTCCTTTTATTTGCTTTTCTTCTCTGATTGCTGTGGCTAAAACTTCCAAAACTATGTTGAATAAGAGTGGTGAGAGTGGGCAACCTTGTCTTGTTCCTGATCTTAGTGGAAATGGTTTCAGTTTTTCACCATTGAGGACGATGCTGGCTGTGGGTTTGTCATATATGGCCTTTATTATGTTGAGGAAAGTTCCCTCTATGCCTACTTTCTGCAGGGTTTTTATCATGAATGGGTGTTGAATTTTGTCGAAAGCTTTCTCTGCATCTATTGAGATGATCATATGGTTTTTCTCCTTCAATTTGTTAATATGGTGTATCACGTTGATTGATTTGCGTATATTGAAGAATCCTTGCATTCCTGGGATAAACCCCACTTGATCATGGTGTATGATCCTTTTAATGTGCTGTTGGATTCTGTTTGCTAGTATTTTGTTGAGGATTTTTGCATCTATGTTCATCAGTGATATTGGCCTGTAGTTTTCTTTCTTTGTGACATCCTTGTCTGGTTTTGGTATCAAGGTGATGGTGGCCTCGTAGAATGAGTTTGGGAGTGTTCCTCCCTCTGCTATATTTTGGAAGAGTTTGAGAAGGATAGGCGTTAGCTCTTCTCTAAATGCTTGATAGAATTCGCCTGAGAAGCCATCTGGTCCTGGGCTTTTGTTTGTTGGAAGATTTTTTATCACAGTTTCAATTTCAGTGCTTGTGATTGGTCTGTTCATATGTTCTATTTCTTCCTGATTCAGTCTTGGCAGGTTGTGCATTTCTAAGAATTTGTCCATTTCTTCCAGGTTGTCCATTTTATTGGCATAGAGTTGCTTATAGTAATCTCTCACGATCTTTTGTATTTCTGCAGTGTCAGTTGTTACTTCTCCTTTTTCATTTCTAATTCTATTGATTTGAGTCTTCTCCCTTTTTTTCTTGATGAGTCTGGCTAATGGTTTATCAATTTTGTTTATCTTCTCAAAGAACCAGCTTTTAGTTTTATTGATCTTTGCTATTGTTTCCTTCATTTCTTTTTCATTTATTTCTGATCTGATTTTTATGATTTCTTTCCTTCTGCTAACTTTGGGATGTTTTTGTTCTTCTTTCTCTAATTGCTTTAGGTGCAAGGTTAGGTTGTTTAGTCGAGATGTTTCCTGTTTCTTAAGGTGGGATTGTATTGCTATAAACTTCCCTCTTAGAACTGCTTTTGCTGCATCCCATAGGTTTTGGGTCGTCGTGTCTCCATTGTCATTTGTTTCTAGGTATTTTTTTATTTCCTCTTTGATTTCTTCAGTGATCACTTCGTTATTAAGTAATGTATTGTTTAGCCTCCATGTGTTTGTATTTTTTATAGCTCTTTTCCTGTAATTGATATCTAGTCTCATAGCATTGTGGTCAGAAAAGATACTTGATACAATTTCAATTTTCTTAAATTTACCAAGGCTTGATTTGTGACCCAAGATATGATCTATCCTGGAGAATGTTCCATGAGCACTTGAGAAAAATGTGTATTCTGTTGTTTTTGGATGGAATGTCCTATAAATATCAATTAAGTCCATCTTGTTTAATGTATCATTTAAAGCTTGTGTTTCCTTATTTATTTTCATTTTGGATGATCTGTCCATTGGTGAAAGTGGGGTGTTAAAGTCCCCTACTATGATTGTGTTACTGTCGATTTCTCCTTTTATGGCTGTTAGTGTTTGCCTTATGTATTGAGGTGCTCCTATGTTGGGTGCATAAATATTTACAATTGTTATATCTTCTTCTTGGATCGATCCCTTGATCATTATGTAGTGTCCTTCTTTGTCTCTTCTAGTAGTCTTTATTTTAAAGTCTATTTTGTCTGATATGAGAATTGCTACTCCAGCTTTCTTTTGGTTTCCATTTGCATGGAATATCTTTTTCCATCCCCTTACTTTCAGTCTGTATGTGTCTCTAGGTCTGAAGTGGGTCTCTTGTAGACAGCATATATATGGGTCTTGTTTTTGTATCCATTCAGCCAATCTGTGTCTTTTGGTGGGAGCGTTTAGTCCATTTACATTTAAGGTAATTATCGATATGTATGTTCCTATTCCCATTTTCTTAATTGTTTTGGGTTCGTTATTGTAGGTCTTTTCCTTCTGTTGTGTTTCTTGCCTAGAGAAGTTCCTTTAGCATTTGTTGTAAAGCTGGTTTGGTGGTGCTGAACTCTCTCAGCTTTTGCTTGTCTGTAAACGTTTTAATTTCTCCATCAAATCTGAATGAGATCCTTGCTGGGTAGAGTAATCTTGGTTGCAGGTTTCTCTCCTTCATCACTTTAATTATGTCCTGCCACTCCCTTCTGGCTTGTAGAGTTTCTGCTGAGAGATCAGCTGTTATCCTGATGGGGATTCCCTTGTGTGTTATTTGTTGTTTTTGCCTTGCTGCTTTTAATATGATTTCTTTGTGTTTAATTTTTGACAGTTTGATTAATATGTGTCTTGGCGTATTTCTCCTTGGATTTATTCTGTATGGGACTCTCTGTGCTTCTTGGACTTGATTAACTATTTCCTTTCCCATATTAGGGAAGTTTTCAACTATAATCTCTTCAAATATTTTCTCAGTCCCTTTCTTTTTCTCTTCTTCTTCTGGAACCCCTATAATTCGAATGTTGGTGCGTTTAATGTTGTCCCAGAGGTCTCTGATATTGTCCTCTGTTCTTTTCATTCTTTTCTCTTTATTTTGCTCTGCATTAGTTATTTCCACTATTTTATCTTCCACCTCACTTATCCGTTCTTCTGCCTCAGTTATTCTGCTATTGATCCCATCTAGAGTATTTTTCATTTCATTTATTGTGTTTTTAATCGATGCTTGATTCATCTTTAGTTCTACTAGGTCCTTGTTAACTGTTTCTTGCATTTTGTCTATTCTATTTCCAAGATTTTGGATCATCTTTACTATCATTATTCTGAATTCTTTTTCAGATAGACTGCCTATTACCTCTTCATTTGTTAGGTCTGGTGGGTTTTTATCTTGCTCCTTCTCCTGCTGTGTGTTTTTCTGTCTTCTCATTTTGCTTATGTTACTGTGTTTGGGGTCTCCTTTTTGCCGGCTGCAGGTTCGTAGTTCCTGTTGTTTTTGGTGTCTGTCCCCAGTGGCTAAGGTTGGTTTAGTGGGTTGTGTAGGTTTCCTGGTCGAGGGGACTAGTGCCTGTGTTCTGGTGGATGAGGCTGGATCTTGTCTTTCTGGTGGGCAGGTCCACGTCTGGTGGTGTGTTTTGGGGTGTCTGCAGACTTTTTATGATTTTAGGCCACCTCTCTGCTAATGGGTGGCGTTGTGTTCCTGTCTTGCTAGTTGTTTGGCATAGGGTGTCCAGCACTGTAGCTTGCTGGTCGTTGAGTGAAGCTGGGTGCTGGTGTTGAGATGGAGATCTCTGGAAGATTTTCGCGTTTGATATTATGTGGAGCTGGGAGGTCTCTTGTGGACCAGTGTCCTGAAGTTGGCTCTCCCACCTCAGAGGCACAGTACTGACTCCTGGCTCCTCAATTTGGGATGATTTGTTGTCTATTCATGTATTCCACAGATGCAGGGTACATCAAGTTGATTGTGGAGCTTTAATCCGCTGCTTCTGAGGCTGCTGGGAGAGGTTTCCCTTTCTCTTCTTTGTTCTCACAGCTCCCGGGTCTCAGCTTTGGATTTGGCCCCGCCTCTGCGTCTCGATATTTCTTTACACCATATAAATTTGCAGTTTTGACTTTTCCTTTGAGCCAGCTGTAACATCTGTCTGGTTCCCTCTTTGAGTAGAACAAAAATCTTTAATATATTATTTATCATTATATCTCTATAAGAATTACGATTTTACTTTTATCTGAAACTTTTTTTTTACCAATTAAAACAGTAAAATTATATACTTATTTCAATATGATAAAATAATAACAATAAGATAAAAATAACACTGAATTTTGGAATTTAGAAAAAGATCAACAAAGTTCATAAAATAAAAGCAGAATAAAAAAATTAATAATAATAAAATAATAAGATAAAAAACAAATAATAGAAAATGAATAAACATCTTTTAAAAATACAAACCAATAACCAACCTAATATAAATAAAGGTTGGGGTGAAAGCACAAATATTCAAAATAGAAAATCACAAGAAAAATATAGCAATTAAGCCAGAGGAAAATTTAAAAGAGATTATTTTTACATAAAATATGTTAATAGATTTGAAATATCAATATATGGATAAATTTATAGCAAAAGCATAAGATGTCCAATTGCCCCTCACCTCAGTTGATTTATACATTTTAAATTATTTTCATAAAATCACCAGCAGGATTATTTTCTAGAGATAGACAAATCATTATAAAGTTCATATGGAAAAATAACCAAAGTAAAAATGGTAAGAAAGAAAGCACCAGAAAAACAAGAGAGTAATGTGAGGAATCTAGTTTTGTTGGTTATTATTTTTCAGGGAATCCTTATTATAATACATATCATTATATATGATAAAGTGGTATTATAGTCATAGTGAATTGAATAGTTTCTCCCCAACATTTATGTCCGTTTAGAAAGTCAGAATAGAAGCTTATTTGGAAATAGGATCTTTGCAGATGTAATTAGTTAAGGATCTTCAGATGAAATTAATTATCTAGGATTTGGGATAGGACCTAAATCCAATGACTAATGTCCTTATAAGAAAAGGAGAGGACACAGAGATATACAGAGAAGATCTTGTGAAAACAGAGACAAAGATTGGAGTTATGCTGCCACAAACCAAGAAATGTCAGGAGCCACCATGAGCTGGAAGAGGAAAGGAAAGATTCTCCCTTCAAGCCTTCAGAAGGAGCAAGGTCTTGCTGACACTGTAATTTTGTTCTTCTGGTCTCCAGTCTGGTATTTTGTTATAGTCGCCCAAACAGACTAATACAAGCAATGTGACTGAAATTGAGAATAAAGGGTAGAATTTGGTTTAAGATGAGGCTTGAGGAGCAGGTGAGAGGCTCCCTGCAGAAGACTGCCTTTATATCAAGATCAATAAAAGAAACCTTTGGAAAGATTTTAAGAATGATAACATGATTCAATTTGTATTTTTGAGAAAGACATTCTAACATAGAATGGAGGTAGACCAAAATGTAGAACTGTTAGGAAGGTATTGCTGAAGTTCAGGAAGGAGAAACTAGTACCTTAGATTAGGATGGTGGTGGAAAATATGGAGAGAAATGAACACAGGCAGAAGATATTTAGGAGGTAAAATATAGAGAACTTAGTAACAAATTGGATTTTTTGATATAATATTGAGTGAAAGAGCCAAATGCAAAATTACAGATTCATTATGATATAACTAAAACTGAGAGAAACATAGGGTGGAAATATATAAATTATAGGTAACATTCTCATTTTTCTACTTTCCAAGATAATAAAAATATGGCTATATTATACTTCTTTTCAAATAAAAATAATATTTTAGTATAACTGCCATAAAATTTCCATCAGGGTCACTCCTCAAGGGTAATTGAAATCTAACTATAGGTTTTGCTAAGATTTTGGGTAAAAATTAGTACAATTGAGAGAGGCCTGGCAGCAGGAATTACCTCTGACATTAAATATGTCACAGAGAGTTTAGGATAAAAGGGGTGTTCCAGCACAAGAAGATCCACACAGAGCTGGAATCATCGTTAACAAGGTTCCCCTGGTTAATTTTCCTGAAAGAGGATTTTATATACAGGTAGACCTTTATTATGCCTCTTTTACCTGAGGAAAATTTTCCAAACTCTGTGAAGTTTTGATTCATTTTATCATCTATAAAATGAGGGTCCTAACGGTACCTCTGACCATTGAATAATAAGGGGGTTGGGGCAACCCACCTCCCACACACAGTCAAAAATCTCTGCCATCTTTGCCTCAAAAACAAAGGCACTGATAAATGACTCACCCAAGGGCAGGAAGCTGAAAACAGTTTGGATAGAATCAGGACTTAAACCAGTTCTCTAATCAAACACAAACTTTTCCCTACACTTAATTTAAAGATCTGTAAAATAAAAATTTATTGAAAAAATATATGGGTATAAGTGGACCCATGCCGTTCAAACCCGTGTTGTTCAAGGGTCAACTGTACTTTCTCAGTAGAAGTGTGGTGAGGACAAACTGAGATAAAGTAGGTAGAGTCCTTTGAACCATGTCTGTTTGGATACTAAGTGGTCAGACTTGTAGTGTGGTAGTGGTGATGGGCAAGTAATTAGTAGCAGCAGTAGCAGTACTACTATTTACTTCTCTCCACACTTAGATTTGTCAATGACTGGTATACAGTTAAAGTAAAATGGTTTCCACCTTATTTAGTTATGAGACATAGGTTTGAGAGAAATTATTCATGTTGCATAGGAAAGAAAATCATTTGACTGGGATTTTAGGAATAGATGTCAGAACTGATTGTCTAGGTAAGATGGGCAATATTTGGCACTCACAGTAGAATATTCTGCTAAGATGTCATCTGACATTTCTTAAATGAGAATCCTTTTTTTTTTTTTTAAGCCCACAAGGGCAATTTGGGAAACAAACCAAAAAAGCTAAATCCTTGGGAAGTGTTGTCCAAGTCATCTAGAGAGTCTTGCAGGTCAAAGGTAAAGGAGGCAGATGGAGTGACTGGATTGGGAGAATTGATCAAAGTGATCCTCAAGCAATATCAAGGCACCTAGTAGGTGAGCACTATTTTTTTCTAAGTTATATTCATGAGATAACTTGTAATAAAAATAAAAGTGCACTTTCTGAACAAATGATGCTTTATCCTCCTAGTTGGCGATCCAATAATGGACACATTACAAGTTGTTTCTCAAAAATGCATTTTGGATGAAAGGAAGAATTCAGTAGCAAAGTTCTGGTTTTGTTTATCTCTTCCACCTCCAACTGAGCGTAGGACCAGGAGCAGGTGACTCAATGACTCTGAGCCTTAGCATCCACGTGTTCAATGAGGACTGTGACACCTCATTCACATGGTTGTTGGAAGAAAGTTTAAGCAGCAAAGAATATTGTAAAGACTTCACGTGTGGCCTAGTGCATTTTATGAGTTTATGAAATGCTAGTATCCCTCCCCCCTTTCTTACCTCTGTAACCATTTTTAGAACATTTTGTCAGAGGAATATGTACCAGGTGTACGGTGGGGTGAAACATACAGTTTTAGATCCTTTCTAGTCTTAAATTTTCTCTCTATATGGGTGCAAGAACAGGAGTTAGATGATTATTTTTAAAAGCATAATTTCTCAATTGGGATATATTTCATAAGTAGACATGATTTGGAAACATATAGCAAGCAGATTTGATTGACATCTGATGGATACATTAAATCCAAAATTAAAACTATAATAAGGTATTTCTAAGTTCAATGTTTTGTTACTTTGTCCCTTTATTCTGTATTCAATTTAGCTGGAAACCCCTTCCAATGTCTATTCGGGAAAACATTTTGAAAGGAGTATTTTAATGAGACCATTTGTGTTCCCAGTGCCTTGCTGAATGACAGGTTATAGAAAGCATAGATAAATATTGTTGGAATTGAGAATATAAAAATGGAACCGTTTTATAAGTTTATCAGTGTCTCACATTCAGTATGAACTAGTGAATTTCCCAAAGTGTGCCCCAAATATAAAACTTTTAAAAAAAGTAAATCACTATCCTCACTCTTCTCGTTAACAAAACATTCTGAAGATGTTGTCCCACAGTGTTACTTCTCAAGTAGCTCTTGCTTCTAGGTTTCTTTAAAAATTTTGAAGTAAGCAGACAAGATATTTTCCTCAGTTTTACAATGGTAACAATGTTCATTTAGGAGGGTCTTTACACTTTTTATCAAGGCTTTCTCTAAGTATGTATATCTAGTTAAGAAGCTGATGTGCCATAACCTCTGTAACTGAAAAATTGTTTAACCTACAAATTCAGTTTGTTTTATAATGTTCTGGTGCCTGAAAAAATACTGATAAATGATGACCTCCCATTGTTCCAAATGCCAAGTATAAAATGCCATCTTTCTATGCCAGCATTTAGTATTGATTCTTCAGATGGCAAAAGAAGCTGTAATAAACACAGGGGAATCGAGAAGGCTTTTAGACTCAGCAGTAGACTCAAGGAGAGAGGGCAGGCCAGAAGTGGTTTTAAACTGCCTGGAAATTACTGTGTAATGTAAAGGGCTGAGAATCCACAATTTGTTAGTAAACCCAATTCACATCATGAAAACTGTCAAATCACTGATACACCAAGCTAGTTTTGTTGTTGTTGATGTTGTTTTTAACAGTTTATAATCTAGTAGTATTGGATCTTATGGTAAAATAGTTCAAGTCATTTTACGGAGTACTGGCCTTAGATCATCAGCAAACCGTTTTTCATCAGCAACCCGTTTTTCATCCTTGTACCCTTAGATCTGTCCTACAAACGCTATCAGCTTGGAAAAACAACTCCACTCTGTGCAGTGTGGACAAAGGGAATGGTCTTGGGGTACTGCTATGGCAAAGAAGTCTCTTTTCTTAAAAAGGGCAGGTGGGAGCTTACACTAATTGAATCATTTATTGGCTGTGTTTTTTTAAGTGCTTTTCTAGTCGAGGGGCCAAAATCCATATTAACACCTTTGCCCTCAGCAATGCAGTCTTTCAAGTCAAGGAGCTTTGCTCACAGGTCTTCAAGGACTCAGTCGAGCTCACTAAATAAATAATAAGCAAGTGTGAATAGTGACAGTCTAATGGATTATGTTGGATCAGAACTGAAAGAGAGATTAAAAAAATAAAAGAGGAGCCAGTATCCATGGTCAGTTATGAAATGTCTCCTCCCGTGCTTCTTCCAGGACTGAGTCATTCACCTCTATTCCATCTGAATTAGAATGCTGATGTGTTTTGTTCAAATAAGTCAATGCATCTGTGAATGTTAATTTGCTAAAGGCATTCTGAAAAGAAATTTAACAGTATATTGTGCCACTCAAACTGTCTCCCCTACACCTCCCCAATGCCCCACATGCCTGCTAGAACCTTGTGAAACTAAAGATTTAAAGAACAGATAAGATCAAAAAGGGGTCATTCAGAATCTTTAGATAACTTTTTGACAAGGCTACATGTTAAAATCTTTATTTCCTCAAAAACAATGTTTTCTAAATTTAGTATACTATTTGTCTCTATTTTCTACATTGTTTGTTTTCAATCCAATTATTTCATAGTTCCTTCTCTCCTATCTCTCCTTTACCATGCTTGATTGCAAGACCTACCCTGCTTTATGTACTGAATCAGCAATTGCTTTGAATGTATCAGTAATTTTTTTCAAATTCAATCAAATGATTTTAAAATTCATCTAGGAGCTATCATTTATTGTGTTCATACTGTGTGCAAGTCAGGTGTTGCATTAATCACCTTACAAATATTAAAGAAAAACATTAGACACTGAATCAGATAGTAAGACAAATATTTAAGCTACAATATTTCTAACAGCTTGTCAGAGTCAGTCATATGCACATATGTAGATTTTGATTTCAGTGATGTTAGGAAGCCCCATGCCTACATGTTTTCTCTCCAAAAGACCCTGAAAATTTACTAATCCATTCCTTGGATTCTGTCATTATTCCTTAGGAGTATTTTAAGTAGGACAATTCTCCCAAGTTCTACTCCCTAAGATACTTTAACTCTCTTTCACTTTGTTAAATCCCCCTACCTTTCCCTTCATAATTCTCTCTTTATCTTTCTACTATTTTTTGTCTCCTATAAGTTAATATCCTATAAAAAACTATTATGAAGTCCCAGGACATTCTGCTTATATTAAAAGAATCCCACCCCACTATGCCACATTCAAATTCTTTTCCCACATGGAAAAATCCAGGTCTTACAGGAGAAATATAACCTTTGGTACAAAATTGTTCACTGTCTTAAACATATGAAATTGATTTAGAAATTCATCTAATCCTATGAATTCATTGCAGGAGGATGTCAATGCCCAGAAAAAAATAGAATTGATATTAAAGATCTAGAAGGAAACTTAGCCCAGAAAGAGGAAGAACAAATGTCATCCAAATTAAAATAACTGGAAAAGGACATCCAGTGCCTGTTTAAGACATTGGCACACAACAGAAGATCTAAACGGAAGGAGGACTTGGAAGGTGCTAGTGGGATACTTTGGTGCCTGAAAGCGGGGGAGAGTGGGGCTGGAGGATTTGAATTTGAGAGGAATTTACTCTAGGTATCTGATTTTGTAAACTTATGTTTTATCTGGCCTGCCAGTATGGAAACCATTATAAAGTAGTCAACTCTAATACGTTCCCTGACACAAGAAGAGATTGGGAAGCAATTCAAGAATTTGGTGGCAGACTTTATATGAACCACATTCTTCTTTACAGAAAAGGTTTGGAGCCCTTACTCTACCATCAGGTAATTATGAGAATGTGATCTATGATCTCCTTTCTGAAAACTAGTCATGTCCCAGTGCTAAGGCCAAATCTGATCAGCATCTCTCAGACTAGCCAGTCAGCCCAACTTTAAACATAGATCATGCTTCTACTCTCAAGAGGACTCTGATGTGACCCTGAGACTTCTAATCAGGCACCAGATCAGGGTGTTTCAGCAATGCTCACAGGCATTGAGAATCTGACTTTCTCCCACTTCTTTTTTTTCTGTCTAAACTCCTGGCATGGTTTCTGTTTTGTTTCATGTTTATTTTGTCTGGGCAAGCCCATTCCCGGGTGCCTGAGATGCTGTTGACACACCTTGCCTTCCTAGGCATTGTGGGGACAGCCAAGCCTACCCCCACAGAACTGAGTCCCTCCTCTTCAACTGTTCCATGTTGCTGGCCAGACACACAGACCCCTGGTAACATGTTTCAAAGGAGAGTCCAGGGCCAGGAAAAGACTACTTGGGGATAGGGAGTTTCAAAAATATTTCCAAATCTTATGTGCAATGTGGAGACTAGAGTTTCAGGATGGCAAAGAAGAGGACATGGATCCTAGATCAGCACTCCAAGAAGACAGCAAAAGAGAACCCATGTGGTATTTCTAAAAAAAGGTAACATGGAGATCGGAGTACCCAGCCCCATGAAATAACTCTGTCCAGAGAGGAGCTGGATCTGAAATGGCCTGTTGTGATAAACACAAAGTACATATTGGTAGTTACTTGTGTAGCCACACAACCATTACCAGAGGGTGCCCCCTTTGACCCTACAAAGAATGCAGGTGGCACTGCATAAAACCCTGTCATCTCTGGGGGTGGAGGGAAGCCCAAAGCATAATGAACCTTGAATATCTCACTAGCCAGCTAGATAAGGGCTTAGAATCAAAATAATGTTAAGTCATAAACAATGAAAAAAACTACACTATCTCTTGCAAAACTAAGTTTCTGGCCTGAGGTCCATACCTGGTTGGAATCGATGCCAAACTGCTAAGAAGTGGAAAATCATTACTGTGTAACTCCTCACTAGTAGAGAATGTTCCCAGAGAATTCTGCACCATGTTTAAAAATTGTTGCTAACACGGATGGACAGACAGTTCTTGGCTGCCACAGAAAGCACTGGGGTGGAGGGCTTTGAGGGGAGGTTGATATTGCTAGAGAGATGAGAGACAGAAAATGCTCTGGAAAGTCCAAACAACTTGTAGAAGACATGAAGATATTGATCCAAGGAGGAGGATAACAGAAACCCAGACGAAGGGCCCAGCTTTCGAAAATTTATCTAAAAAATAGAAGTAATCATATAGGCAATATGTGCTCTCAATATTTAATATTTCTTTTAGCATTTTAATAAAAATCAGATAAAAAATAAACAAAATTTTTAAAATGAATGAGAAAACACCAGGGTACTTCTGCAGGAAATCTCATGTCAAATTTTTAAGGAATAACAGAGCTTTTGCTATGAGTTCAACATAGAATGTATTGGAAATTATGTAATAAACCTATTATGATTTAGCCCTAATGCATAAAAGACAAGATTTTTTTCTCATTTGTTTCAGCTGTTTACTGTGTCTGTGGGATATCACACTTTAGCACTAGAATATTTATAATTTTCCAGAAGAATGTTAAATTCTCAAAGTCAACCCAATGTGCCTATTTTTTAAAATGCAAGCATACATTATGCATTACACCACAAGTACTCTGGAAAATCACTGCTATCAGCAGGAGAGAAACCAAGAAATCTTAAAGAAAAATTGAAATAATAAAATAAAGATGGGGGGCCTTCAAGATGGCAGAGGAGTAAGATGTGGAGATCACCTTCCTCCCCACAAATACATCAAAAATACATCTACACGTGGAACTGCTCCTACAGAACACCTACTGAACACTGGCAGAAGACCTCAGACTTCCGAAAGGGCAAGAAAATCCCCACGTACCTGGGTAGGGCAAAAGAAAAAACAGAGGCAAAAGAATAGGGATGGGACCTGCACCCCAGGGAGGGAGCCGTGAAGGAGGAAAGGTTTCCACACACTAGAAAGCCCCTTCACTGGTGGAGACGGGGGTGGGTGGGGGGGAAGATTCAGAGCCATGGAGGAGAGCGCAGCAACAGGGGTGCAGAAGGCAAAGTGGAGAGATTCCTGCACAGAGGATCAGTGCCGACAGGCACTCACCAGCCTGAGAGGCTTTTCTGCTCACCCGCTGGGGCAGGTGGGGTCTGGGAGCTGAGGCTCTGGCTTCAGAGGTCAGATCCCAGAAATAGGACTGCGGTTAGCTTCGTGAACACAGCCTGAAGGGGGCTAGTGCACCACAGCTAGCCGGGAGCGAGTCAGGGAAAAAGTCTGGAACTGCCTAAAACGCAAGAGACCACTGTTTTGGAGTGCACAAGGACAGGGGATTCAGAGCACTGCCTAAACAAGCTCCAGAGATGGGCACGAGACACAGCTATCAGCGCGGACACAAGAGAGGGGAATGAAATGCTAAGGCTGCTACTGCAGCCACCGAGAAACCAGTATGCAAGCACAGGTCACTATCCACATGCCTCCTGCGCCCCCCAGGAGCCTGTGCAGCCTGACACTGCCAGGGTCCTGTGATCCAGGGACAACTTCCCCAGGAGAACACACAGCGTGCCTCAGGCTGTTGCAGTGTCACGCTGGCCTCTGCAGCCGCAGGCTCACCTCCTATTCCAATTATAACTACCATACCCCTACCTCCCAAAGGCCTGAGTGAGCCAGAGCCCCCTAATTAGCCACTGCTTTAACCCCATCCTGTCTGGGCAGGAACAGAAGCCTGAGGGCAACCTAAAACACAGAGGTGGGGCCAAAATGACATCTGAACACCAAGAGCTGTGTAAACAAAGAAGAGAAAGGGAAATTTCTCTGCACAGTCTCAGGACCAGTGGGTTAAATCCCCACAATCAATTTGATGTACCCTAAATCTGTGGAATACCTGAATAGACAATGAATCAACCCAAAAATGAGGCAGTGGACTTTGGGAGCAACAGGAGACTTGGGGTTTGGTGTCTGCGACTCACTTGTTTCTGATTTTTATGTTTATCTTAGTCTAGATTTTAGCTCTTGTTATTATTGGTAGATATATTTATTTGTTTGGATGCTCTCTTCTTTTTTTAATGACTTTTCTAATTTTTTATTTTAATAATTTATGTTTTTTAAATTTAAGTTATTTTATCTTATTTTATTCTTTCTTTAATTTTTTTCTTTATTTATTTTTCTCCCTTTTCTTCTGAGCTGTGTGGTAAACAGAGTCTTGGTGCTCTCGTCTGGTGTCAGGCCTGAGCCTCTGAAGTGAGAGAGCCGAGTTCAGGACATTGGTCCGCCAGAGACTTCCCAGCCCCATGTAATATCAATCGGCAAGAGCTCTCCCAGAGATCTCCGTCTCAACGTTAAGACCTAGCTCCACCCAATGGCCAGCAAGCTCCAGTGCTGGACACCCCATGCGAAACAACTAGCAAAACAGGAACACAACTTCACCCATTAGCAGAGAGGCTGCCTAAAATCATACTAAGTTCACAGACACGCTAAAACACACCAACAGACGCAGTCCTGCCCACCAGAAAGAAAAGATCCAGCCGCACCCACCAGCACAGTAACCAGTTCCCTCCACCAGGAAGCCTATACAAGCCAATGAACCAACCTTACGCACAGAGGGCAGACACCAAAAACAACGGGAACTACAAACCTGCAGCATGTGAGAAGAAGATGACAAACATAGTAAGTTAAGCAAAATGGGAAGATAGAGAAATATGAAACAAATGAAGGAGCAAGGTAAAAATGCACCAGACCAAACAAATGAAAAGGAAATAGGCAGTCTACCTGAAAAAGAATTCAGAGTAATTATACTAAAGATGATCCAAAATCTTGGAACCAGAATGGAGAAAATACAAGAAAGGTTTAACAAGGAACTAGAAGAACTAAAGAGCAAACAAACAATGATGAACAACACAAATAAAATTAAAAATTCTCTAGAAGGAATCAATGGCAGAATAACTGAGGCAGAAGAATGGATAAGTGACCTGGAAGATAAAATAGTGGAAATAACTACTGCACAGCAGAATAAAGAAAAAAGAATGAAAAAAATTGAGGACAGTCTCAGAGACTTCTGGGACAACATTAAATGCACCAACATTCGAATTATAAGGGTCCCAGAAGAAGAAAAGAAACAGAAAGGGTCTGCGAAAATATCTGAAGAGATTATAGTTGAAAATTTCACTAATATGGGAAAGGAAATAGTCAATCTAGTCCAGGAAGCATAGAGAGTCCCATACAGGATAAACCCAAGGAGAAACATGCCAAGACACATATTAATCTAACTATCAAAAATTAGATATAAAAAAAATATTAAAAGCAGCAAGGGAAAAGCAACAAATAACATACAAGGGAATCCCAATAAGGATAACAGCTGATCTGTCAACAGAAACCCTGCAAGCCAGAAGGGAGTGGCAGGACATATTTAAAGTGATGAAAGGGAAAAACCTACAACCAAAGTTGCTCTACCTAGCAAGGATCTCATTCAGATTAAACAGAGAAATTAAAACCTTTACAGACAAGCAAAAGCTAAGAGAATTCAGCACCACTAAACCAGCTTTACAACAAATGCTAAAGGAATTTCTCTAGGCAGGAAACACAAGAGAAAGAAAAGACCTACAAAAACAAACCCAAGCCAATTAAGAAAATGGTAATAGGAACATACATATCGATAATTATCTTAAGTGTAAATGGATTAAATGCTCCAACCAAAAGACACAGACTGGCTGAGTGGATACAAAAACAAAGACCTGTATATATGCTGTCTACAAGAGACACACTTCAGACCTAAGGACACATACAGACTGAAAGTGAAGGGATGGAAAAAGATACTCCATGCAAATGGAAATCAAAAGAAAGCTGGAGTAGCAATTCTCATATCAGACAAAATAGACTTTAAAATAAAGACTATTACAAGAGACAAAGTAGGACACTACATAATGATCAAGGGATCAATCCAAGAAGAAGATATAACAATTGAAATATTTATGCACCCAACTTAGGGGCCCCTCAATACATAACGCATATGCTAACAGCCATAAAAGGGGAAATTGACAGTAACACAATAATAGTACTGGACTTTAACACCCCACTTTCACAAACAGACAGATCATCCAAGATGAAAATAAATAAGAAAACACAAGCTTTAAATGATACAATAAACAAGATGGACTTAATTGATATTTATAAGACATTCCATCCACAGATAGCAGAATACACTTTCTTCTCAAGTGCTTATGGAACATACTCCAGGATAGATCATATCTTGGGTCACAAATCAAGCCTTGGTAAATTTAAGGAAATTGAAATCGTATCCAGTATCTTTTCTGACCACAACACTATGAGACTAGATATCAACTACAGGAAAAAAAAACTGTAAAAATATAAACACGTGGAGGCTAAACAATACGCTATTAAATAAACAAGACTTAACTGAAGAAATCAAAGAGGAAATAAAAAAATACCTAGAAACAAAAGACAATGAAAACACCACCAGCCAAAACCTATGGGATGCAGAAAAGCAGTTCTAAGAGGGAAGTTTATAGCAATAAAATCCTACCTCAAGAAACAAGAAAAATCTCAAATAAACAACCTAACATTACATCTAAAGCAATTAGAGAAAGAAGAACAAAAGAAAACTCCAAAGTTAGCAGAAGGAAAGAAATCATAAAGATCTGAACAAAAATAAATGAAAAAGAAATGAAGGAAAGGATAGCAAAGATCAATAAAACTAAAAGCTCGTTCTTTGAGAAGATAAAATTGATAAACCACTAGCCAAACTCATCAACAAAAAAAGGGAGAAGACTCTAATCAACAGAATTATAAATGAGAAATGAGAAGTAACAACTGATATAGCAGAAACAGAAAAAATCATGAGGGATTATTGCAAGCAACTACATGCCAATAAAATGGACAACATGGAAGTAATGGACAAATTCTTAGAAAAGCACAAAGTTCTGATACTGAACCAGGAAGAAATAGAAAATATAAACAGACCAATCACAGGCACTGAAACTGAGACTGTGATTAAAAATCTTCCAACAAACAAAAGCTCAAAACCAGATGGCTCCACAGGCAAATTCTATCGAACATTTAGAGAAGAACTAACACCTATCCTTCTCAAAATCTTCCAAAATACAGCAGAGGGAGGAACACTCCCAAACTCATTCTACAAGGGCACCATCACCCTGATACCAAAACCAGACAAAGATGTCACAAAAAAAATCAAACTACAGGCCAATATCACTGATGAACATACATGCAAAAATCCTCAACAAAATACCAGCAAATAGAATCCAACAGCACATTAAAAGGATCATACACCATGATCAAGTGGGGTTTATTCCAGGAATGCAAGCATTCTTCAATATACGCAAATAAATCAATGTGATGCACCATATTAACAAACTGAAGGATAAAAACCATATAATCATGCAGAAACAGCTTTCGACAAATTCAACACCCATTTGAGAGAGAAAAAAACTCTCCAGAAAGTAGGCATAGAGGGAACCTACCTCAACACAATAAAGGCCATTTTGACAAACCCACAGCCAGCATTGTTCTCAATGGTGAAAAACTGAAAGCATTTCCTCTAAGATCGGGAAGAAGACAAGGTTGCCTACTCTCACCACTATTATTCAACATAGTTTTGGAAGTTTTAGCCACAGCAATCAGAGAAGAAAAAGAAATAAAAGGAATCCAAATTGGAAAAGAAGAAGTAAAGCTGTCACTGTTTGCAGATGACATGATACTATATATAGAGAATCCTAAAGATGCTACCAGAAAACTACTAGAGATAATCAATGAATTTGGTAAAGTAGCAGGATACAAAATTAATGCAGAGAAATCTCTTCCATTCCTATACATTAATGAAGAAAAATCTGAAAGAGAAATTAAGGAAACACTCCCATTTACCATTGCAACAAAAAGAATAAAATACCTAGGAATAAACCTACCTAAGGAGACAAAAGACCTGTATGCAGGAAATTATAAGACATTGATGAAAGAAATTAAAGATGATACAAACAGATGGAGAGATATACCATGTTCTTGTATTGGAAGAATCAACATTGTGAAAATGACTATACTACCCAAAGCAGTCTACAGATTTAATGCAATCCCTATCAAGCTACCAATGGCATTTTTCACAGAACTAGAACAAAAAAATTACATAATTTGTATGGAAACACAAAAGACCCTGAATACCCAAAGCAATCTTGAGAAAGAAAAATGGAGCTGGAGGAATCAGGCTCCCTGACTTCAGACTATACTACAAAGCTACAGTAATCAAAAGAGTATGGTACTGGCACAAAAACAGAAATAAAAATCAATTCAAAGGAAAGAAAGCCCAGAGATAAACCCACACACAAATGGTCACCTTATCTTTTATAGAGAAGGCAAGAATATACAATAGAGAAAAGACAGACTCTTCAAAAAGTGGTGCTGGGGAAACTGGGCAGCTACATGTGAAAGAATGAAATTAGAACACTTCCTAATACCATATACAAAAATAAATGCAAAATGTATTAAAGACCTGAATGTAAGGCCAGACACTGAAAAACTCTTAGAGGAAAACATAGGAGGAACACTCTTTGGCATAAAACACAGCAAGATCCTTTTTGACCCACCTCCTAGAGAAATGGAAATAAAAACAAAAATAAACAAATGGGACCTAATGAAACTTCAAAGCTTTTGCACAACAAAGGAAACCATAAACAAGACAAAAGACAACCCTCAGAATGGGAGTAAATATATGCAAATGAAGCAACTGACAAAGGATTAACCTCCAAAATATATAAGCAGCTCACGCAGTTCAATATTAAAAAACCAAACAACCCCATCCAAAAATGGGCAGAAGATCTAAACAGACATTTCTCCAAAGAAGATATACAGATTGCCAACAAACACATGAAAGGATGCTCAACATCACTAATCACTAGAGAAATACAAATCAAAACCACAATTAGATATCACCTCATACTGGTCAGAATGACCATCATCAAAAAAATCTACATACAATAAATGCTGGAGAGGGTGTGTAGAACAGGGAACCCTCTTGCACTGTTGGTGGGAATGTAAATTGATACAGCCACTATGGAGAACAGTATGGAGGTTCCTTAAAAATCTAAAAATAGAACTACCATATGACCCAGTAATCCCACTACTGGGCATATACCCTGAGAAAACCATAATTCAAAAAGAGTCATGTACCACAATGTTCACTGCAGTACTATTTACAATAGCCAGGACATGGAAGCAACCTAAGTGTCCATCGACAGATGATTGGATAAAGAAGATGTAGCACATATATACAATGGAAAATTAGTCGCCATAAAAAGAAACAAAACTGAGTTATTTGTAGTGAGGTGCATGGACCTAGAGTCTGTCATACAGAGTGAAGTAACTTAGAAAGAGAAAAATAAATACCGTATGCTAACACATATATATAGAATCTAAAAAAAAAAAAAAGTTCTGAAGAACCTAGGGGAAGGACAGGAATAAAGATGCAGACATAGAGAATGCACTTGAGGACATGGGGAGGGGGAAGGGTAAGCTGGGACGAAGTGAGAGTGACATGGACATATATACACTCCCAAATGTAAAATAGATAGCTAGTGGGAAGCAGCCCCATAGCACAGGGAGATCAGCTTGGTGCTCTGTGACCACCTAGAGGGGTGGAATAGGGAGGGTGGCAGGGAGACCCAAGAGGGTGGGGATATGGGGATATATGTATATGTATAGCTGATTCACTTTGTTATACAGCAGAAACTAACACAACATTGTAAAGCAATTATACTCCAATAAAGATGTTAAAAGATAAATAAATAAATAAATAAATAAATAAAATAATGATAATTTACTAGTGACAGTGTATGTAGAATTGGATTTACTTTCTCCAAGTGTAATTTAAATTCTTTATATTTCTGGGTAGAATTTTGAGATATAACCTAAGAATTGCATCAAAAGATTAAGTGTTAGGCCAATAAAAATTTGGCAATTTTGTTGGCATTTCCTCAGAATCAACTTTTTATGAATTTATGGCAATTCTGAAAGAGGTATCAGCTCATCCTTGTCTGAATGGAAAAGAAATGCTGATAGATTGTTAGTGGAAGTCAGTAAGCAGCCAGATAGGGAAATCAATAAAACTGTGCTTTTATGTAAGAAAGGGTTATTGAACAGAAAAGTGCAAGATTAACAGTAAGGTTCTATGGAGGAGAGAGGTTTATGTTCAAGTTAGAATTCTTAGAAGCCCTCTCTCATGTCATGCTCAGAAATAACTATAATAATATTCAGGAAAGCAGATGGAATTTGACACCATTTCAAAGACTGCAGATTGGATGCTATGTATTTAAACTACATGTAATTGGGAAATTATGAATGAGTCTTTGAGATAGAAAATGTCAACCATTTCCTGTTACGCCGCAGTTGGTTTGATTTATAACGACTCTATAAATAGTAAAGTTAAAGGAAATGTATGTACTAAAATATTAGAGCAGAATAGGAAAAGATGGGTGAAGTTCTCAATGACAAAAAAGCCATTTGTTTTGAATGGAAAGTGATTGACATTCAATTAAGAGACAAAATAAATAAGTTTGCCCTTTTATCGCCATTCTATCAAATGTAGAAAGCACTGTGATAGGCCAAAAGACCAATCGACAATGATACACAATAAATAATGTAGGGTACAGCCTAGCTTGCAAATGGGGAAGAAAAAGCCTAATTACAATTTTTCTCCATTGTTCCAAAGCCAATATTTTTGTTCTCTGATATATCTGCAGACAGTTTATTTTGCTTCTGACTGTTCGGTAATCAACGTCTTGCCCCAGGCATAGCTGGATATTCAACCAACGTTTCTCTGGGGACTCAGTAGGGAAGCCAGTAGTAAAAACAGCCGAGTAGGAAGATTTAACATGTTAACTAAAAACTCAAGGACTACAGCTTGGTGGGAGTGCTGGTTTTTCGAGTCAGTCATTGTACTAAACAACACAAAGGGAACTTGGTTTATACAATGACTGAATCAATGAGCCAACCCATTTTACATTTACATATCATGCTCTCTTAAGTCATTTATCTCAGAATTACCCACTACCATGACTCAAAGGCTCTTGCTGTTTAATGAAAACAGTTGCAAATGAAACCTCACTCCTATAAAATTTGCCAGAACTTGGCATCTGTTTCAGGAAGCACTTTTGTGTCAGTTTCCCTCATCCAAATCCCTGGTTCTTAATGACCCAAATAAGTAATGTTTTTTTGGCCTCTTTCATTAGGAGTAGAGAGTATCCCATATCCAGCAATATAATCATGGATCCTCTCCAAATCCTGGGTAAATTCTGAATGTTCAAAAGATTTAGAAATGTCTCAAGCAGCCCGTCCACTTCTAGCTAGGCTTTTGTCTGGTTTTCCAAAGCTCTGAAGAGTCTTTGAAAGAGGTATTTGACACCTGATCCTCTCTGCCCAGTTTACTTCATAAGCAGTTCCCAATACAGGAAACAGATAAACTCCGGAGAGACCCACTCAATCCTCTGTTCTCTCAACACCGACATAGAGTTAGTTGATATATAAAATCGGTATTTAAATTGTACGTGGAACGTAGAGAAACACGATCCCTCTTACAAACCACAGAAAAAATATACAAAAATTATTTTTGGAACAAACTTGTATGCTTTTATCAAATAAAAAACATTTCTGGATTTAGTAAGGAAAGACTTTATTCAAAAGAATAATTGTAAGGGGGAGGGACTATTGGAATAGGAAGAGGGCTACTATGGCAGCAGGGCGAAGCTGTGGCCATAACATCTGTCCCAAGAGTCGCAAGAGTTAGGCAGAAGAGATTTTTCTATTATAGAGAGAAGTCAACAAGGCTCGAGGGCAAGATGTGGGGAAGTGGGATGACACACAGTGGGATCAGACAGAAGATCAGAGAAAGTTTCACACTGAGGCCAGTCTATTTTTCTATTTTTTTCTGCAGGGGTCCTTAAGAAGGCTTCTGTGCTGGATCAGGCACAGGGTAGGCCAAAGTTCAGACGTTTGGGAAAAGGAGACAATCTTACCCCAAATTTGGTTAACAAGAACTTTGTTCTTTCTGATTAGAGGAGAAACAAGCAGTTCAGCTAATTGTTTGAAGCAAGGAAAGGGAATTTGGAGGGTCTTAAGTCTGGCCTTGTCAAAGGCAAAGGAGACAGCCCACAGCATTATCTAAGTTTATCTGAATCATATGGGGTTGGCTGGTTCTTAGCAGTAAATCGTTTTTCAGAATAAATAAGGGTGTGGGGATTCCTTTCAACTTCATTGTTTACCAGAAACAAAGGGCGCAGGGAAAATTCAATGTTATGGTCTTTTATGTAGAGACTTATTTTATGGACATAAGAATTGCTTATCTTGGATTCCCAGTCTCTAGATCTGGCTGGAAACATAAGAGATTTTCAGTGTTTTGCAAGGTAAAGGGTAAGATTTCTTATCTTCTACAAGCACGGTTATGAACCCCTTGTATATTCAACTCCATTTCTGCCTTAGTCTAGAAATGTTAATAGGCAAAAAAACTGGTTGTAGGACTAGAAAAGAAATGAAGTGTTCCCAAGCAGTCTTAATGACTTTACCATTCTTAACGTTTGTGCAATTCTATTTTAGACATATGAAGAATAAAAGGAGGCCTGTGATTGTTAATTAAGATCACAGACCACCACAAAGGTTGATTCTTTAAAAGATCTGTGTATTGATTTTGCATGAACCCAGCCAGTTTAAATTGACATAGGAAACCACTTCTGTAGACCCTTTGACTTCTTACTCAGACACACCTTCATCATCACGGCCACACTGCCCTGTTAGATAATTGAGGTTATTTGTTGTGGTTACTGGTGTCACTTGTGTTACTCTTCTCTCCTACTTTCACACTGATCTGATGTCTCCACAGAACATAAGGAACATTAAAAATACCCAATTGACTATTTAATTGCAGTGTACAAAATGGTGTTTGTATATTGAATAAACTGTTGACAGCGGGGAAAAAAAAAAAAAAAAAAACCCAATTGACCTTAATGGATTCCTTTACTCCTTCCTGCTAAAATAAAGGCCCTTTGTGTACTTCAAGAGTCTAACATAACTAGAGATGATACAGTAACTGCGGGATCTGGGAAAAGACAGTGGAGACTCTGAACAAAGCAGCCCAACTCTTAGGGTGGAGAAGCGATGCAATTTAGGTCGTTTTATTTCTTATTTCATTAAGCCTTTGCTACACAATTTACTTAATGACCAAAGTTTTACAGGTAACTTATTTACAAATACATTTCAAAATAATGTTGTTGAACTTAGCCCTTAATTCTATCCTATGTATTTTTCAAAGTCAATGAATGGTAGTTTCTGCAAAGTCAGAATTTATTCTTCCATACATCTGTCAGTAAAGAGATAGCCAAAAACAAACAAAAAAAGTTCCTAGGTTTGGTTTGGTGGGTAAATCATTCTTTTCCAGCTCACTTCTACAGATGATTACGTCTCTGGCAAATAATTTTGATCCTGAAAAGATATGGCCTGACTTCCTCAGGGCCAGAGAACAGGACTCCTGTTTTCAGCTGCTCTCCTTCCTACACCTCCCACTCTGCCTCTTCAAACCCACACCTCAAGGGACTGAATGAATCAACAGATGCTAGAGGCTTAAATGCCCACCAAGCACCTCCCTGGAGTGCTTGGAGGACCACCCAGGCAAGGTGATTATGGAAGATTTTATTGGTGGCTCATGGATGCTACAGACAAAAGGTGAAGTGGTAGCGTGGGACTTAGAAATTCAGAGCTGCGGCTAGGACTAAGTGTTCCCTCAGAAATTGATCCCTAGTACCCATTTGGATTTCCATTTCCAAGACACATACACACAAAGACACTCTTTGTTTTCTAGCGAATGCCAAAATGATTCCATTGTAAATATCCTTTTAAACCATTTAAACAGAAAACAATTTCACTGTCTTCAAATTTATGACTTCTGGATTTTTTTTTTTTAATGTTCCATTCCCTTCTTCTCCCTTCGGTTACATGCTTGATAATTCCAATATCAGTTCACTCCTGGATAGATAGCTCTCCTGAAAATGAATACTGGGCTCAGGTGCACTCCTAACATTTGGTGAATCCTTCACCTAACTAATGAGACGTGAGTCTCTTAACCTACTGCCCAGGTCCCAGGGCAGATTATTAGCACGACTGCTTTTGATGGATCTTTTTAAGTGCTCCTCCTGGGAAAGATATTTGAAAGTCACATTTAAATAAGGATTCAAAAATTACTGAACATTAATTCTCCTCTAGTCTCAAATGCTATTTCTGGCCAAGGTTACAGAGGCCATTTCAATGGGAGAAACACACCATTATTTAGTGGTTTTGCTCACAGGTGACTCCATAACCTTATGTAAATAGTTATGAGGTATTTATTTTTTTATAACATGCTCGTTCCTTTTTTCCTACGGGATTTCCTATGGGAGTGGAAAAAAAGGGAGGTTATGCCTTGTGTGTTTGGGGTACATAATCCTTGGTACATGCATGGGAGTATGTCATGCTTATCAGTGTCATCAGTCATGTTCAGTGAGTCAGTTAGGGTGTAGCATTTGGATGGTGTCATTGAAAGTCCATTCTCCAGTTTGGGGATGGGTGCGGTCAAAGGTTGAAGGAAAAGGTAAAACTCAGAGGACAAGGCAGTCCTTCGAGAAGCATAATGAAGAAGCAGTAACTGTTGTGAGTAGAGTACTCTCTCTTCTTTAAGAGAGCAGCTTCCACTTCTGGTGCTGCAGTTGGTTTCAAATTTCCAATATCAGAAATAGTAGCACATAAACAGCAACTGATGCATGAGACAACAGGGAAAAAAGCAGGACTGGTGGGAGTGGCAGGAAAACACAGAAAGCCAAGAGAAATAGTTGCACCCCAACGTTCACAGCAGCACTATTTACAATAGCCAAGACATGAAAGCAACCTAAATGTCCATCAACAGATAAATGGATAAGGAAGATGTGGTATATATACACAATGGAATATTACTCAGCCATTAAAAGGAATGAAATAATGCCATTTGCAGCAACATGGATGGAAATAGAGATTGTCATATTAAGTGAAGTAAGTCACACAGAGAAAGACAAATACCATATGATATTCCTTATATGTGGAATATTTTTTAAAATGATATCAATGAACTTACGTACAAAACAGAAATAGACCCACAGATTTAGCAAACAAACTTACGGTTACCAAAGGGGAAAGGGGGAGAGGGGTAAATTAGGAGTTTGGGATTAACATATATGCACATCTATAAAATAGATAATCAACAAGGACCTACTGTACAGCACAGGGAACTATACTCAATATTTTGTAATAACCTATAAGGGAAAAGAATCTTAAAAAGAATAGAATATATACATATATATTATATATATAATCCTAATCACTGTGCTATACACCTGAAATTAATACAACATTGTAAATCAACTATACTTCAATTAAAAAAATAAACAGTGTAAGAAACCACCGCCATGCCTGGTAAGAGCAGGAACTTGCTGTGTTTGAAGATCTCAGTAACTGTATTAATTGAAGACAGGAAATCAAACCCCAAAGCCAGGGAGAGTTAAGAGATAGCTAGCACTCCCTCCTCTGTGCTCCATAATTCATAATAAAGGACAATTTTTCATCTACACAATTGATTATTTCACTAAATTGTGAGGCTCTAAAAGAACTGGGAACATGTCTTACTCACTTTCCTGTCCCCATCATCCCAAGTAGTACTTGGCACACAGTAGAGGCTCAAAAATGTTTACTGAAAGAGAAAGTATAAAGTCCCCTGGAAGAGGCATCCTGAATAGGAGAAAAGACACAGGCATGGTATTTTAGGAGATTGCCTATTACAGTTCTGCCTCTGGAAGGAACCAGATGTGAGACCCTAGAAAGCCATTTAATATTTCTAAGGCTTGGTGTATTTATTGGCAAAATAAACTTATCTTTCCAAATTACTCTAATATTCTATTATCTGAAAGTAAAATCTAGATATTTTGGAAGTTTGCTTATAATAGCTAAGTACCAATTTTTACTAGATTTAACACCTACAAAAAATGGGATATGTTAAAAGCCCCAAATTTTGAGAGTTTAATTCATTTTCATAAATGTAGTAAACACTTAAAATTAACTCAATTACAGCCTTAATTAATAAAATCAATACACTGTGAGAAATATATTTTTAATCTCTCCGATCTCTCTAAAATGAAAATATTCTGTTCTTACCATTCCCATGTAAAAGCTGTGAGATTGTTATTATTTTGTGCTAGTTTATTGTCTCATTAAAGAGAGAGAATTATTAAAGTTATACCTTAAATTGATGAGTTCTATTAATCTTCTAGGTGATGCCTTTGTAAAAGAAAATAAAAATTGCAGATATAGAGTATGTCTTTATTATTGCAAAATGAGGGAGTTTTATAAAGACTGGGAATGTTTAAAATAAATTGTGTAAGAACGTATTTATTTTTTAATTATCTGTGTAAGCCATAGTATAGTGAAAATATTGTAATTGTGCCACTTTTCACAGAAACACTAAGGAGAAAATTGTAAACATCATGGATGGGGAATTATGCACGCAAAGACTAATAGCTACAATAATGTTATTCAAAACTGTGCTGGTAATTTGCCCCTTAGGAGGTAAATTTGGAAAAAATATGTATAAGGTTTAATCATGTGACTCTCACTTAATGGGTGTTGTACTGTAAAAGCCACACATACCACACTGAACATTCAGTAATAATTATTTCTTTTAGTTATTCTCCTGGGGGCTTCTCTAGTAACTGTAATTGCCATGTTCTCAAAAGCAGCACTGTTTGCATGGCACCTGCCCAACAAATAAAATGGACTGGCAGTTACAACATAGAATTAGCAATTAGAGATACTTTTTTCTTTCAAAATTTCATTACTGAGGGCTTATTCTAAAGAGAAAAAATAAGATAAAATGAGTAGATGAAGTTTTCCTCTCTTGAGACCTAGGGATCTCAGTTGGTGGTGTCTCTTTATTAAGTGTTTTACTTAGGGATTATTTGTCAAATATGTTAGAGAAAATGGCTTGCTTTGTGGATAGGAGAGTGATCTACATTTTATTTGGGAACTGTGATGATTATTCCGTATTTGCAAGTCTTATCCATTCTTTGCTCTTATCATTCTAATCCTACTCTTTGCCCCAGGAGACTAACCCTTGTGCATTGCATCTCCCAGACTCACTTGTTAGTTGCCTTCCAGTTGGGTTGGCCAGTGGGAAGTCCGTATGTAATCAAGGGTTTTGGCATCTATCTCCTCTTTATCAGTAGCTTTTCATCTCCAAGACTATAGCTCCTTCTGGTATAGACTTTCCTCCATGACTCCAACTCTCATTGGGCTTCTATATCTCCCTTTATATGTCTTGCCCTTTCTACACCAAGGGAGTTAATTGCATCCTACTGTTACTATCTCTGGGTACCTCATCATCTCTATATATCCCCTGACCTGTCCATGTCTTTGAACTGCTACTTTAATAGAAATACCATCATTTGAACTATTTGAGGTGAATTCTGTCTTCTTCCAACACATTGGCCATAAATCCTAGTGGCAGATGCACTCAATGATAGTTAATGTAAATGATTTTTACTGTGTTGAGTTGCTTGATTATAGGTCAAATGTTGCTATTACGTTATCTGTGCACTGTTTCTTTATGTAACAATGTACTGTAGTGGATACTGAAGTGCTCTATCCAAAGAAGTAAATTACTATATTAACTGGAGAAAAAATGTACTTGTTCTTTGCCTCAATCTGGGATAACACTGAGGGCCATCCCAGCTCCAGAGTTTGCCATAGATTGATTGATGCCTCATTAGTTACTTCAGTATGGCACAGATTTTCCCTTTGCCCAATTTTGCAGATATATCTCCTGAGAGCAGCCCCCAATAAACCTTTCACATGCAATTCTCAATTTCTGAGACTGTTTCCAATCTAAGTCATGAAATGACTGGGATGAGCCTAGACCTGAGCTAGTGGAGGAATATAGCTACAGCTCCACATTCAGCAAGTACTTAGACCATGACTATAAGAATCAAAACCTTCTATAGATAGTATCTCATGAAAAAATTGCTGTAGTCATTAATTAGTGCAGCTATCACTGAGAACAGAAAAAGAAATTTCCTCCCTTCTAGTGTTAGAGCTCTTTTTACTAAGCACCCCCAAAGAATGACTTTAGTCTAGAAGAATATGTGTTGTATTTCATCAGGGACGAGGTGGGTAGACATTTGAATTGTGCCAACTAGTACTGTCTCCCAAACCATCTCTCATGTTTTCTGGCCTCAGTTCTCCCTTCTTTCAGGGATGTGGCTGTCCCTGCCTGTTGCAGCGAGTTGGTTCCATGGAACCAAATTAGAGCATGGGTTCCTTCTTAAGGCAGCCAGTTTGTTATGACTCTGAGGAGTGCAGCAAGTCAGTCTTTAAAAAGAGTTGATCAAAAGCAATCATTGAATTAAAAAAGCTAGAAACAGGTTTAAAGTTTGAACTGCAGAGGCAAGAATATTGATAGGGATGGCCTGGGGCAAAAACAGGCCAGCAATAAGTGAAAAGAATTCTGGGCATCTGCACAAAAAGTCTTGGGCTTTAGAGACTTGCCTTCAAGTGTGTTGATAAGTGGGAATGAGGGGGAAAAAAAAATCAAGACTATTTCCACCATCACAATCCTTCTTCTCCAAATGATTCCTAGAGTAAGGATCATTAGTAAGCTGATGACTGGTTTCTATCAGGATCCAGGGAGGCTCAGAGAAGCTACAGACCACAGGGTCCTCAGTGCAAGCTATTGCAGTCAGCTAAAATGGATGAGAAAGCCAGAGCCTTGGAAGCAGTAGAATAAGGCAGTTAGGCACAGAGCCTTTAAATCTACAGCAGTGTAATCAGCATCAAGAAAGAATGTTCACAAAATATGTATATAAGATAACTGCATATTTGAAATTATATTTAAATGGATTAAGTTCACTGAAAATAATCAATAGTAATTTTAAGGCTTCTTTATAAGATCAGCCTCACACAACTCTTAGAGGCTTTTTTCTACACAGAACAGTATAAAATAAAATCAAAACAGAAAAAAGATGAGCATAGTTAATGATTGAAAAAACTCTAAATGACCAATCAATTTTCCTTGGAAATATATGTTTGAATACCATGGCTTAAAAGCTTACATTAGTTTCTGTTCCAACACTTGAAATTTAGCAATAGAATAATGCAATTTTCTTTGCAATAATGATAGTCTTGCTGTGCCTACTTAATATAAACAAAAGATAAAAATTCCTCAATAACACAATGTGTTTATTTACCTCCGATTCTCCTAGGCAGACTCTAGTTAAATAAAAAAGGTAATTTAAGGTTAGTCTTTCACGGAAATGCTCTTTTAATGAAAAACAAACTTATTTTAATTAATACTCATTTTAAAGCAGATTCAGAATTAAGAATCCTCTTTGAATTCAGGCTAATAAATTTTGGTTGATTCTAAGTACTTGTAGTCCAAATAGATTTTTACCAAAAGATTTCTTATTACAGCAGACCAGATTTAGTGGGACTGACCCCACGAGCAATGGAGGTTCTGAAACACTAGTAGAGTTACTCACAAAGCACTGTTAATGAGCTGCAACTAACTGTAATGACCATTTTGCAAGGTGGCTCCTGCCCAATTTAATCATAACCATGGAGGTATTACTGTTTTGGATGGGGTGTTCTTAAAGTGCTCTTTCATTTAAAAAACTCTCCATAATTTCTCAGGTCTTTTAATCTCATAATGCCCTAGATAGGTGACCATGTTTTCCCACAATATCTCAATGAGGAATACCAGATTTGTATTCTGTTCTCTTTGGGAGCCTGTTGGCAAGTCTGAGGCAGGAAGCACACGTGGTGTCTCCCATGGCATCCTTCCCCATAAAAACCCATTCCCCTTATGGATGCAGGGAGTTTGTAGAAGTCTGAATTCTAAGATGCCTCCTAAGATTTCCACCCCAAAGTGTACATGCCCTGTGTAATTCTTTCTACATGAGTGTGAGTGAGACCTGTGAATATAATGGGCAAGTTTCCTTCTTAAGTTGTGTTATATGGCAAATGTGACAGGATAGTCAATCCTGCTGGACTTGAAGAAGTAGGTTGGCATCTTGTGGAGAGAGCCACATGGCAAGGAACAGTGGGTGGCCTCTAAGCTGAGATCCTCAGTCCTATAATTACAAGGAACTGAATTCTGACAGCAGTCACATGAATTTAGAAGAAAATCTCAAGCCCAGCTGACACCTTGACTTTAACTTTGTGAAACCCTGAGCAGGGTACCCAGCTGGGACTCCTGCTTCACAGAAGGTCCTAAGTGGATGTTGTTTTAAGTTGCGAACTTTGTGTTAATATGCTACACAGCAATAGCAAACTCATACAAAGAGGGAGGTGTGGGGGGGAGCAATGCTTGGGATCATGAATCATGTTAATAACTCCTCTGTGGTATGTATATAAAATATTTGGATTTTCCCAAAGTTGCCTTTTGCATAGGCCCTGATAGCAAAGAAGGAGACAGTACTGCATAGTGGCTAAGAAAATGGGCCTTGGAGCCAAGCTGTAGAGTTTGAATTCCTATTCTGCCACTTAATCACTGTGTGAACTCAAATAAGGAAATTAATTTCTTTGTGCCTCAGCATCTTCATTTATAAAATAGAGATAATAACAGTCCCTGGGATTGTCACAGCTATTAAATGACCTAATGTATACAAGGTGCCAAGCTGGTCATATAGCGACCATTCAATAAATTTTGGCTGTTTTTATTTCTCAGATGGCTGCCATAAATGTGAGGATTACATCTCCAATGCCAGCATAATTGAATTAGAAGACTCATGTTGCAGGAATAGAAACTCAAACACACTAGCTTAGATGAAAATATATATTTTCTTTTGTCTCAGAAAATAGAAAAGTCTAGTAATGGGGATGGTTTCGAATACTGACTGGCTGGGGCACAATATCATCTCTCTATAACTGTTGGTATCCTTTCTAGGCTGTATGTTGGTATAGCTCTCTATAACTGTTAGTATCCTTTCTAGGCTGTATGTTGGTTTTATCCATTTTCTGATGACCCTGGTATTAGCGAGATGGCTTTAGTCAACCCAGATTTCAAATCCTTACACTGTATTTGCTCTCCAAGTAAATAAAAGGAAGGAAAGAAAAGAAAAAGAAAGAAAGAAAGAGAGAGAGAGAGGGAGAGAGAGAGAGAGAGAGAGAAAGAAAGGAAGGAAGGAAGGAAGGAAGAAAGAAAGAAAGAAACCTGCTTTTTTCCAAGAACTCTAGCAAATGCCTCCTAGTGTCTCAACAGTTTTGACTGAAATACATACACACCTAGAACCAAGCAGAGGGGCCAGGGAGATGGGGCAGGATTCTCTGACTAAACCTCTCATAGTCCTTCCTTGGAATTGAGAGTTGGTCAATTCAATCCTATTAAAAATGTATGCCTGAGAATTAAAGAGTCTGATGGTTTCTCAAAAGAAAATTAAGCTATTTGTTATGCATTGAATTGTTTCTCCCAAAAAAGATATGTTGAAATTCTAACCACCAGTACTTGTACATGATCTTAAATGAAAATAGGCTCTTTGTAGATGTATTTAAGCTGAGGTTATTAGAGTGAACCCTAAATATGACTCATTTCTTTACAAGAAGATGAAATTTGGACATAGACATGCAGAGAAGATGACCATGTGAGGACAGAGGCGGAGATTGTAGTGATGCATCTATAAGAGAAGGATACCAAGGATTGCCGGCAAACCCCAGGAACTAGAAGAGGTGAGAAAGGATTCTCCCTGACAGGTTTCAAAGGAAACATGCACCTGATGACACTTTAATTTCAGACTTCTAGTCTCCAGAACTGTGAGATGATAAAGTCCTGTTATTTTAAGCCATTCCATTTGTGGTACTTCCTTACAGCAGCCCTGGGAAACTAACACACCACTGTTGGTGAAGATGGAGAGATACAGGATGCTAGGGAGGCAACAGAAAATTTCACTTGTAGTCTTCCAAAAAAGCAATGAGCGCTCTTGGAAAATTAAATCAGCCAGTAGACACTGTATACTTTGTGGAATTTCACAACTATGTCTGTACTCTGCTTGCCACTCATTTGTAACCCCTTTTGAGCTCAGAGTCATTGGAAATGCAGTAAATAATTTGGCTTCCCTCCTTCTCTCAGAGACTTTCAAAAAAATTAAAGCCAAGTTTCCAACAAAGAAAAATGCAAGTGTACGAAGTGGAGTGAGAAATAATTCCTTAGCACCAGGTTAAGTGGCCATAGGGTCTTACATATTTTGGTTTGGAAACCACTGCACCTATCACTACAGTTTCAGCAAGCAGTATAAATAACCAATATCATAGAGAAACTTGAAGTAGCTAATGCATATACATCCTAGTTCTACTCCCTTTCAACATGAAGTATGTGAGCATGTGTATTCCAGTAATGGAGAAAGAGAAAGGAATATGGAAAAAAAGTTCAGTCTACAGTAGGCACCTACTATGTGCCCAGTTTTTATTTCCTTTGATTACTGTAACAAGACTGTGAGGCTTATTTGACAAATGAAAAAAAGACAAAAGTCAGAAAGATAAAGAAGGTTAATAATTCACTGTTGTAGGTTGAATATTGGTATATAAAATGATCAGGTCCTAGTCCTGAGAACCTGTCAATCTTACTTTATCTGGAAAAAACTTCACTGCATAAGTGATTAATTTAAGAATCTTGAGATGGTAAAATTATCTTGGAGTATCCAGGGGCGCCCTAAATGTAATCACAAGTGTCCTTGTAAGAGAGAGGCAGAGAGAGATTCTACCACATCAAGAAGAGGAGAAGGTAATACAAAGGTGGAGGTAGAGATAGGAATGATGAGACTACAAGCCAAGGAATGCAAGCAGCCAAAAGAAGCTGGAAGAGGCAAGGAACATATTCTCCCTTAGAGTCTCCAGAAGGAGTGCATACCTGCCAACACCTTGAATTCAGCCTAATAAAACTGGTTTCAAACTTCTGGCCTCCAGAATCATAAGTGAATGTATTTCTATTGTTTTAAGCCACCAAGTGTGTGGTAATTTGTTACAGCAGCCGTAGAAAACTAACACATACATCTAGCCAGTAACTATTAGTGCTTTACAATGTTCTGGGTTCTGTTAAAAAATATTATGCAACAAACCTAATAAGTGGGTAGTATGATAATTCACATTTTATAGAGGGGAAACTGAGGCATAAAAGTTTGTGGCCCAAGGTCACACAGCCAGTGTGTTAGGGTTATCAGCTATGCTAGTTTATTCAATACTGTTCTGGGTTTAGCACTGAATGTCCTATATTTCAGGAAATCTCTCTCCTATATTTCTGGAGGGTCGATCATCCTATATAGAGATTTGAATCCAGGCAGTCTGATGTACAGATGGTGTTCTTAAACCCAGGCTGTACCTTCCATTTCAATCATTGTCATTTGGGTGATGAGGCATGACATGATTTGAATCACTCATGACTGGTCCAAAGCCTATGCTTTGTTATCCTGCAGCATAATTCATCACTGACCCTATAGCCCTAGACATTTGGCAGGAACTTCACTTTGCATCCAAAGAATGGAAGCTATGGCTGGAGCTCATGAAGGGCTCATGTATGCCACAATGGCATACTGATTATTTTGAATTAAAGTTACTGAAGTAATGGCCAATGCAAGAGGAACACTCTGACCCTCTTTTCTGTCTCCCTGAAAGCAGAAAATAAATCTCCCATGTGAAAGGTGCCCTCCCTGCACCAGGAAGTAGAAAGACACCCTTATCGCCAGAGACAGGAAAAGCCTATATAAACAAACCCGGTTACTTGTTAATTCACTACCCCAAGGACAAACTCTGTTTAGATTCTTCACTGAGTACCCAAAACCTCAGTTTCTTTGTCTTGTCAGTTCCTCACAAATGTACTGTTTCGTTGTCTAAAAAGTATAAAAGCTGCCTGCTTTAGCCACTTTTTAGGTCCCATTTCTATGAGACCTCCACGCGCAAGAATTAAAATTTCTTTCTCTCCTATTAATCTGTCTTCTGTCAATTTTATTATTAGTCCAGCCACAAGAACTCAAGAGGATAGAGGAGAAAATTTCCTCCTCCAGGACACTACCTTTTCTTTGTCTCCTAAGAAATGTGGCAATAGGATGTCCCCACCCCATTGTCAGAACCACATCTCAAAGTAGGAGGAGGTCTTCATTTGCCCAGAGGCATCCAGGGAATAAGGGCAAAGTGCATGTTTCCCCAGGGGCTCCTTTCCGGGAATAAGACTTGGAATCACTAAAATCTCTGAATGAAGAGACAGAAGGGACAGGTGAGCTAGGTCACCTGGAGTGTGACATTGTGCTCAACCTCAACACTTTATTTCAGATCAGGATGATCTACAAGATCTGAATGCTCAGGTACACTATGCATATCTTCTAAAAAAAAAAAGACCTTTTAATTCTATTGATATCCATTTTCTGATGGTTATTGCTCTTGTTAAGAGTCCCATGGTACAAACTAAAGCCATTTTTAAGTGCATTACCAGTCATATTGGAAGAATAATTTCAGGCACTCACTTACATTCCCTTGACCTTCCTGAATTAAAAGCACTTTACTTTTTGGAGATGCATCAGAAAGAAAGAAGACCACTAAAGGCTGAATTTCCTGTTTTCTAATTCAGTGCCTTGAAACCTCCTCTCCATGCCTTTCGCCTGCCACAAAATTTTCCCTTATCTTTCAAATTCAGATCTAAATTCTGTCTTCTCCAGGAAGCCTCCCCAATCTTCTTTATACACAAATAATGATAAAATGTTTATATTGTAACATTTTACTAAGTACCCAACACTGTGCTCTATAGGTAGATTAGATAGATAGATAGATAACCTTAAATATATACATATAATCTTATTTAATTTTCACAACCACCCTATGAAGTACATAGTATTCTAATTATCTTAATTCACAGATCAGAAAATTCAGTCACAGAGAAATTAAGCAGTTTGCCCGATGTCACATAGCTAGGCAGTGTCAAGGCTCAAAATTAGACCTGCTAACGTGAAATTGTGTCCTAAACTATAACTACCTCATGATAATTCCCCAAAACACTCACTTCTGGAAACAGTCATTGAGTACACTGTTCAGTTGTGGCTTAACCTCTGTTCCTGGTTATTGTTAGGTAACTTTTGAAGCACATGCCTTGTTTACTCCACGTATATCTAGAAACTCCTAGATTACAGGAAGGCTACTCTATGCCTCTGAATCTTCAGCACTTAGCATAGTGCCTTCCTCAGTATGAACCTTGGTCTTCATCCAAGTCTAACATTATGATAGCATTTGTCTTGGAAGAAATGCAAGTATCGGTTGATTGTATACCACAAGTGAGTATTTGATTTATAAGTACATAATGTTTTATTCACTAACATTATAATTATTGAAATATTTGAAAATGGATGAAATGAAAGATATTCCATTAATTCATTATATGTTCAGTATTATCTGTCAAACATTTATCTACATTTTCTACTTAAAAGATACTGTTTTGAGCACTGAATGAATGCAGAGATGAATCGGATACAAATTTTTGCCTAAAAGAATTTGCAATTAAGCAAGGCATATGTGTAAATGATTAGGAAGTAAAATAATTGAAGATTAATTATGTAAGAGAAACAGGTATTCCTCCCAGTTTGACCCTAAAGATGGGTGGAACCTGGACAAGAAGAAATGGGCAAAGGCAATCCAGGCAGAGAGAATTATGGGAGCAAGACACAGAGGCAGCAAAGGACAGGCTATATGCAGAGAACAGTGGTTCCCAGACTAGATGAAGTATTAAGAGCAGAAGCAAGTGAGGCTAAAAAGGTAGGTTATATCATTGTGGCCTCAGTAGGAAGCTAAGAATTCTAAGCTTGGCCCTGAGTGCTTAACAAAAGACATGATAGTAAGAGAATTGTTTCCAGAAAATTAATACTGCAACAATGTGAAGAACTGACTAAAGGAAAAAGAACTGCACAAGGGGAAACAATTGGGGCTGAGGTGGATTCAATTATAGTGGAGATTATCAATATTTTGTTTGTGCCTATAAATCCTCAATAACAAACTAAAGATATTTATCATCTAGATTTCAAGTAAGATTAATAAAATATTGACTCAAATATTTTGTGATCTTTTTAAGAAATGTTAGTAATAGACATCTCTATTAAATTATCAATTCTGGAAACCACCGGTCAAACTATAAATATTGAATTTCAGTTGGTACAATCACCTCCTCACTTTCATCTCCATAGTTCTTTGTTTATACACCTATTAGATAATTTATCAGTCTGTCTTTCATTTAGAATAATTTGTATGTATGATGACCATTAGATTGGCAACACTTACAGGACAGGAAACATAGCACAGATGATATTGTCTAGAAAAGCACTGGTAGTGGATAAATGTTCATTAAATTAAACCAGAAGTTACTACTAATTTTCATTGATGCATTTAGCTCTTATCATCCACTGATTTGTTGAATAACCACTGAGTACCTACTATGTAAAGATGCTGAAACTAGGCAGCAAATATGGAAATTTAAAACACATTCCCTGTTTTGAAGACATTCACAGTGAAGAGCAAGTGAATCATTAATTATAACAGTCTTATAAGTGTCGTGATGGAGATGATCACAGTTAGGAAGCCTCCTAACTTACCTGGGGAGCCCTAAAAAGCTTCTCAGGAACTGGAACTTACAGAATAAGTAGAAACGACACAGGGAGACAGGACATCAAAAACCATGATATACAGTCCTATAAGTTTTCTATATTTCCAAATACTCTGTAATTTCAAATTAAATACAAGCCTTAACTCAATTATACCTTATTTACTTAAGTCCCTTATCACTGAAGGGAAAGACTATTGAAGGTATACCTCTTATTTTAGTATTCCTTGGGCTTTGAAGGCAGACAGAACCTCAATTTGATTTACACATGCTCTGCTTAATAACTACTTGAGACCAAATTTTCTCACCTGTAAATGGCAACACAGTGTAAGTGCCTTCCTTTCAGACCTGTTGGAACAGTTACATGAGATCACTTATGTAAGACATCTATCAAAGTTCATTGTTCTCTCAACCCCAACTTCAGCCCCCACTGTGGATGACTCCCCCACCCAGTCCCACACTCCTTACTTTACCACAGTGTCTTGAGAAAGTATCTTCAAGGTGTGGTTTCTGGAGTGGTAGGGGTAGGCAGTAGCAAGTAGAAAAGTAAAAGGGTGAGAAACCCCTGTCCTTTGATATGATATTCAAGCTACATGTTCAGA
This sequence comes from Hyperoodon ampullatus, assembly GCF_949752795.1. Classification (NCBI taxonomy): domain Eukaryota; kingdom Metazoa; phylum Chordata; class Mammalia; order Artiodactyla; family Ziphiidae; genus Hyperoodon; species Hyperoodon ampullatus. The sequence goes on from NC_136918.1 coordinate 96,590,798, forward strand.
CATCCTTTAATCATGCCATTCCATACTCAGAAACCCTCATGATCTGATCAATTGTTATACTTTATATAAATTCCTATCCTTAACCATCATAGTTTACATAATGCCGTCTCACTTCTTCTATTTCAAACTATTGTCCATGCTTTCTATTACAGAAACTCTACTCACACAAATACAGTAGGCCCAGTTCCACTTTTATGTCTTCAATTGTGGAGCTTGCCTACACCTAGAAGGTTTTCCCTAGTCACCTTTATTTGTCACCACTCTATCCATCTTTCAGCAACAAATTCAATTTCTGCATCTATCTCTATATTTTTTCCATTCACCAGGCATCACATATCACTTCTTCAAACTCCTGTTCTATTAAAGTTAGTACCATATGATTTAATACTATTATTGCTCACTGATTGCTTCAAATGTTACTTTTTTCCTTTTCACTTCTCAACCTAAGTAACCTATTTTTTACCCTTGAGACAACCAATTTAAGGTCACTAATGACCTAATTTACAAATCTATTACCAAATCTGGGCAAGCTAATTTTATCCATCCATTAAAATTGACACTATTGAAAAATGACTTGAAAAGATGGCTTATTTATTTTTGTGACTTTCTTCTCCTCTGTTAGTCATGATTTATCTCCTTTCCTCTTCAGTCTGTGTGATAGATTTCTCATGCTTTGTCTACCCTATTATTGTTGCTAGTTTACCTTGGCTCTCTTGCCTCCCTCTGTATGTTCCCTCTGGGGATCTCCCTGTTCTAGGAGTTTGTTTACCATATCCTTACTATCTCCAGCCCAAATCTCTTCTCTGTGCTTCAGGCCTCAGCTCCTGGATCACTCACAAGTATCTCAAACTCAACAGGTACAGAACTGACTCATTTTCCCACATCCATCTCTTCCTCCACTCCCTACTTTGGGTGGTGGCACCATCCTCAGCTTAGTCATTCAGCCTAGAGACCTGGGCATCAACCTTCCTTCTTCCCATTCTTTTACCAACCACATGAAATTCATCACCAAAACTTGTTAAGTTTACTTAGTAAATGTTTTATGAGTTATTTTCTCAGTTCTTACCCCTATTGCTACTACGTGTGTTATTTCAATGACCTCTCTGAAATGAAAATCAAATCTTCACATCCTAGTTTAGAACTCTTCAAATTTTTCTCATTGCCAAAAAGATAAAATCCAAGTTCCTTAGACCCCCACCTCTCTAGAATTTCTTGCCACACCCACACATGCCCCCTATATTTACAGCCTTGAACATGCCACGCACTTCACTTCTCCACACTGTTCCCTTGGATTGGAATACCTTCCTCCTATTCATCTTAAAGGATTCTATTTAAACGTTGCCGTTTCTGCACTTTCTCAGACTCCAACAAGAAACAAAGTTCATCATTTCAGCACTCTATTTCTCCCCTAGAGCCTCCAGAAAGAAACAGAGCTTCACAACAGGTGAGACTCCTGGATTTCTGACCACCAGAACTATAAGATAACAAATTTGTGTTATTTTAAGGCAAAAAGTTTGTGATAGTTTTATAGGGCAACATAGAAAAACATACATAGTTGATATTCAATAAATACCTGCTTTTGGACATAAGAGGTTCAATTCAATCTGGTGAGTTGCATGGGAATTTGAAAGCATACACGGTACAACCTCCCATCTTAAGGCAGGGAAATCTGTCATCAATGAACGCTATTTGTTATCAAGTATACCACATGTTCAAGAAAAAAAGGCAGCAGTGCTGCCCTCAGCAGGCAATTTCAGTGTTTTACCACCATATGATCAAGTAACCCCCATGTCCAACAGAGCTTTCACTTGCCATGGATTTAAGACTATTTTCTCATGACTATTTCCTTGTTCAGAGTATAACTGGCCAACATCCCCCTCCTAAATGTCCTACAAATTCTCATAGACAGAAATCAAATTTGCCCTTAGTTAAACTCACCAGAGTTTAACTTTTCCTCAAATGACCTTTCAATTTCTATGAACATTTTTATTTCCTTTCTTTGGACTACTTTTTAAAAGATTAACATGAGATGCAATATATTTGGTCAGTGCTAAGGTTAGGCTAGAATATGAAAAAGTATTCTTCACTCTCAATCTTCTTGTAATGACAAAACCATGCAACTTCAAAAACTAATATGTTATGTGGAATTTCTCAGATTAGGTAAATATTTGTTCAGCAATAATTCTTCTTAGCTGCTTTCAATCTATTTGGACCAAAGCCTATAACATTCACACTGTTTTGTAAAATTTTTGACCAGAGGAATTGAAAGGGAGAGAGAGAAAAGTCAGAGATGAGAAAATATATTTATAATGGAAAGACCTATTTTTATAAAAGTATATATCTTTCCTAGAGATGTCTATAAAGATGTTTCTCTACCTGTATAAGGGCCAGCCTTCTCCTATCAAGGATTTGACTTTTATGCTTCCTTTTAAATCATAGCCAGCGTTTCAAAAAATCAATATGCTTTAGTAATAATTCATAATTCTCTCTGTACTGCCTTTGTTGGCCAGTTGGAGCAGTCATATCTTGCTCACTGGGAAAAGCATTCAGCAACAAAACAGGAATCACAAATCACAAGTACAGAGCTCTCAGAAGCCTGTTCATTTTGCTGGGCAGTGTCCCAGTGTGAGCCAGGCATATCCAATAATTTTGATCCAAGCAAAATCAGCGTCTTCTATGGAAAAAGCAGTTTGACACTTTGCCTAATGTTCTTGTTGTACCCTTAGTATAGAACAGTCATGGGTCTTAAAGAACCGTGCCATCTTCATTGATCTAAGCCTATGGAGGCCAGTCTGTGGTCCTTGTCCCCAAGAAGACCAAAGAGAGTCCCTTCAATCCATATGCATGCTAAATGTTTTTTGTAGAATGAACGAACAAAATATTTTTTAGATATATGTACTTGTAATAGTTAATTTTATAAGTTGACTTGACTAGACTATAATACCCAGTTATTTAATCAACACTAATCGAGGTATTGTGAAGGTATTTTTTAGATATGGTCAACATCTACAATAAGTTGACTTTAAGTGAAGGAGACCATCCTCCATAATGTGGGTGGGCCACATCTGACCAGGTGAAAATCTTTAAGAGCAAAACTGAGATTCCCTGACGACAGAGAAATTCTGCCTCGAGACTGCAACATCGGCTCCTCTTCAAGTTTCCAGCTGCCAGCCTGCCCCCTCAAATTTTAGACTTACCAGCCCACATAATAATGAAAGCCATACATGGCATAACTACTGGTTCAGTTTCTCTGGAAAGCTCTGATACAATACTATTTTTCCAAGTGTGTACATATAATTGGGATTTAAATACGTAAATTGATTTCAAATATATTCCTATGTAGTAATATTTGTCATTATATATTTTCACAAATAATCAATAAATACTAAAATAAATATAATAAAATCTGCAAAACTTTTTGACATTAATCAAGGGTTCTTATGCTAAGAAAATTTGGGAACATTTAGAAAGTGATGACTACTGAGTTTGGAGACTACATTTTACCAACTCTACAGTAGAACAGAACCTGTGTATGACTTTGACTATGAAAGGCAGAGAAAGTGATACCCTGAGGTTCAGAGTTTAAAATCACAGGCTGCTTTTAGGCAACTGTTGGCGGTGGGGTGGTGGGATATGAGCTACCTTCAGAAACTTTTCCTTACGCTAGCCCTTATCACAGGATAGCAATTATCTGTATCCCCTCCACAAGGCCCCACGAGGGCAAGGCCTACAATCTCCACTCATAACAGGCATAGTAATAGCTACTACACCTTGAGCACATCCTATGTGGCATGCCTCTTTATAAAGTACCCCACATACCACAGGTTATTCTCAAAATCCTGTAAGATAGGAGTTATTTGAAACACTTCTTTTACATGTGAAAAAAACTGGACCTTGGAGAAGTAATTGCCCAAAGTGTCTTTAGTTTGATGTTGACTACCTAGCACTCATCAAAGTACTTTATACATTGTAGGTGCCCACTAAATATTTGGTGAATGAAGTAATACAGATGCTCCAAAGAGAACTGAATTCAACTCATGTGATATTTAACAGACAATGAAACTGAGGCCAAGACAGGCTAAGTGACTTGTTCCACAAAGCACAGAAGGTTAATGGCACCACAAGCCAGTTCTCTTGACTATTAGGCCAGGATATCATAGAGTCAATGTTTCTGTTCCTAACAGCTACAGCTTTCCAGGTCCTTTGCAGGGTCAAAATATTCCTGTAACAACTAACCAAATGTCATGTGTGGGCTTTGCCAGAGAGTGGGAAAAATTAGCTGCTAATCCCTCTCTCTCATTCCCCCAAACCATCCCTATCCAGGACCAATGCAGTCCTCAAGAAAAGATCATTGATGATTTCAGTCTTCTCTTGATGAAAAATGAGAAGTGTAAAAACCCTCTCCTAACCCATCCAGCTAGTAGCTTATCTATTTGAGCTTAGAAATCCTGCTTAGATGTACAAGGATGTGCAATGTTTGTGTAAGACATGTATAACTTCCCCCAAAGAACCAGGGAAGACACCAAAAGTTGTGAATGTTCCCCAGCCAGTGGTTCTCAGACAGTATGTTACAACTCTTAGGCTTTTAAATTCCTACCAGGGACTATATTTAGAAGTATTAACTGAGAAAGCTAATTTTTTGGTGAAAGAAACTTTTAAAAAGATTAAAAGAGAAAGGGTGCAAGTTTTAAGGTTCAGAGGTGAATTAAAGATATGTGGTAGTGATGGCATTTAGCTGAATACATAGTTTCGAAACCAAAACCAAACATCTTAAATGTGTATATTATAAAGTGTGTAATAGAATGAGAGATTCAAATTCATGGCAAAAAAAACCCCAAAAAAACCTGGAGTTGGAAAAAAAATAAGATTCCAAACTTTCAGAAATCCTAGAATTAAGAAATATTCTGGCCACTGGAACTCCTGAGTTTTCCCAAGTATAAATTAACTATTCATGTGTCTTTGAGAGATCTCTTAGCTGGGATCTGAATGAAGCTATTGGAGGAGCCCAACAATCGATGGGCAATTATCTGTAATAAAGATAAATAAGCTTCACTTTCCCAGGATTAGAAAGGAAGGAGCTATAAGATTCTTCCCTTCCAAGCTCTGATTTTTGGCCTGTAGAGGTCATCTTTGTCTAGGTAGAAATGTGAGCCTATAAAATTATTCTTCCTTGGATAATCAAATACATTAAGCTTTATCTCCTGAAATCCTTTAGGATAACTGGAAATGCTTAACTGAATCCTTAACCCACCATTTTTAAAAGCAACTTATCTGTTAACCATATTTCAGCCCCAGTGGTCTTTGAATTCTTCCACTATTTCAAGCATCCTTCTGCGAGGTTTTTGGAATTTGTTTCTTTCACTTGAATAGTTTCTTCTAACCCTTCAGATCCACATAAATGAACACTTAGGAGTGGATTTCTCTGATCACACTATCTAAATTAATTCTTTTCACCTGTTATTCTCTCTTACAAACGTTTGTTTTCTTCACAGTTCTTATCTCAATTTGTAATTTTTGGGTTTGCTTCTTTATTTATGTTTCCTTTTGTAGACAGTAAAGTCCTTGAAGTCAGGAATACACACACACACACACACACACACACACACACACACACTTCTAGGATCTAGCAAAGTATCTAGTATATAATGGGTGCTCAATAATATGGATCAAATGAATGTTCTAGCTCAGAAATATAAATATGCAAAAGTAAAAACTGTACATTTATGTTTGATCTGCACTCTTATGAGCCCGATATATTTCTGAAGTCTGTTTTTTCCTTGTGCTTCTCTATGGACAGCTAATAAGTTTGGGGCATTTTACATAGAATTTTTTTAGAAGACACAGGGCATAATTTTGCTTTTCAGTTTAGCTTATAATTCAGCACTACAGAGAGTTAAAAATTCTTGACAGATCTTAAAAGTTAAAAAGGACCAGGATACCCTTTACTGACCGTGTAGTCATATGGCACTTACTTAACTTACTTAAATTACTCAAGTCAATTATTTCAGTTTCCTTCTCTGTTAGAGATAATAGTACCTTCCTGATTAAAAGAGTATTTCCAGGACGAAAATAAGAAGGAATATAGAATTCTTAGTATAATACCTCACACTTAATAAAAACTCAAAAAATGATAGCCGTTACTCTTATAATTTAAACTGACAACAACTATGTAGTCAGAAGGAATCCGGAAGCAACACATTTACATGCTTTTCTTTCTCTAGACAACATTCAAACAACTCTTAAAATACTGAATATAGCAAAAGACATAATAGTATTTTCAAAGAAATTCCATGTGAATTACAAGAAGATATCTTATTCCCACTTTTCAGAATGCATATGGCAAATTTTAATGCCTTGGCTCTTTCTGACCTTTGATGCCTCCCATATGGTGTTTGGGATGCTTCTAGTGTGCTTTAAGAAAGCCCTGGAGGACATTTTCAAAAGCCAATGAGTCTCTAATAGTAAATACAGATTTGTATGCAGTAACCAATTTGTTAATAACCAAGATCTTAGAACTATCACATCAGCTCTACTGAGCGACCCTCTTGCAGTCTCCCTTCTACAAGCTCACATTTCTTCATCAGGTGAAGTTGTGATGTACACAGTTTATTGCTACTATCTTAGATCTTTTCTCTCTTTGAAAGTCAGTGAAATGCTTTTTCAGATAATGCAGTCTTCCATCAATACCTCAGGAGTGACTGAAACCTACAAGCCAGCTAATTATATGCCCTTCCAAACTCAACTTCAAACCTTTCAGCATTCTTCTGAATGTTTTAAACTTACTTCTTTCAGTGCCACTTTATGACCTCCATCAGCAAATGCTACTGATGTGGTCTCAAAACAGTAGGAAATGAGCCCTATTTGTCAAGAATGAGTGTTCTATCCAGATATCACATTAGCAAGTTTTAAAAATTCCATTTGCAAGTAGAAAGTCCTGTTAGTGAGATATTTATAAGAGGATATTTTTACCCATACACAATTAAATTGAAAAATGAAAAATGCAGAGATTTTTTTTCCATATCTAAAGTATAGAAAAGGAAGGCACTGCTCTCAGTAAAGTCAACCTTGGGTACAGTAAATTCAGTTCCATATGTAAGAGTATATAAGATATAGCATGTAAGAGTATATAACAAAACTAGAGGAAATGTTGCCTATTAAAAGCACAATCTTTAAAAATGTACCTTATAAGTAAAGGGTAACATAGGAAAACTAGGAACAAATTGATGTTATCGTTTAGAACATAGCCACTGTGTCTTCTCTTTTCTCCTTTGTTTAATCAATAGACCAGTTTGAAAACTAAAGGTTAATTTCTACTGTCATCTCTATACCAACCATGGAAGATGTGGGGGTCAGAGATCTTTGGACCCTTCATTTACTTTGCCCTGACCCACTCTAATCCCTAGTGGGCAATGGGTATATTAGCACAATAAAGCATAGGCTGTTCTTAGGAAGGCAAAAAATATTATCAAGACAGACAGCGGCTTGGTTGTCTTGTAAATAAGATTTTGAAATTTTGGAGCAAACAGGGTTTTAGAGCCTTGGTCTCAAAGAATAAATAGAACTTGGCCTGGGGCACAAAGAGCTGAGGCCAAACAGAGGTAGTAGCCTGAAGGGAGTAGAAAAGAAAGGAAGAGACTTTCAGGTTCCCTTTAGCAAATAAATGCTTGTGTGCTGAACTCTGGGAACTGAGTGTGGCTGTAATTAGGAATAATTACTGGGTTATTTCTGGTTAAAAGCTGAGCTCACGAACCCTTCCAATCATTGTAGGATATAGGCCAAGGTTTACAAAATTGTTGGTGAATTGTCATGTAAATGCAACCAATATGTAGAGCCAGACTCAGGCTTAAATGTAATACTTTTTTGGCCAAGGGTTTTATAGGCTTTGCCTGAATACTCCAGACGATTCATAGAATGGTTCACTGTAACTGTATCAAATAACTCTGAAACTAATATTTTCAGTAACTAAAATAGGGCATAATAGCAACCGAATATTTTTATTTAATGGTTTCTATTCCTCTAATCAACCCATCTCTCCTAGATGTAAACCCACTGAGTGACTGTTACAACAGCATAATTGAATGGTTAGAAAAAAAAAAATCAGCTTCTATCAATAGGGCTAGGTAGATATAGTCATAATCTAAGACCAAAGACTTTGTCATATTCACCATTAATTGAGATAAATAACAGATACCAAATATATAGAGAAATCAAATATATAGAGGGTAAAGATATATAAGACTAAGCTAGAACAGCTGCTTAAACTGATCAACTTTATTACATATTTCCATTTTCTTTTATTTATATGGACTACACTTAGTGTATAATTGCCTCTCTTTTGATTAAAAAAAGTTTATAACATTGAGAAAATTTAAGAATTACAAGTATTTGGTTCTTCAAACTGAGTCTACTATTGTCTATTTTCCTTAGGATGGCATTTTCCCATTTCTGAACATTACTGCTGCTGTAGGCCATTCAATAAAAGTATTATTTCTTCCCTATAAATGTCTGTTCTGATTTACTTTTATATTGTTTCTTTAACCCTGATTTAGTTTTATCCTATGGCAATGTTTTGAACTGAAAAGGATAACTTAACTTGGAATTATACCTATAAGAATTACTGATGTGAAGATGTCAGTTTTAAACCAAGTGCAGCAATGATTAAAATAAAAGAGTAAAAAGAAAAGAGTTAGTGTTATTGAAAAATATTCCTTTTAAACATCTAACCCTTAATGGATACTATTCTCTAAGTATGAGAGTAAATTGTATGCTTCAGCATAGTCATCAGTATAGAAATAACCTTTGAGAATTGAAATATTATTAAAATAGTATACTATAATAAATGGAACAGGTTTGTGACCACAACACTTGTGGTTATTTTAATTACCAGACAAAGTATTCTGTAAAAACAGTTGCATGATTTCTTTCCAGAACAAAGGCATGGGCTGAAATGTCCTAGCCAGCAAGAAAAGGTAACAGTCAGCTGAGGGATGACCTTCAAGCACAGACTGACCTTCAAGCACCAGTCAGAGGTAAGCAATAGTTCTCCTGCTACAGAAGAAGAGGGAAAGTGAGCAGAACTGAATAGAATAAATGGAATAACTGGATCAGAAAAGCTGTTCTTTTCTTATGAGTCTATCCCAACCACTATCACTTAGGGGTACCATGAGGAAACACTGGGAATTGCCCAAATCTTCAACATTTAAATATCAAGGGAATCTTTCCCTTTCCTACATTCCCCAAAGAAGTTTACATGCTGCCAGAGATCCCAGGGCAAACTATCACCACCCAAACTTTGCCAAAAAGCAAGAATTCACATCAAAAAATAAATGACTGTCGTTTTTCCAGCAAATCAAACTTCATGAGTTAGAGATTATTCAATCAGGGATAGGTGAGGACACATACCAGAAAGCTTGAAATTCTCACCTGAAATAATGATGAATGTGATAACTTAATATAGAAAACAAAATATTATTTGGATGACTATTGGCCTACAAAACAATGTGCCTGCTGTCTTTTCCTGACAGTATATATGAGAAGCTAGTGATTCCCAGTACAATGAGGATTATTAAATGTAGACCCTGTATACAACCCTCCCATAGAAGTTTAGCGGAATGACCTCCAGCCTAGGGATTTGCAATTATCCTTCTTCCTCCAAAATCTACAATTTAAACTTTCACCCCCCAGCACCATCTCAGGTCAAAGTTCCTCAAGAAGTATAAAACACAGAAAGGATAATGGATGGAGAAAGTAAATTGAGATTCTGACTAGAGGGAATTTCTAAAGTTCAATATCTATAATCCAACTGTAGCAAATGCAATTTAATATGTTTTAAGTTTAATAACAGAGCAGCTTCTCTATAAGTCACAAAGTTGGCATATGAAAAATGGCTGATAAGGAAACTAGGCTGTAATGAATCTCATCACTACTACGTTCCTTGTAAATGTTTTTCATTTAGTATTTTGCATGGCGTGATGAAATCTGTTTCTTACACTTTTGTCTGGCAATGTAAAACTACCTCTAAATTCTCTCATGTGTTCTAAGAATGTTAAAACTGACTTGTAAATGTTGTTTGCAGGTATTCTTCAAGCCCCCATCTTCACTTTTGAAAATCTCCAAATGAAATGTGCAAAAAGAAGGAAGTACTTTGAAAGTGATATAGATCTGTGTGAGGCATAACATTCAGACTTCGGATAGTATCAGGGAAGTAAATGCTTAGGAGCTGGAGAGAAAAGCACCAGAATATAAGAGATAAACACAAAGAAAGGCATGACCGCTATCAAACACAAACTTTGCTCATTTCCGAACTTTGCCTAAAGATCATCTTGCACCCAATAAAGTGAGGGTTTTGTATGAATATCTTTCATTCACGGCAAATTTCAGCCTATTGCCTATTATGATTTCTAACCCTATCTGTTAATTTGTCTCTTTTATCGATTTAATAAGTCTTGTGAACCAGTCTATAAACAGGCTTTTTGTGAATTGAGAATTCAATCATCACTTACTATGTTGTTCCTATTATAAATTATGGTTCAGATTTTTTAAAAAAAAGCATTTAGAACACATTATTTAACAGTCAAGGAAATAGGGAGAGGAGCAAATGGGGATTTGCTCTTTAATGGATATAGAGCTTCGTTTTGCAGGATGTAAAGAGTTCTGCAAATGGATGGTGGTGATGGCTGCACAATATGATTATACTCAATATAACTGAATTGTACACTTAAAAATGGTTAAGATGATACATTTATTATGTGTGTTTGAAGACAAAGGAAAAAATTTGAAAAAAAAGTTAGGGCTAACTGTTTTAGTATTTCTTTATAAATAAAATAATTTGTACCTAATTATAATCAAAGGGAAATCTCTGAAGTTTACTTTCTTTGTTATGTCTGAAATTATAAAAGACCCCAAAAGTATATTAGATATGAACTACAAAAATTATTTTAAAAAAAGATCTGAAGTTACAAAAGAGAATCAAAGGATCATCGTACATATTGCAGGTAATTTACCAATTTGGCAACACCGGTCTTTATCAACTAAGATTTCCTTTGTTTGCTCAAAATGAAAATACAATCTTCTTAACTCCCTGGTTAGAACCCAGAATAGTAAGGTCTTATATCTACCACTTAATCTGCATCTTAATTATACCATTAAATGCTATCTCAGAGCATACAGAAATTAGCTTTGCCTTCTTTATCTCTTTTCATTCAAAGGTTTCAATTTAAAAATTTAAAAATTCCTTTTCAAGAAAAGTCTAATAAGTGGCCAATAAAAGCCAGGGTCTTGGATTACAGATTAATTTTCTAAAATTTGTCTTTTTTCTTTTGGCTTATAAAGTTACTTATTAGAGGATTAATCATTCCATTCCCAAAGGAGATTTTACAAATGAGTTTTCAGTATTCTTTATAAAAAATTATAATAATTTCTCTATAGCTCCTAGAAGACAGGGAGCATTTAATGTCTCCATCATATAGAATACTAGAAGTGGATGGAGAAACTGGGATGTTTAAAGCAGAATTAAAAGATCAAGTTCACAGCATGTTGGATTGTAGGTAGAAGAAACTGGTGTTGTTACCCTCTGGCTTTGGACCTTGGCCCACATAACTGGAATTTGACCCCCCCAAAACGGTTCTTCCTTTTCCACATTACTTCTTAGAGGAAGCCTTCTGCTTTGGGGTGCATGCCCCTCTTAAACATTACAATAACACTCTTTATAGCCCCTCTGTGACAATCAGCTGATTTATTGTAATCATCTACTTGTTTGTCTCTCTCTTCCACTAAACTGTGAACAGAAATTGATTCTACATTCTTCTCTATGTTAGTTTCAGGTTCTAGCATATTGTTTAACATGTCAGAATTAAATACAAAAGAATGAAAAAAAAACATATAGGTCATTGTTCTAAGCCTTTTACATTTATTAAAGTCTCAAATCAATCCTTTGATGTAGGTACCATTATTATCCCATTTTATAGGTGAGGAAGCTGAGGTACATACAAGTTAGGTGAGTAGCATACATTCACAGAGATAGTTAAGTAGCTCTGGCATATACCGTCATGCTAACCTGAATAAACAGAATAATGAGAGCAAAAAGGCACCCCAAGAGATGAAGGGCCATATGGAAAGGAAAACTATTCCTTGCCTCCCCCATGCTTTATATTAAATGAGTAAAGTACTTTTATTCATGAATAAAATTCTAAGGGATTTGGATTATCACCATGCTACTGGTTAACCAGCTTATATTCTGATACCAATCCTTCTAAACTACTTAAAGACAAGTTTATACAGAATGGAATCATACTATGTGTATTCTTAAATAATCTGCTTATGTCTCTTAACATATTATTGTACATATCTTTCCACAGCAATAGATGGAAATCTTCAACATCAATTTTAATAGTTGCCTCATAAATTTTTCTTTAAATGCATTGGTTCGGCATCACCTGTGTGTACACCCTACTAGGTCAGCATAAAGATGTGAAATCTTGATGTTATTCTGAAAAATGGAGATGTTGGATGAAAGAGTGAAAGCTGAGATATGGGAATGCCACTAACAGGAAATTAGCAAGAGACAAACAGAAGGAAGTTAAAGGCTATGATTGCCCCCCAACAATCAAGCAAGATGTGGTGACTCTGGCAGTAGATACAAAGGAGGGAGGTTATAAGAATGTGGAAATAATACTTTTATGGCTAGGTTCACAAGCGTACCCTCAATAACCAGTTTCCCTAGAAATTCCAATTAAACATAAAAGAGCCAAATGGCTTTTAGAACACCTTTGAAGAAACTTGTCACTGGCTAAATAAAGTTGGTCATTTAGACACGTGAGGCAAAAAAAACCTTTGTAACTTTTGTTTCCTTCTCAGAATGGTTGTGTGTTTTGGTTTAGAAATGACACCAAAAATGTCCTGGCATTCAGACTCACATGTTGAAGAGCCTAGATCAAGGATGCTTCACTACAACTAAAAGTATGAGTAGCAGAAGGGATGACTGCCAAAATTTCAACAAGTTCATAGTGCATGTGTTTGTATATTTGAACATCTTGGGCATTAATGGATGAGTAGCTAAAGACACATCTTGACAGGGAGCAAGAAGGAAAGATTCAGAGAACATTCACAAAGCGACTCACATTTTCCTGTGACACCACACTAATGGCACTTAAACTGTACATAAAACACTTTTACAAGTAGGTCTCTTTCCAAGAAAATGAAAAGACATGCTTAATCTGTAGGCAAATAAAATTTCCTGGGGTGAGGTCTCAGACAATTGGTTTTAAAGTTTCATTCTTTTTCAATTATGGTATTCTGTTTTAAAGAGGCACATGAAATGCTTCCATTTACCCCATGGCCACCTTAAAACCTTATTTTAATTCCCACATGTCCTTAATACGATTCTTTGGAAAGAGACATTCCTCCATTTTCATGAAATCTGGCCATGAAAAGGAGTTCAAGCCTCATGAAGGAGAGAATTCTTGGATCACTAAGAAAGTAGCCATAGCACAGATGGATGCCAATCCAGCTATATGGCAAGAAGTAGCCAACGTCCTAAATTTAAGAGATGCCTGATTTGGTTGACAGCCTCTTCAAGATCTATGGTAGGGAATGAGAGAAATGAGGTCATTATATTGCATAGAGTATCTCACACCTTTCCTCTCTTCTTCAATACCACCCTCCTTACTTCACTCCTAACTCTAACTACACTGAGGAAGTAAGTGAAATAAAATTAGAGGGGCTTCCCTGGTGGCGCAGTGGTTGAGAGTCCGCCTGCCGATGCAGGGGACACGGGTTTGTGCCCCGGTCCGGGAAGATCCTACGTGCCGCGGAGCGGCTGGGCCTGTGAGCCATGGCCGCTGAGCCTGCGCATCCGGAGCCTGTGCTCTGCAACCGGAGAGACTGCAGCAGTGAGAGGCCCACATACCGCAAAAAAAAAAAAAAAAAATTAGAGGACAGCCACCACAAAGGCTAACAACCCCCCTGCATCCACAGTCCATCACATAGACTGTCTTGATTTCTAAGGGATAGATCCTTCCACTTACACACTGATCCCAACCCTCTTCTCATCCTTAAGGATTTTGCTCCTGCAATATTCCCCATTCTTTCCTCAACACTTTTTCTCTCCCTACAGGATCACTCCTATTTTTATGAGAGGCAGTGCCCTATACTCTAAATGACATGCGCTCTGGAAATAGAATGCTAGGATTGGACTCCTGGTCTTACCCTGTAATAGCTGCATGACACTGAGCTCACTACTGACTTCTTTTGTGAGTTAATTTCATCTGTAAGATGAAAGATTCTTTTGAAAATTGAGAATTAAATAAATTGATATTTTCAGAACACTTAGTTTCAGGCACATGGTTAGTTATGTAAGAATGAGGTATTTTTATTATTCACATAAAAATATACTTCAATATTTCCCATATTTGAAAAAGTCCTCCTTAGACACTAGGCCAACTTCCATCTATAGTCCCATTTCACCAATCTTCTTTCCTGTGAACATTTCAAAATAGTCTTTTCTCATATCTCCACTTCCTTACCACCCACTCTTCCAATCAAGGCCCCAACCCCTGCCTATGACTCCACTAAATCAGCTCGCAATTAATGTTACCACCGACCTTCATATTGCCACAGTGAGTGTGACATATTCCAGCAAAAGCAAAATGCAGAGTCCAATGTAGACTATAAGCAATCAAAACTTGCACAAGTGTTGGGGCAGCATATTAGACTATCTGAGATGCAAGATAATAAAACTGTGCTAATTTTATCTTACTAAAAAGGATAGAATAACTTCAACTAACATCTAGGTTACATTAATATCTATATAAACAATATCCCCTAGGATACACAAAATACATTCATTTTAACATTTAGACCCAAAGTCCATTGGGTCACTGGCTCTCACACACTAACACAGGACCTTATCCCTCTGCTGTGTAGTATCGTTGCAGAAATTCCTAGAGTGGGGCTGTCACATATGGTCTGTCCCACCGTCTCTTCCCATTTCTCTCTGCCTTCCTGTTGTTCTCCTGAAATCTCTCTGTTTCATTCAATCTTTACTCTGCTTGACTCTGCTGCACTAGACTGATGTCAAGGGTGAATTTATCATCCAAATTTCAACACTCGAGAGTGAGAGGAGGTTGCTTTAGGTTAAGTCCCCTAGAAGTAGAGCCCTCTTTCCCCCAGACAAGGATTCATGTGCACATGATTTACTGAGGAAAAGCTCTTCAGGATAAAACTATAAGGGAGTGAGGGAAGTAGAGAAGGAAAAGAGGGACGAACTGAGCAAGGATGTGTTCTCAGTGAGGTATGGTCTTGGCCTGATCCACAGGAGGCTCTGAGGCATAAATTGCTCTAGAAAGATGTCCCCAACTTGAGCTAAGGGGAGAATCTTTTGCACCTAGTCGTCCATTGACTATGGATCAATCACTCCTGGAGGACCACTCCTTTCTTAGCTGAGGGCACTTCTGTGTGTGTGTGTACGTGTGCATGTGTGTGAGCCTGTGGGCAGGGAGGGCTGATGTGGTATCAGTTGTAAGCCATTAGCAGTCCACACTCATAGATATTGAGATATGGGTGCATCAGCCTGTAAAAGAATCTGGGTGAGTCACTAATAGCACCCACTGCAGGATCACCGTTAACATTTATTATGCCTGGATCACTTCAAGCAAACCAGGACAACTGGTCACTATATGTGTGCCTCTTACACTGCCACCCATGCCGTGGCACTGCTCTGCTTTGAGCCACTCATGGCTTGACAGTCCTGAGAGATCACTGATACACAGCACCACTGCATGGACACCCTCAGGCTGCTCCATGAAGGCCACTGCTGCCAGCCAACACGCTTCACACAGACCACTATACAGACACTGGAATGCAGCTCAGAAATCTTTGCCTTCATGACCTGTCTTTGGGCTCCTTTGTACCTTGTAGAAGGACAGGTCTGAACATTGAAAACCAGGATCCTCAATAGGGTGAAATTATAATTTGTTGTCCAAAATAGGACAATTTTGAGAATTAAAGGAGGTGTTATATATAATTACACTCAGAAAAAATACATATCCTGACTATTCTAGTCAAATCTGGATACATAGTTACCAAGCCTAAATAATACCACTGTGGGGCCTTGCTAAAAGAATATAATTCAGGGTTAAGAAGGATTTTTCTACTGTTAGAAGAGCAAAAAGCACCAAAGATTAAAAGATGAATTCTGATGGTGAAAAGCTCCAAGAACCACAGGGAAGAGGGACTCATGGATACCTAGGAATGGCAAGAAGGCCTTGGGCAGAGTGATTTCAAATGCAGCCTCTCTCTGTACTTAGAATCACTAACCCCCTACACTTCAGGCTATGTCCCCAAATTTGGTTCATGTCATGAGACTCTTTGTCCCTTAGCAAATTCTCTCCAGGATCTCAAAGCACTCTCTGTACTTTAGATTTACTTGGGCCCTCTCCTAAGATCAAGAGATATTCAAACATAGTTCTGATCCTTCTGTATGGACAAGTTATTAACTAGGGTGCTCAAAGTCTTTGGCAAAAAAAATGCATAAAACTAGAACTACACACCAGGATGCGTTGCCTGACTCCAAATACAAATCATAGTTGAGCTTCCACTGTGAACTAGACAGACTTTGAGGACACTATGTTTCTTGTAGACAGCATATATATGGGTCTTGTTTTTGTATCCATTCAGCCAGTCTATGTCTTTTGGTTGGAGCATTTAATCCATTTACATTTAAGTTAATTATCGATATGTATGTTCCTATTACCATTTTCTTAATTGTTTTGGGTTTGTTTTTGTAGGTCTTTTCCTTCTCTTGTGTTTCCTGTCTAGAGAAGTTCCTTTAGCATTTGTTGTAAAGCTCTTTTGGTGGTGCTGAATTCTCTTAGCTTTTGCTTGTCTGTAAAGGTTTTAATTTCTCCATCGAATCTGAATGAGATCCTTGCTGGATAGAATAATCTTGGTTGTAGGTTTGTCCCTTTCATCACTTTAAATATGTCCTGCCACACCCTTCTGGCTTGCAGATTTTCTGCTGAAAGATCAGCTGTTAACCTTATGGGGATTCCCTTGTATGTTATTTGTTGCTTTTCCCTTGCTGCTTTTAATATCTTCTCTTTGTATTTAATTTTTGACAGTTTGACTAATATGTGTCTTGGCATGCTTCTCTTTAGATTTATCCTGTATGGGACTCTCTGCGCTTCCTGGACTTGACTCATTTCCTTTCCCACGTTAGGGAAGTTTTCAACTATAATCTCTTCAAATATTTTCTCAGTCCCTTTCTTCTCTTCTTCTTCTGGGGCCCCTATAATTCGAATGTTGGTGCATTTAATGTTGTCCCAGAGGTCTCTGAGACTGTCCTCAACTCTTTTCATTCTTTTTTCTTTATTTGGCTCTGCAGTAGTTATTTCTACTATTTTATCTTCCAGGTCACTTATCCGTTCTTCTGCCTCAGTTATTCTGCTATTGATTCCCTCTACAGAATTTTTAATTTCATTTATTGTGCTGTTCATCATAGTTTTAGTTCTTCTAGATCCTTGTTAATCCTTTCTTGTACTTTCTCCATTCTATTTCCAAGATTTTGGATCATCTTTACTATCATTAGTCTGAATTCTTTTCCAGGTAGACTGCCTATTTCCTCCTCATTTGTTTGGTCTGGTGGGTTTTTACCTTGCTCCTTCACCTGCTGTGTATTTCTGTTTTCTCATTTTGCTTAACTTACTGTGTCTGGGGTCTCCTTTTCTCAGTCTGCAACTTTGTAGTTCCCATTGTTTTTGTGTCTGCCCCCATTGGGTATGTTTGTTTCAGTAGGTTGTGTAGGCTTCCTGGTAGAGTGGACCGGTGCCTGTGTTCTGGTGGATGAGGCTGGACCTTGTCATTCTGGTGGACAGGACCATGTCCAGTGGTGTGTTTTGGGGTGTCTGTGAACTTATGCTTTTAGGAGCCTCTCTGCTAATGGGTGGGGTTATTTTCCTGTCTTGCTAGTTGTTTAGCATGGGGTGTCCAGCACTGGAGCTTGCTGGTCGCTGGATGGAGCTGGGTCTTAGCGTTGAGTCGGAGATCTCTGGGAGAGGTCTTGCTGACTGATATTACGTCAGGCCATGAGGTCTCTAGTGGACCAATGTCCTGAACTTGGCTCCCTCACCTCAGAGGCTCAGGCCTGACACTCAGCCAGAGCATCAAAACCCGTCAGCCACACAGCTCAGAAGAAAAGGGAGGAAAGAAAAAGAAAAAGAAATAAATAAAATAAAGTTATTAAAATAAAAAAAATTTTAATAAAAAAATTGAAAAGTAATAAAAGAAAAAGCAAGAAGAGAACAAGACCAATAAACAAATCCACCAATGATAACAAGTGCTAAAAACTATACTCATAAAAAAACAGAAAAAGGACAGACAGAACCCTGGGACAAGTGGTAAAAAGCAAACCTATACAGACAAAAATCACACAAAGAAGCATACACATACACACTCAGAAAAAAAGGAAAAAAAATATATAAACTAAAAAAAAAGAGAGCAACCAAATCAATAAACAAATCTACCAAATATAATCAGCTCTAAATACTAAACTAAGATAAACATAAAACCAGAAATAAATTAATTACAGAAAGCAAACCCCAAGTTTACAGTTGCCCCGAAAGCCCACCACCTCAGTTTTGGGATGATTCATTGTCTATTAAGGTATTCCAGAGATGCAGGGTACATCAAGTTGATTGTGGAGGTTTAATCCACTGCTCCTCAGGCTGGGCAGAGAGATTTCCCTTTATCTTCTTTGTTCGCACAGCTCCTGGGGTTCAGCTTTGGATTTGGCCCCGCCTCTGCATGTAGGTCTCCCTGAGGACATCTGTTCCCTGCCCAGAGAGAACGGGGTTAAAGTAGCAGCTGATTAGGTGGCTCTGGCTCACTCAGGCCAGGGGGAAGGTAGGGGTATGGAAAGCGGGGTGAGCCTGCGGCAGGCAGAGGGTGGCATGACGTTGCAACAGCCTGAGTCGCGCAGTGTGTTCTCCCGGGGAAGGTGTCCCTGGATCACGGGACCCTGGCAGTGGAGGGCTGCACGGGATCCCAGGAGGGGAGGTGTGGATAGTGACCTGTGCTTGCACACAGGCTTCTTGGCGGCTGCAGCAGCAGCCTTAGCATTTCATGCCCATCTCTGGTGTCCATACTGATAGCCGCAGCTTGCACCCATCCCTGGAGCTCGTTTAGGTGGTGCTTTGAATCCCTCTCCTCATGCACCCCAAAATGGTCTCTTGCCTTTTAGACAGTCCCAGACTTTTTCCCTGACTCCCTCCCAGGCAGCCGTGGCACACTATCCCCCTTCAGGCTGTGCAACAGCTAACCCCAGTCCTCTCCCTGGGATCTAACGTCCAAAGCACAAGCCTCAGCTCCCAGCCCCCGCCCGCCCTGGCGGGTGAGCAGACAAGCCTCTCGGGCTGGTGAGTGCTGTTCAGCACTGATCCTCTATGCGGGAATCTCTCCACTTTGACCTCTGCACCCCTGTTGCTGAGCTCTCCTCCGTGGCTCCGAAGATTCCCCCCTGCCTACCCCCCATCTCTGCCAGTGAAGGGGCTTCCTAGTGTGTGGAAACTTTTCCTGCTTCACAGCTCCTTCCCAGAGGTGCAGGTCCTGTCCCTTTTCTTTTGTTTCTGTTTTTCCTTTCTTCTTTTGCCCTACCCAGGTACATGGGGAGTTTCTTGCCTTTTCGGAAGTCTGAGGTCTTCTGCCAGCATTCAGCAGGTGTTCTGTAGGAGTTGTTCCACATGTAGATGTATTTTTGATGTATTTGTGGGGAGGAAGGTGATCTCCACGTCTTGTTCCTCTGCCACCTTGAAGGTCCCCCCTCCATACTGAATATCAACAATGCACTAAGCGTCGTTTTAGGCCTGGGAGTACACTTGTGAGGAAAAAAGACAAATCAAGGGATGGAATAAATACATGCTATAATATCCAGGGTTGCTTGATAATTTCTGTGAAGGAAAAGAATGCAGTGAAAGAAGATTAAAAAAATAATGGGCAGGGTTATGCTACTTGATAGAGAGCAGTCAAGTAGGGCTTTCTCTAAAGGAGTGATATTTAAGAAGTGAAGGCACAGTGATTTAAAAAGAAGAGTGTTTGAGGCAGAGTAAAAAGACTCTAAGACAAAAATTAACTTAGTACATTCAAAAAACAGCAAGAAGGCCAGTGTGAACAGGGTGGAGTAAGTAACAGTGACAAATAGAGTTGGAGGTCTCAACTGGGCATATAATACAGAACTTGAAGAATATTTGGAGTGTAATATTTAGCCACTGAAATGCTCTGAGCAGGGATAAGGAATGAATTGAACCATGTTTGCTTTCTCTGAATTCTCTGAAATTGAATTAAAAATTTACATAAAGCAAAACAAGAAAACCTTAAGTGCACAGATCAATGACTTTTTACACAAGTATACACCATGTAACCACCACTCAGAATTCTGCTTTTAAAAGATCACTGTAGGGGGTATGGGAACAATTAAAACACAAGAAAAGAGCATGGAGACTAGTAAGGAAGAGATGGCTATAGTTTATGTAAAAGAGATAATGGAGGCTTGAAATAGGATGATAACTTCTTGAAGTGGTGAGAAATGCAAGTTGGAAATTGGAGTTTACATTTCAAGGTAGAGACAATAGGGATTTTTTGCTTTATTGAATACAGGTGTGAGGAAACCAGAAATACAAAAGATTATTCCAACGTTTTGGTTCTCAGCAGTGATAGACACAGGCAGAATGAAGATTTATGGTCCATTTCTGAACAATCCTGAGATGAGGAAGGGAAACGTCATTATCCCAACCAGACATATTCACGTATTGCCTACTTTTCCTTGCATCTGTAAGATATTACTATACACTTAAAACCAAGTTTTAAGGTATATCAGTGTGTACCCACATTTATTATTGGGTTTAATATTAAAAGAAACCCTAAGAGTTTTATTACTGAATCCTTAAGGCTAACCACTAATAAAGATGAGCAAATCTTAAAAATTCGAGTAGGATATGAAGTCCTGGGAGATGCTTCCCAGCCTTAATTTTGGAACTAAAGGAAAGGGATATGACCAGAAACCAATATGTTTATCAGAGACTGCTAATGTTTTTCCAATATTCATTCTCCCCTTCTTTCCTTCACAAGTGTTAACTCAGGTTTTAGGTAGAATACACACAGCCCCCTTGAATCATGTGGTTAAGTTTTGAGCAATGAGATATAGGCAAAGGGGTTTCCAAGAAGGGTCCTTAAAGAGAGATGCATGCCTGTTTCATCATGTCCTCTTTCCTATGGTCTGGAATGTGGGCATGATTGCTGGAAACTCAGCAGTCATATGGCAGAATGCTGCCTGCTGAGAATGGCAGGGCAATGGGAAAGAAACATGGTCCTTGACACGATGAAGCGACATGCCAGTCCTAGAAATAAATATCTACCTTGTTTTTCATCATTATTTCTGTTGTATTCTATTACTTCTAACCAAATAGTCTTGAGTATATAACTCCAAAGGCACCTTCCTGATAGTATAAACAAAGGTAATACAATGAAGCATGCTGTTTCATTTTTCAGTGCCTATTTCAATAAAACACTCCTTTCCAGACTTTGAATTTGGGTACATACAATGGTACAACTTGTGCGTGACACAACTCCACGGGACCTTACTCACATAGGGGTCTATGGAAATGGCACCCCTGGAGTTATGCAGTGAACCAGAGTCTGATGATCCCTATTTAACATCAAAACATCTTTCACTTCCCATAATGGTATAAATTGTATTTTTACAAACTGTTGATTAGAAAAAAAAATAAACATCTCATACCTATTTAACTACATTCATTTTTTATTAATCATATGGCATCCATTTACTCTTGAAATATCATAGTGCATGTGTGTATGTAATGTCATCCAGTCTATAAATTTTACTCTGGACACATGTGGACTGTGAATGTCTTACAGCAGCTGTGAGCCCCCACCCACAAGGTCCAGAGCACAGGAATTAGGGCTACTAACAGAGTATCTGAACTGTGGGAACCCTTAAATTCACAAACAGTGGGTAATTTAGGGTAGTGTTTTAAGTACAAGGGCTGTGGAATCAGAGAAATATATTTCAGTTTCTTTCCTGCCGCTTAACCTTACGGAGAACTAGGGGCCCCGTGACCCTCACTGTCCTCTTATTTAAAATGTGGATTCTAATAGTTGGGAGGATCAAATGAGATTCACAGACAAGCACTTAACAGTAAGTACCCCGGCCGTGTTAGCTACTACTACTGAGTTTTCAACAGTGTTGTTAGTGATTCAGTTAATGATACTATTACTTCACCATTTTGCAGATAAATAAACTGAAACTAAGACAATCTGAGTTATGTTCCCGAATGCCTGTTTTACTTTTGCCTAGTAATAGCAAAGTCCATGCCCTTTCCCTTAAATGTCACAGGAAAGCAGACTCTGGAGGTAAGACTTCCTATCTGAGGCAGCTGTTATCACAAAATTATTGCCATTATCATCTCCTAAACTTTGCCTTTTAGGTACTTGCTTCATTTAGCCAGACTCCTTCCTGACTATATGCTTTTAAACTAATATAATGTTGATAACAGATGCAGAAATCGTGTTTTATGTTGCAAGTCTAATCTTTTAAAACAAATTACCTCAGATCAACAATTATTTTCAACAATTTCCCAAGATTTGAATAGGTTTTAAATTGGGAAACATTCTCTTTACAGACATTGCACTGCTACCACACCAGAGTGCTTCAATAGATTTTTTTTGCACCAAATGAAATGTTCACAAACTATAATCTCGTAGTCAGGGCCATGTGCACCATAGACAGTAAATAAGTATTTTTTTCTTTTTTAACAGAGGTAAGGAATGACAGTTTCTGGGGTCAGATTTCTTTGACACTAGGTCAAGGTGATGGACAGGGCTGGATGTTGACTGGCAAACATTTTCATGATTTCTAAGAATAAAAATCAAGAATAAAGTTTGGATGTATGAAAACATTAAAATAAATAGCATAATGACTATCATATCTTAGATGTATACATTCATAATACTAATCATGTCATTTTCCACATTCTCAGATATTGAATATGTTATATATATACACAAATATACAAATCTAAATTTTCAGACCAGAAATTCATTTTAGCTAAATACACTTAGTATGAATCATCATCCTCAAAAATCTTATTTTCTTTTAAGTAAAATTCACCCTTACATAAAGTATATGCTCAATGAATGGTTTTCACGTTAAGTGAAGAAGTGAAATTCAAGAATTTCTTAAGGGGGAACATTTTACATAAAACAAAAGATTCTGCTTTATTTTTAAAGAAAAAATATAATCAAGTAGCATATAAAGGTCTGTGATAAAAAGAAACTTTCGTATTCATCTCCAGTCCTTTCTACATTTCAGAAACAATCATGTTTAGCCACTTCTGGGTGTGATATTTTTTCCCCACAAAACTGTACTATTATTAACGTATTAACGTTTGACTTATTAACTTAGGACACTGTCTACTAACTTCTTGCTATAGTAGAGGTTTTAACTCTTACCTCCCACATCTCCCTTCCTCTACCTTAGTAGATGTGATCTCTGTGATCTCAAATAACATCCTTAAATCCCATCTCTTGTTCCATCAACTATAGAAGGTCTCCTTTATGCCCTTCTCTGCGCAATCTAATATCTTCCCTTATTCCCTTCCACCTCCCAGACCCCATCAACTATAAGTTTATGCTGGCATTTACATTTTCCCCTATAATCATTTAAATGCTTTTTGTAATTTATCTGTCAGACTGTTTAAAAGTTGAGGACCAGGACACTATGTTTCCATTACCATGACTATGTAGCTATTTTTTCCTGAAGCATCAAGCAGTATACTAGCATTATATTTCCTTCTGTATATGTCAGTATCATGGGCTCCCATGTCTCTCCTATATGGTTTAAAAAAGAATTTTATTTCTTTAAGTTTCAATGGATTTTCCTTTTTTTATTTCACCAATGGTATTTACCAGAACCTTGAGTTCTTCCAAGCTCTAACTAATTCTATCATTGATATCACAGTCCCTGTTATCCCAGACACCTACCTCCCAGGTTTATAGTGAGTGTTAATTAAAACATGAATATAGAGGGATTAGCACCAGATCTGACACGAATAGTTAACAATAAATGTTATTATTATAGCATTATTGTTATAAGTTCTTAGCTGGTCAGAAGGCACCATTAAGTTAAAGACCAGTTTTCTTGTTTACTATTATATCTATGTCATCTGGCACTGTGCCTAACTGTAGCTATTCAAAAATGGTTAATGAAAAAATAACTGATGCATATTTTGTAACGATCTTTAAGAATTAGGAAAAAGTTGCTTAGTTGTCCAATATTTAACATTGTACATACTCAGCAGGGTCATTTAGTATAGTAAAAAATAGATGCTCTTTTTATTTTTTTAATTTATCTATATTTTTGATAATCTTTTGGAAAAAATATATTTCAATGTGCTCTAAAATTTTTAATGTAACTGCTCAAACTGACTCACCCACAGACATCATGGTGGAAAGTAATAGTTTTCCATGCACTTAGAGTAAGTAGGACTTTATATAGACTACACTGTATTCTGCTCTGTCCTGCTGGATTATTTTAAAGCAAGTTGTATTTGTTATATGTTGGCAATTTTATGAGCATGGTGCATGAGCATAACAATAATTCAGAATTTTTCTTTTGGAACCATATAAGGGAAATCTTATTGCTTTCTGCTCTGTAGAAAAGTTGCAGTTTCTGGATTCTTCCATAGTTTTTCAAAGAGTAATTTCAATGTGTTAGCTTTTACAATGCTTAAATACCAATTTTCAAGGAAGGGAATAAAAAGTAATATTTTTATGATATTCACACTTGTTTTTAGTTTTAATTTTGTGATAACTGCAGATTCTCATGCGGTTGTAAGAAGTAATACAGGGAGCTCTAGCAAGCCCTTTATCCCATTTCTCCCAATGGTAATATCTTGTATCACCTCAGTACAATATCACAATCAAGAAATTGACATTGATACAATCCATCGACTTTATCCTGATTTCACTAGTTCTAAATGCACGTGTGTGTGTGTGTGTGTGTGTGTGTGTGTGTGTGATTTAGCACATGTGCAGATTCATGTAACCATCACCACAGGCAAGATATAGCACAATACCATCAAAATTATCCATTGTTTTCAACTTCAGATTGCTAAAGTAAATGTACACTTTAACCACATTTTAATTATGGTTACATGTTCCAAACTCAGGCACAATTAAGCAAAATAGTCTTATTAGTTCAGTTTCAACTTACATAAATATTTTAAGTCCTGAATAATCACATAAATAAGAAAAACACTAAATATAACTAATTACTAATTTCTAAAACTATACTTTTCTAAAGGTAAATATTTATCACAATATTTAAAAGAAAAAATGAGTTTCCTGGAAGCATCTTTTACAGATAACATCTGACCAATCCCAAATACAGCTGTAAGCAGCTCTTGGTTTCCCTCAGATGCTGGTAAAGCACACCTTTCTAATTCAACCAGAATTTGTTGGCAACTGAAAATTCCAACGAGCTTTGGGCTGGGGTGGGTGGGCAGAATCTGACAAGTGTATTCCCAGCTTTTGATCTTGTCTTTATTGAGATACCTGAATAGGTGTGACTTAATCTGGAATGTATCCAGTTGCCTTCCTTTTCCAGGCAACCAGGTATACCTCCTCATATTCCTCAGCACTCCCTACTCTCACCCAAAGGCAAGCAAAAATGAAAGGGAAATTAAAGAAACATCATGATACTGCTGGTCTGCATGAAAACACCATGATTATCTTTTTCTAATCAGATGGGAGTAATTTTCTTGCTCTCCACCTGACTAATTTTCTCCACTCTTCTCCCCTCCCTGTTAGTTAGCAGGTATCTAACTGCTAAATATTTATAGATTAATTTGCATGAAATGGTCCCTTAGCAACAATCACTCACAGGATCAAATTCCTCTGCTCTCTGATACAGACTTTTTTTTTCTGATGATAACCTGCTTTAATAAAGATTTAAAGTTAAAAATAGGGCTTCCCTGGTGGCGCAGTGGTTGAGAGTCCGCCTGCCAATGCAGGGGACACGGGTTCGTGCCCCGGTCTGGGAAGATCCCACATGCCGTGGAGCGGCTGGGCCTGTGAGCCATGGCCGCTGAGCCTGCGCGTCCAGAGCCTGTGCTCCACAACGGGAGAGGGCACAACAGTGAGAGGCCCGCGTACCGCAAAAAAAAAAAAAAAAAAATTTAAAAATAAATAAATAAATAAATAAATAAAGTTAAAAATAAAAGTCAAATCCCAGAATATAGCCTATATAAGGCTATAGGTTTTTAAATCTATTTAAAAGAACCTGTTTTTAAGACTGATATAAGGTGTTTTCAAGCCCCAGAATATTTTATGTGTTTTAGGTCACATCCACACAACAGGAAAATTTATATAGGGCTGATTAGTTTTAAAATACAGTTGCAGTTTGCTGCCAAAGTAGAGTCACCAGCTCACCAGACTTTTCTGTCTACCTCTCCCTAACACCTCTGCCCTGTAGGATGAAGTAATTGATGCCCGTAGGAGTGATAGGAAATGGTAATAATGAAAGGCCCATGGTTAACAAGACTGGGCCGTTTCTTGCACTGATTGATTCTATGATTTTGTCAAAGGCAATTTAAAGCATGAGCTTCCAATTCTGTCAACTGATTATTACCCTACTAACTTGATTTATCAGTTTGTTTTAACCCCAAATTACAGCCAATTGAGGACTACTGTAATGTGGAGACAATTGTGGAGGCTTCTAATGCACAGGCAAACTTTGAACCTCTTATTACAGAGATTCCCAAACCAGCCCCTCCTCCAACCATAGCAGAAGTGGATTTTCAGCAACTGCACCCATGAAATGTGCCAGTTAATCACCAATAACCATATCTTTGCCATGACTGTTGTCCTACTTGTTTCTCAGAAAGCTTAAGGTTAAAGGAAAATTATTTTTTAAATTGATTTAGTTGCAAAAATTTTAATGTTTCAAAATAAGTAAAGTTGAACATGATTTTTCTGTTTTCTTAAGTCAGGTCAGTTATAATCTGTTATTAGAGTCGTAAGATTTCCTTTGGAAATGATTTAGTGTCAGGACCCTAGTGGACCTGAGCCTTTATGTCTTAACCAACCCAGAGAGCCAGACTTTACCTAGAGAAGCTTAATGGTCCAAAAGTGTCATATCAATGTCACAAATTGCTCTGGGCAACTGGGGGGAGGGGACACTAAATATGATACTATTCAATATCATTATACCTGCCATTCTGGATGTTTACAATGGACTTGAGACGTCCCCAGACTCTTCGTCAGATAGGCAGAGCAAAGAATACTATTACCATTTTACTGATCATCAATATAATATTTGTATTAGTCAGGGTTATCCGGAGAAACAGAACCAATAGGAGATAGGTAGGTAGGTAAGTAGGTAGATAGATAGATAGAAAGATAGACTGATAGATAGAATAAGGAGACCCAGGTGAGCCAAAAATTTAGTTCTAGTCCAAAGGCTGGCAGGCTTGAGACCCAGGAAGAGCTAATGTTTCAGTCTGGGTCCAAAGGCAGGGGGAAAAAAATGATGTTCCAGTTCAAAGGCAGTCAGGTAGCAGGAATTTCACTTACTCTGGGGTATGTGTGTGGCGGGGTTGGGGGGAGGGGTCAGTCTTTTTGCTCTATTCAGGCCTTCAACTGGTTGGAAAGAGTCCACCCACATTATGGAGGACAGTCTGCTTTACTCATTCTATCTACTTAAGCATTAATCTCATCCAAAAACACCCTCACAGGAACACCCAGAGTAATGTTTGACCAAATAAGTGGGCACCCATGGCCTAGTCAAATCGACACATAAATTTAACCATCACAGTGTGTTAACTAACCTTTGTGGTAATCATTTCACGACATATACGTGTATCAAATCATCACACTGTACACCTTAAACTTACATATATAATTATATCTCAATAAAGCTGAATAAAATGAATCATCACAATGTTATTTCAACATATGCAAGAAACACATACCACTAGAAACATCTGTATTCCCTGCAGTCTATTTTGTAAACTTCATATTTAGTGACAGTAAACCTGGATTGACAGAGAGGCCAGCAGAGGATCTGCATGAATATTTTGCCTATTTGTGATATATGGTATTACATTCCTGGGGGAAATATTGCTTGGCATAATCCACAGTGCTACCATCTTTCATTTAATTGTTCTGACCTTGGTCTACAAGCATAAACAGAATGTATTTCAGATAACGTTAGTTCCCATCATAATTATATTCTGTGCACATTCAGGTGGAGAGGAGTTAAGGAGCATCTGTGTTTGCCAGCGGGAGCAAGAAACCTTGAACCAAAAACAAATGTATAAATCTAATCTTAGGTTAGATTTATATTAGATGAACACTGATCATGGACGGGGAGATGTGAAACTGCAAATCTTTACTTTAACCAAAACTATAGCATCCACAAGATAACATTAATGATAAATTACCATAACCTGTGCCTATAAAATGAATCTTCTGAGTTGGCTTGAAAAACCTTTGTGTGATTACATCTATCAGATACTGGGTACGATAAACGCCTTTTAATGTATCCTAAAAGTTGCTGCAGGCTTGTCAGTGTTAAAACAAATGTCAAGTGACCATGTACTGACAGCACTCTGAATCACACTGCATTTACCAAAACAAATTCTATTTTCATGAATTTACAAACTAATTATGACAAGATGATGATTAATAATAATTGGAAAAAAACTTAGGGTCCTAAAAGTAACTTTATAATTTATAAACATTTGGTTTACAAATCTTTACTTGATTTGCTAAAAATGAGAAATCGATGTGTATCATTTTTAAAATTTTTCATGCATCTTTATTTAAAATATGTGTCAAAATAATATATTGAATAAATTTAATTTCCAAACATGCAAAATCTATGAGTTTGGATACTTTAAGTTACATGTGAATTAAACCTAGCTGAAACCAGTTTAGATAAAGGGGGATTGGGCCATATAACTAGGAAGTCCAAAAGTGAAGTCAGGTATGGCTAGATCAAGGAGTTAAGTGGCTCTCTTTTCATATTTCGGCTCCATTTCTTGATGCTCCTTGTATGTTGGCCTCATTGTCTTCTTCAACAAACTGACTTTATCTATATGGACAGATGGATGCTGGTTGATCCAAGCATATATTTTTGATGGCTTACCATTCAATAGGAAGAATTCCTCTCTCTTAACACTCATATGTAAAATGTCATAAAAAGGTTTTAATTGACCCTGTTACAGTTGTCTATTCTACTTGGAATGGGAAAAATGCCTGTATTTAGAGAACTCTAGGGCATAATTCCTGTTGTTAGGAACAGGGTGACACAGATTAATAGACATCTTGTATTACATGTTCGAAAGAAAAGAGACAATTTTCCATTGGAAAATAGGTATTGGAAAGGCCAGAATCATCACTTAAATCCCACTGCTTTAAGTGATCAAAAAATTCCATAAGACATATTAATATATATTTTTGTTTCTAACTTGACTCCAGAATCCTGAGTTTTATAGAACTAGACATCTACTGTTCCAACAGAATGCAGTTACTCACAATTTATTCAAAGCACCATATTAAGCATTATAAGCAGTTATAAAAGAAAGAGAAAATAATTCTTCCAGTGACCTTATAACCTATGAAGACTTTGTGGGGGAAAAACATGGAAATGCATTTTGAAAAAAGAAAAAAAAAACAAATGTTATAAAATTATAATGAAACTCATTTCATCAAATATTTTATATCATATTCCATAAAACAAATCAAAGATCGTATACAAATATAGGATGTTTTCAAGAATAAGTAAGCATTTACTTATTTTCTTTATTTATTGACTTAATTATTCTCTTCCCTGGTGTTCCATTTGGCAAGTTAACACACCAGGATACTAAATGGTACTGAGGTGATCTAAAAGAATTTAGATACCTTTCAATCTGCCCGAAACTCAATTTGCCCAAAGGTGACCTAATTAAGTAAGCTTTAAAACACTCCCAAGAGAAAGTTCACACTGTCATTGAACAGAAAGCTGTAATACAGTATTTCTGTTACATAGCATCTATGGCCCTGTTGTTCTATATAAATGCTTAAGCAATAGAAAAATCTGTGCAAGAATGTCCAAGAATAAGGACATCAGGGTAAGAATTCAAACATCATGCCTGAACACATACTTTATTTACATCATACTTACTGTGCCTTCCCTCTTTCATTAGCTCTGAATTATAGATCTTTTTATTATTTTCATTTATTTATTTATTTATTTATTTATTTTTATTTTTGGCTGTGTTTGGCCTTCGTTGCTGCACGCGGGCTTTCTCTAGTTGCATTGAACGGGGGCTGCTCTTTGTTCCAGTGTGCGGGCTTCTCATTGCAGTGGCTTCTCTTGTTGCGGAGCATGGGCTCTAGGTGTGCGGGCTTCAGTAGTTGTGGCTTGCGGGTTCTAGAGCACAGGCTCAGTAGTTGTGGTGCATGGGCTTAGTTTCTCCACGGCATGTGGGATCTTCCCGGACCAGGGCTCAAACCCGTGTCCCCTGCATTGCAGGCGGATTCTTAACCACTGCACCACCAGGGAAGCCCCTATAGATCTTTTAAAATGTGACTGTTGGTCAATAAATCAATAGGTTCCTGTAGTGTATTACATTTATCTGTCACTCTATATGTTTCTATAAATTGTGTTTTTTTCTTTTGGACTTGAAAGAGAAGAAGGTCATGCCAGAAATAAATGTATCATCAGGAGAAAATGTTTGGACTAGAAGCCGTTCTGCATCATTGGAGAAAATATCAAAGTAAACATACTACCCAGAGAGGAGTCCTGTCGAGCCAAGTCCTGTCAAGCCATCCAGTATAACTTTTACCAAAATATAATTACAGGGGTTGTAAATATATTTGCTTTAATGGTTGGTACTACACCTACAATTATGAGCAGTCCATTTACCTGATGTATCTCTGAACAAATAAAGGAATAAGAGGCTTGGAGGGCTTCCCTGGTGGCGCAGTGGTTGAGAATCCGCCTGCCAGTGCAGGGGACATGGGTTCGAGCCCTGATCCAGGAAGATCCCACATGCCACGGAGCAACTAAGTCCGTCCATGCGCCACAACTATTGAGCCTGCGCTTTAGAGCCCACGAGCCACAACTACTGAAGCCCACGTGCCTATAGCCTGTGCTCTGCAACAAGAGAAGACACCACAATGAGAGGCCCACGCACCGCAATGAAGAGTAGCCCCCGCTTGCCACAACTAGAGAAAGTCTGCGTGCAGCAATGAAGACCCAATGCAGCCAAAAGTAAATAAATAAAATAAATAAAAACTTAAAAAAATAAAAATAAAAGGCTTGGAAATACTGGACAGCAGAGGGTGTTTCTCAGTTCTCAGTGAGTTACACCCATGACAACAATCTTAGTGACAGAGAGGCCATTAGCCTCATGCACTCCACGGTGAATCCACACCGCAAGTGCCACCAAGTTCTCCAGACATACCCATCACTCTTGTTGTTTTGCCTTTTCTGACCAATTGGGTTGTTTTTACTGTTTCTCCAAACTCAAGGTAACAGAGGAGGTCAAAAACAACAACCAAAAATTACCTTTAATCTGTTTTATATACAGAGGAGAAATCAGAAGGATAAATACCGTCATTTAACCTTTTCACTAATTACTGATTTTAGCATAAATGAAGAGGTCAGGTCAGAGGTAAGACAGTAAGCACGTTCAAAACTACAAACCTGGGGCCTAAAGCAAATCAGTTAGTAGAAAAACGTGGAAACTCTGCATGGCAAAATATTACAAGTCCACAATCCCTTCCCTAAAATCCAAGTGTGTTTCAGAATTCAGAATTTTTCCAATTTAAAATTTTCATTTCCATAGTGTCTACACCGCGTATTGCATAACCCTTCCCACAGCTTTTGGGGCAACACCTGTAGTCAAGACTCCAACATTCTGCAGTGAAACTTAGGAATATTCTAAGAGGGTCAAGTATATGCATGAATTCACTTCAGATTTTCCCACCATATGTGTTTGCAGGAAACTTAGGAAAAAATCGTTGTTTTCAGAGCTGTTTGGGTTTTGGGTGGAAAAAAAATATTGTTCAGCTTCTCAGATCTGGATTCTTCTCTGCAAAGACCTCTCTCCTCAGATCCTTTCTACTGCCTTTGCTAGTACTCTCTGCCTAGACCTGCCTGAACCCCAGCAATGGATACTGAGAGTCCTGATCTAAGTGTATGTGCTTCAGGGGAGGATTTAAATGCGTAAATCCAAAAACCATGTCTGTTATCATTTGTATTCAATTTTCCTACCACTCTTGAGTTAACTCCATTCAAAGAACCACCTACCATGAGAGTCAATATGTTTTGCAACAAGGCTGTTGAATAGTCAGGATGCCAAAATATTTTTTAAATCAATTATGATAGTAAACTCATAACCAATTCACCAAATTACTCAGATGATTGTGTTTAAGGGTGGACTGGGATAAGAAATAGGCACACTAGAGGCCAAACTCAAATGTAGCTGTCTTAGTCCGTTCGAGCTGCTATAACCAAATACCACAGACTGGGTGGCTTATAAACAAAAGAAATTTAGTTCTCACAGTTTTAGAGGCTGGAAGTCTGAGATCAGGGTGCCAGCATGGTTGGGTGAGGACTCTCTTCATGGTCACAAACTTCTTGTTCTATCCTCACATGGTGGAAGGGACTAGACATCTCTCTGGAGCCTCTATAATAAGGCACCAGTCCCACTCACGAGGACTCCAACCTCATGATTTAAGCACCTCCAAAGGGCCCACCTCCTAATACCATTATCTTTGGAGGTTAGGATTTTAATATATGAATTGTAGGGTGACATAAACCTTTTTAAATTTAAAAGTCTCTAGAGAATAAAATTCCATTATTTACTCCAGATCTATTTTGTAATGTTTAACACTTTTTACTACCAGGAAATTCTCTCCTATATTATCTAACTAACCAAAATCTTTCTTGCTCCAGTGTCTCTTATCCACATTAGATGTTGGGAACTATTAGGAAAGTTAAAAAACTTCAATAAAAACTGAAATAAATTTGCAGGTAAAAGAAAATAAACAAGAATAAGCTAATTTTGAAAATACATTATTTCCTTCGTGTTACTGGAAACCCAACAATTAACATGGCTCTAAACCGAACATTTAGAAGGGACCCATATACAGTGAAAGAAGATGGGTTAATTTTTTAAGGCTGAAATGTCTTATACATCTCAGCAGATAGGTTTCTAACTGGGAACCCAATATCTCATAAAGCATTATAGTACTAATTTCCACTTATTACAAAACAGCTTTTTTGCCTGTATGATATTGCCTCTTGGACCCCATACATAACTTTAACTAGGATCTAAGTTATTCATGACTATAATTCAGATCTAACAACCAGTCTAGTCAGATCAGTGTAATTAGTCCCAGAGGGTATTGTAAGAGAGCTCATTTTTCTTTTCATCTTTATATTTTGGCAAACAAGTTGAAGTACTGATTCATTTGTAGAATTCTATAATTCAGAGAACTAAAAAATGTGGGAGTGAATAAGCTAAATAAATTATTTTAGGAGATTCTTATAAAGGGCTCATGTGCAGGTTAACGTGGTTTGTGTGCCTTTACTGTGGTCCAGAACAGAAACAATAAGGATGATTAACCAACATCAAGCTAATAAACTCTTAACAGCCTGTTACCAAGTTTATTAGAAAATTTAAAGGCAAGAAGTTAACCCTTACATATCACATGCCCACTTGAATTTCAGTGGAGTTGAAAGCATTTATATCCTACTCTTATTTCCATTACTTTTATTGTTGTTTTATTGAGAATTCTATTAAGAACTTATATATTCAATCAACTGGAAGGATGAAACACCTTACATAAACCAGGGTGAGATAAAGCAAAGCTATTTTCTCATTTAAAATGTTGCTATTACAGTGTTCCTTTTTGTACTGTCATTGTCTGATGCTAGAGGACATCCAAGCTTATTCTTACTAGTCACTGTATGTGCAACCACCTTCCACATTATAGAAGTCTCCTTCCTTCCACTTTTTTCCCTCCCATTACCTTTACTTTGTAACACATTATCACAGTAATTCTAAATAGTATAACCAAAGAACCCAGAGCCTCAAGGGATTTTAGAATATGGCTAATTAAATTCCTAGCTTAACATCTAGGTTAGCACATTCTGTTTAGTTCGATATATTCTAGGAAGCAAGGTATTTAACCAAGAATAATTTTAAGATGAAGAATTACCCAATGATGTATAATGCATGCTGCCTGGTCTATACCAGATAGCCAAAAATTATATATTTCCAATCATTTCCAAGAAAAATATATGAGTAATGCCATGTGCCAAGTCAATCCAGTAGATGACCATTTGGTAGATGGTTAATGTTGATGACCAAAACCAAAGTATGTAGGACAGTGTCTTCCCATCCAAAAGACAGTAGTTCAAATGCAATAGAGCTAGAACACTGGGCTATAAATCAGGAGACCAAAATTACCATTTCAAGAACAGCTTCATCCCATTTACTTCCTACCTTTATCTGTAATAAGGCAGTAATCAGAGCTGTTGATAGTTGCTGAAATGGAAAGGAAGGTAGATTTAAGTCTTAACATTTGGATTCAAATTCTAGCTTCATTTTATTTTATTTTATTTTTTGGCAGCACCACGTGAGTTGCAGGATCTTAGTTCCCTGACCAGGGATTGAACCCGGGCCCTTGGCAGTGAAAGTGCAGAGTCCTAACCACTGGACTGCCGGCGAATTTCAAATTCTAGCTTCATTATCTTAATAGCTGCATAACCTTGGAAATGTTATTTACTTTTTGAGTCTTCTATGCTTCAAAGTAAAATGGAAATAGTGATTCCAAGCTCATAGAATATAGCAAGGATTACATGAAAGCATGTGTGCTGATTCAGGAAGAAGAGGACCTGAAATAAAGTAGGTTCCTTCCTCCTTGCTCCTTTCCCTCACCCCTCTTTCTTTCCCTCCCTCCCTCCCTCTCTCTCTCTCTCTCTCTCTCTCTCTCTCTCTCTCCTTCCTTTCCTTCTTTCCCTCCAGGTGCATCTTAATGAGGGATATTTCTCCTCTAAATTGCTAGTTATGAATGTGGATTACAGAAGTTACCTCTGAAAAGAGAAGTTGAGGGAGGAGCCTCTTTTCCCCACCCCCCCCCACATTCCTTTCCTTTTTTCCTATTCCTTTTCCTCCAGCAATCAAACTGCAAGACTAATAATAGCTGATCCTATTGACAGTAAGGAATTGATGTCGAGAATTACTTAAACTGTATCAAAGCACTATTAAAACAGCCAAAGGTAAGCCCCTACCTGGACCAGGTAAAGAAAACAGAATCTTTAAAAGCTTAGCATGAAAGGGCAGGAATGTAAGGGGAGCAGTGGGGGATCCAGAGTGAGGAGAGAGTAGATGAGTGGGACTTTGAGGTAAGGAAGGAGCAGGTGAAAATGAGAATGAACTGGTAACTGAGACCAGGAAGAGGAGTGTGTTTTGTTTCCTGTAAGTCAAGGTTTCCTCTGCATTGACTAAATCTACCTTAATCAGTGGTCCCCAGCAATAATATCAGTTATATTTAATACACAAATCTCTCTTATTCTGGTCTCACTCGGAGATGAATTTAGTTACAGTAGTCCCAACAGGACATCATCATAGGTAGTAGGCCTACCTATAAGACATCCCACATCATGAGGAACTTATTGTAGAAGTTATATTATAGAAGGAGGGGAAGTTATTTCCATGTAAATAAACAAACGTCTGAAAATTCATGATATATCCCGTCTCAGCATCATGATGATTGAATTATTCAAACAGAACAAAACTGGAAAATTAACTGTATCCTAACTTCTATCTTCATTTTTCTAAAAAAGATAAAGTAAAAGATATGGAATCTGATCAGCATGAAGGGAGTTTTATTTTGTGTTTAATTGTTGGAAAGTTCTATTGAGATGGATCTAAAATTTGAATCTATGCAGAGAGGCAGTCTCAATACAATACATGGAACAAACTCCACCACCGTGACTCAGCTTATATTTCCAGCCACTTCTCCATGTAATTCTCCTTCTTCACTGACTCTCACACCTACAATCCCCTGAGCTCACACGCTGCACTACTCATTATTGAACCCACCTCACCGTCCCCTTCACTCAAGCCTTCACATATGCTACTTCCTCTGCTGGAATATCTTCCTCTACCCTGTACACCTGGCCAAGGATCAACTGTCAATTCTGTTTGATTCATTCCTTTCCAGTTTTGTCAAGGTCCTACATGAACAAGATAAATATAAAATAACTGGTTGGATGTTCTGGGTCACAAGTTGGAGAAAGATACCAATAGGAAATGTAGTGGGATCTCAGATAACATGGAAATCAGTGACATTCCCATGTATATGAAGCCTAAATGGGGAACCCAAATACTTATGGGGCATCTCCATATATATGCTTTGGTGCCAATATTCAAATGGTTAAGGAAAAATCTCCCTGCTTCTACTTCTGCCCTTTCCACCTAAAATTTGACTTAATTACCTGACTTTTTCATAGCTGCATCTGTGCTTTGCATTTTCCAAATACAAGCTTGGTTCTTAAAATCAGATGTCATTGGTCATCTCTTCACCAAGACCAAGGCCCCTCTTTTACTAAATCAAGAAATCTAAGCCCAGAATTCTTCAGTGACTTGCTCAAAGCCACATGAACAAATAAGTTCACCAAATCGGGACCATGTTGTGGGTCTCCTGACCCCCAGGTCAATGTATTTTTCTCCCCTGGAATTTCAAAAAAGTATGTTCAGTGTGACACTAGCTTCTTGGGGTGTAAACAGGCAGCAGTGCTTAAAACATTAGTTCTGTGATAAAGTACACTTGGGAACTTCTGAATTAAACAGAGTTAAGCAGCTTTATTTACTGGGAAGTCTTCAGTATGCTAATGTGTATTGATTAACTAAATATAACACTGTGTCCAGTTATGCCCTCTCTCTCCAGCTCCTATGTAACCAAATTCTACTTGTCTGAAAATAATGGTTAACAATAAAGAATTGAGTAAGCATTTAAAAAAGATAGTAGAGCATATTGGTTAGAGCAAAATGCTTGAGTTCAAATGCCAAACATTGCTATCAAGTGCAACTTCTGCCAATTAATTTATACCTCTATGCTTCAGTTTATTTATCTGGAAAACCAAAATAATAATAATATCACCTGCCTCAGAGAGTTTTTGTAAGGATTACATATTTTATAGATGTAAAACCCTTAGAAAAATGTCCAGCACATAGCAAGCATTCAATAATGGTTAGCTATTATTAGAGGAGATGGATAACTACTTTGTAATCCAGGTAGCAAATATCTTAATAAACCCCAATTAATATTTTTTATCTTCTCCTAAATGCCTTCTATGTTCCATCCACCATGGCCTTTTCTGTGATTCTCTACGCTCAGTGCTCAGATATAGCCACTCCTTTTCCTCTCCTTTTTATGCATAGTTGTTTCTCTGTTTGGCATGAAACTTGGGTGTCAGCCAAGCCACACTTCTGAATTAATTCCCTCACAGCTTCTTTTTAAGAAAGCAGGACCCTCCTCCTCCCTAGTCCCACACAATAGAATTCTCCTACCAACTATTAAGAAGAGAACTTTTTTCTTGGCATACATGAAAAGTCTTTTCTAGTTCAACATCCTCAAAGGACCGGTCTTTGGGAAGTAGTGCCTTGCAGGGTGCATTCTTCATACTTAAAACCTGTAATTTTACATTTATATTTCTAGCTTGTTACTCTTGAGACTGTTAGAATTTATTAGTAGTCTAATACAGCTTAGACTGCTATAACAAAGAGACTCAAAAATATATAAGCTAAAGTAAGACAGAAATTGGCTTCCCTCTCATCTACAAGTCTGCATAGGCATTCCAAGGACTCAGGGCACATCAGCAGTGCTGGGAAGCCAGGCTGTTTTTACCTTGTTGCTCTGATCCTCTTTAAACCTAACTTCCGCCCCTTGGCCAAAATGGCTGCTCTATTCCCACCATCATATCCACATCCCAGTTAGTAGCAAAGGAAAAAGAAGCAAGGCAGGAGGGCACACACATTCTTCATAAGGGTATGACCCAGATGCTACACATATCACAAGTCCAAAGGCCACACTTACTTCAGAAGGAAACTAGACATATTTAGCTGTGTAGTTATGTGCCAGCCAAAAGTTCTGTTAACTTAAGGAAAAAAGAAAAATAGGCATTAGAAGACAAATGGCAGGGACTTCCCTGGCAGTCCAGTGGTTAAGACTTAGCCTTCCAATGCAGGGGGTGTAGGTTTGATCCCTGGTTGGGGATCTAAGATCCCATATGCCTCGGGGCCAATAAAACCAAAACATAAAACAGAAGCAATATTGTAACAAACTCAATAAAGACTTTAAAAACGGTCCACATCAAAAAAAAAAAATCTTTAAAAGAAAAAGAAGACAGATGGCAGACTCTCCCATGCCTGAAGTTAAATTGATAGTTTTATGACTGACTGCCCCCTGGGAAAGGCTTTCACAATAGAAATCTCCCCTCCTCTACTTTCTACCTTAAACTCTCGGTTGATTCCTTCAGTGAAAATATTCTAAGTAGTCCTTAAAATGAAGGGGAGATCTATTTGGAAGGCTGAAGCAAGGATAGGTTTCTAAAAGGAAGGAAGAACATACAGAAAAAAGAATGGAGGTGCATTTTCAAGGTCTTTTAAGCACTTGAATGCAATCAATTTTATAATTATTAAAAAGTTAATAATTTTTTAAAATTTAATCATTTATATTTTTTTTAATGGATGGTTTTCTGTCCTCAGAATATATTCCTCCTCTCTCTGTGTCTGTTTGGCTAAAGCGTTTTTATCTATTGTGAGTGGCAAGATGAAATTAGTTTCTATTCTTTGTTTCTACCATTCTTAATCAAGGTATTTTTGTTGTTAATATAATAGCTAACATTTTTGAGCACTTCTGCTTAATTTATTCCTCTTAAAAGCCCAATGCTGTATGTACTATTTTTGTCCCCATCTCACAGATGGAAAAATTGAGACTAGCAAGGAGTCTGTATAGCCAGGATGCCACCTCTGGTAACCAACTGTCTGTAGACACCAAGCCTTAAAACCCGTGCAATATTCTATCAAGCTAAGGATCTCCTTATAAAAACAAAACCAAGGTGAGTATCAAGCATCCAGTGCCAAAAACCACTGCAGGGCTTCCCTGGTGGCACAGTGGTTGAGAATCTGCCTGCCAATGCAGGGGACACGGGTTCGAGCCCTGGTCTGGGAAGATCCCACATGCCGCGGAGCAACTAGGCCAGTGAGCCACAACAACTGAGCCTGCGGGTCTGGAGCCTGTGCTCCACAACAAGAGAGGCCGCGATAGTGAGAGGCCCACGCACCGCGATGAAGAGTGGCCCCTGCTTGCTGCAACTAGAGAAAGCCCTCGCACAGAAACGAAGACCCAACACAGCCAAAAATAAAATAAAATAAAATAAAATAAAAGTATTCTTTAAAAAAAAAAAAAAAAAAAAAAAAAAAAAAAAAAACCACTGCAGAAGAAACAAGATATGGAAAAACCGAAGATGTGGCTTTAACAACAAAAAAGTAGGGTTCTCTGTTTAGTGTTTTTAATTCCACAATTCCAATGCTTCCTCAATAAAAAAAAAAAAAAATCATGATCAGACCACTTCTTTTACTAGGCAGAAGTGAAAGTAAAAAATGTAAAATGTTTTCACTAATTAACAGCCCAGAGTTAAATTATTTAGAACAAGAAAATGATAGTATGCACTGTTTAATCATTTTCCAAGGATGCATAACAGATTGAGAGAAATTCTTGACACATTGTCATACCTAAAATGTGTGCTGTTGATTCTCCACTCCATAACTCCAGAGGAACAGGAGAATGTGAGTGGGGGCTGAGCACTGAGAACTCGAGATGTTGGTGTAGGTTGTGTGTTTGTCCTGTTGTGTGTGCAGATGTTTATAAAGGTGTCCGCCAGGAACTGCTAACCAGAGGATTAGGGCTCAACACCATGCTGATGCTGCCGTTCGCTGTGGATGTATTTCTATGCTAATTTACTAGGTGGCGATATAATCTTAAAAATAAGCATCCACATTCTGGTGCAAAAGTTTCAGCTCTCCAATTTTTCACTGACACATTTTTTCATTTCCAATGTTACTTTTCTCTTGCTTTCATTTTTGTTGTCTTTCACTCTGAAATTTTGTGTCATCTGCCCCATTCTTGTAACAGAAAACTATTAAACCATTCAAGCTGGCTTGAGAAAGGGAAGTTCAAAATCCCTCTGTAGTATGTCCTGAATATTGGATCTTCAGTCTCTTGCTATCACTGGTTCCTGAGGGCTGACCAATATTGATATTTATTCCTTATATCTGTATATCTGGAATTCTTTTTCGCTTGAACATTAAAGAAGCAAACTCTTTCTTGTGTGTGTGTGTGAATGTATATATATATATATATATATATA
Organism: Hyperoodon ampullatus; assembly: GCF_949752795.1. NCBI lineage: Eukaryota > Metazoa > Chordata > Mammalia > Artiodactyla > Ziphiidae > Hyperoodon > Hyperoodon ampullatus. Next base: position 96,631,302 of record NC_136918.1, read on the forward strand.
TATATACATACACACACACACACATATTTCATATTTGATATTGTTGATATTTCATATCAACACTTCTTAGGGCCAATAAAAGGTGCAATCTGCTATCAAATATTTTTGTAAATCCAAATTCCTCGCCCCCTACTTCCTCCATTTATTCCATCTTCACACACTGTACCTCCAGCCTCAAAGTGCATAGCAATCCTGGAGGAAGTTATAAAATTATGAATAAGTAAATATCAATGAAAGTACTTTATAAGCAGTTAAATTCCATAAAAATGCTAGTTATTAGTATTTTCCAATATCCAGAACCAAAGTAGGAAACACTTCACCTGGAAATTGGAGACATTGAGAAAAGCCTCCTTTTTTTCCTTGCCACTAAGTTATCCTAAGAAAATACCATTCCACTGGCCCATAGGTGATTACCCAGAAAATGTCCACTACAAGTTCATTTAATTCACCCACTTATATTGGAGCACCTACTACATGGTCAGCACTGTGCTGGACATTGTGACACTGTGAGGACAACCAAGGACTATAAGCCATAGTTTCTAACTTCAAAAAGCACATCTGTTAGTAAAGCACAAATGGAAGTGATTAGTGAAAAGTGGCTCTGACAATACACCTGCAATCAGAGTTCAAAGGAGAGAGTAGAGTGGATGGGATTAAGTTGAAAGAACAATGATGGAGGATTAAAAGTGTGACACAGCCTGGAAGAAAGGGAGGATTCTGATGTATGAGAAGGGAAAGGGGCGAGAAGGAGAAGGTCCCGACAGATGGACTTTGCAGCTGGGATTGGACCAGTGTTTGTTTGAGCTAGAATCAATGAGGAAAGGAGAAAATTAGAAATGAGGGTGGGTGCTACTTAGTAGTGGGAAGTAAAGTGGGATGGGTAGAGTGGGGTTTGGGTTGGGGAAGGCAGTGAGAACCAGGCAGAAGAGTAGATTTGATGTGACAGCAAACAGCATTTCTGGAAGTATCACAGTAACACTGTGAAAGAGTAGTTTGGGGAAGATTAGCCTGGTGATGAGAGTAGGCGGGATTAGAAAGGGAAACAGATAAACTCAGGAAACAAAATAACAAGGTGATGATTCAGACACAAGGACAGAAAGGTCTGGGCTAGGAAGGTGGCAGTAAGAATATACTAAAATAAACAGTAGAGAAATATTGAAATAAAAAAATGTCTGAAATCTAAGATTGACTGTTGTGGATGGATCAAAGGGACAAAGGTTAGTTTTGGTAACTGGGATAATGATGGCTTCACTGAAAGAGATAAGGAAATTTGAGAGGGAAAGGCAGTAAGTGTGATTATAGGAATGTTACTATTAAGGTGACCACAGGAGTCACAGTATAGATTCTAGGAGGCAATATGAGATGTGATTATATAGCTAAAGAATTAGAGAGAAATATGTAATAGCTGCCTACATAGAGTTAATAGTTGGGAAAAGAAAACAAGAATTAAATAATTCAGCCAGTCAATTCAGTATGATCGACTTCTTCTTATATGTTAGATACTGTGAAACACTGGGATGGAAAGACAGAGAGATGAAAAAGATACATCACTAGAAAGACAGACACCTGTTGTGTTTGCAACACAATAAAATCAATTCTATATCAAAAGTACAATGGAAGGATCAATCAATCATTCAGAGGAAACCTGAGGAGGCTTCATAGTAGGCCATGGAGAATGTTCTTCCAACTTATTCCAAGGGCAGAATGGAGGTTACTAAGCATTTTAGAAATATATTCCCACCTTCTTGTCAGAGGAAGAGAATGTGTAACAGCACAAAGATGAGAAGGACCAAGTTTGAGTCAAAGGAGTGCTAATGTTCAAAATGCCTAAAGTGTAGGACACACGAGGGAGTGGTGTGAGATGGGCCTGGTAAAGAAGGTCAAGGAGAAATCATGAAAGAGCTCTGTGGGGGTGAGACAGTGGCAGACTGATGAGAGTGACAAGGCCTGGGGGTTAGGCCTTGCTCATTGTTTGGGGAGAGACAAAGGAAGCAGAAGCAAAGAAAGTGAGGAAAACAAGTAAGGTAATGAGATAGAAGGGATTGGGACAGTACTGAGTAAAAGTGATAGAGGGTTAGAGCAGGAGACTGAAAGGAAGAGTTTTATAAGGAAGAAATACACAGAAGGCTATGGTAAAGAAAGTATCATACATGATTGACATAAGAACTGCATTTTAAAGAATACTTCAGTCATTTTGGAAAAATTTGGAGGGAAGTAAGCCCTCCACATAAAGTAAACATAGGCATATAATACATCTATAACTTTTCAAAATATATGTATGTGATATATTTATGACCAAGACCCAGAAAGACAGATTCAGATTCTGCAGCCCACCTACGGTGTACCCTCTGAGTTTTTGTCTTCATTCTAAAAGTAGTAGATTCTCCAGTGGATTCATAACCTGGATCACACCTTCAGGTAAAGCCCTACTCAACAGATGTTGGCAATATTCTCCTGGACCATTGGTATACAACTAAACTTTAATATGGCACAATAACCATACCTCTCCATATTTTTTTTCTGTCAGAGAGACCAAAGACAAGCATTGCTATACTTATAATTATCCCATGGGTCACCACAGGGCTCAGTCTTATTGATTACACAGCTGCATGCACAAAGGAAACGGGGAAAAAAAAAAACCTCATAGCATTAGATGTGGAATGCCACATGCCTCATCTACCCAGGATTCTGTAAAATGCTTCACAGGCTATAAAGTGTTTTCTTCATAAATCTTCAACTTTTAGCTGCTGCTCAGCACTAGTGATGCAGGTGTCAACCATGAGAGAAAGACCACGAGGTCAGGGAAATCAAGAACCAGACAAGCAAATTATTTACCCCCATCCTTCTGGTCCAATCTCTGGCCACTGACTTCAGAGGACTTGAAGCATCAATTAATCTTTCTGAGATGGTCCATACGATGCCCCATCCATATAGACAGGTTCCTTAGTGTTCTACTGGTCCATAGTCCTAGAAGCAGAAGCAGAAATGGAAATTAGACCTTTTAATTCCTTTCCTAAAATTGTTTCCATTGAGTGTCTATCTTCCTCCTGGTGACCTAGAGATGTCAATGACATATTGGGAGCAGACCAGAATCAACAGGGCACACCCCAAAAGGGTTCTTCCCTGATAGTAAATATCTTCAAGTAACCTATTACACATTAACAGGTATCTATCTGCAAGCATCATTATTTAGCTCATTTACTTGAAATTAAATGCCAAATATAATTTTAGTTGGAAACATCCCTGTCACTTCAGAAAACAGGAGCTGGTATAAAAGTTTTATTTTGGAGGTATTTCTTTCTTAGGACATCTGTCGTCCTAAGAAGGAAATATTCCTCCTCAGGCTCCTCCTTGCCTTAAGTGAGATTAACAGACACTTCTGTGGCTCATGTTCATTTTTTTCTTGTGTGAAGAATAAAATGGGGGTAAGGAACATAATGGGAGTTTGGAAAATATAAATATTTATATATTATAAATATATAAATTATACGCTGAGAAGAATTATGTCAATTTGATATGGTAATGTTTTAAATGAAATGCTAATAAGCAAATGACTGTGTAATCTCACCCTCTCCTATGACGATCATTTGACGAAGCTCAAAGTCAGCTCTGTGATTTAATATGAAGGGCCAAACTTTCAAGGGTAGTTTTCCTTTCATGGGTGCTCAATTTGGGACTGAGAAACAGGATGCTTGGTGAAAGCAAATACTGTATTACAGTTGAATTATGGCTGCACTGACTAATTGCAGTTCTGCTCCCTGAAAACCTGTGTGGGTTGGCAGAGCCATAATGAGGCACTGTTTGTCAGAGGAGATAAGTTGCTGTGGGGAATGGGGCTGCCGAGGACCCATTGACTTCAGTGCCAGCCTCAAGATTTGTGAGGTCAGGAACCTGGAGTAAAATATGAGGCTGTCTGATGGCAAAGCTGTTTAAAAATGACCCTGCTCACCTTGGAGGACAACCAAGGAACTGACTGTTCCATGGCACTCTACAACTACCGACCATGAGGAGAAACAATGTCAGGCTGGCTTGGGTAGTCCCCACCAGGGAGAACTTATGTTCACAACCATTCAAGTAATACCAGAAAACCCGCCTACCCCAGCAAGGTGCTTCTTTCCCTCAGTGCTTCTTTCACTGAGCACCATGACATTTGTATAAACTTGATTTTTTTTCCAAGATAACTAACATACTGTTAGCCATTCTATTTGAGAAAATGCCTCTCCTTTAGCAGACCAGCTTAGAGAGAGGTGAGTACAGCCAATCATGGTTCCCCAACTGATAATGTTGCTCTGTCCAGAGTAGCCTAGATTAAAACAGAACATCAAGGAGGGAGACATAGGAATATTTTAAAGGCCTCTAACAAATGGAGAGATGAAAGAAAACAAATATATTCTCTTTACTTCCACGGATAATGAGACAAAAATTTCTCTTCTGAAGGAGCCCAGAATTGTCATATAAATTATAAATTTGAGCCAGGTTGTACCTTGGAGCTACAATGGCCTTATGTTGTCCAATTCTTTCACTACACAGATACGGAAAACCAGGGTTCAAAAAAGCTGTGTTGATTTTCTCAAGGTCACAGTGTATTAATCAGGGTTCTCCAGAGAAAAAGAACATATATATACACACACACACATATATATGTAAGTATTAGTATACACGCACACACACACACACACACACACACACACAGGGCTGACCCTTGAACAATGTGGGGGTTGGGGCACTGATCCTTCATAAATTTGGAAATCCATTTATAACTTTACAGTCAGCCCTCCCTGTAAACACAGTTTCACATCTGTTGATTCAACAAACCACAGATCATGTAGTACAATAATACATATTTCCTGAAAAAGAAAAAGTGTATATAAGTGGACCTGAGTAGTGCAAACCTTTGTTGTTTAAGGGTCAACTGCCTATACATGTATATATGGAGGAATATTTATTATATACATATTTATTATTATAAGGATTCAGTTTACATGATTATGGGGACTGATAAGTCTCTGCAGTCAGCAAGCTGGAGACCCTGGAGAGCTAGTGGTATATTTCCAGTCTGAATGCTGGTAGGTTCTAGACCTAGGAAGAGCCAATATTTCTGTTCAAGTCTGAAGGCAGGGAAAAAACCATGTCCCAGATGCTGTTCAGGCTGGAGGAATTTCCCTCCTACTTGAGGTGTGGCCAACTTTTTTGTTCTATTCAGCCTGCAAGTGATTGGACTGGGCCCACCCACATTAGGGAGGGCAATCTGCTATACTCAGTCTACCCATTCAAATGGTAATCTCTTCCAGAAACACCCTCACAGACCGCCTAGAATAATGTTTGACCAAATGTCTGGCACCCTGTGGCTCAGTCTAACTGACACACAGAGTTAAACATCACACACAGCTTGTTGGGGAAGATTCCAGCCTCGATCAGCCATCCTGACTTTAGTCCAGTTCTCTTTGCACTAAGCCACATTGCCAATTCAAAATAAAATTTTGTGCAAGGCATTTTTATAAGCCTGGGTGATTCATTTTAATCAAGTTAAGATCCCTTCAAATGAATTATGTGAGACATTATTCACCTACTGATTTTTGGATTAGAAAAATAATCATTGAATTGCATTTGAAGCTCTTAGAACCCAAAACAATGAGCTTTAAAGAGGTATTTCTGCACAGACAATCAGTGATCTATCTACCAAGTCAGAGTTGGAATAGAATGTGTCCCCTGCCTGAGTACCCACAACTTCCTGCAGGAGAGTTTGTAAAACCAGTCGTGAGGAGAGTACTCTCTCTCAAACACTGTTCACTTCCACCACCACACTCCCTTAAGATCTACAAAATCCCATAAAACAATACCACATCATGTCCATTTTTCAAAATATTACATCAGCTGGCCTTCACAGAACAGACAGAATCATTCACTCAATACTTTCCCTGGAAGCCATACTGGCAAACTTCATTTCTGGGTCCTCATATTCCATCCTTTGACTATGTCACACCAGGAATTTGGGGATGGAGAATACAAATCATCACCAAGACATGGATCTATGGCAAGTGTACCCATGTGCATTTTTCCCCACTAAAAGAGAGGAAATGGGCTTAATATCAAAGATTCACAAAACAGTGGTTATAACAGAGGGGTGAAAAAAAAAAAGAGGGGTGAATTCTAATTATTCCCCTGGAATGATTTGGTAATGACAAAACAAGTATTTTTATTTTTCTAAGTCTGTAGGAATCATATCTTCTGCATTGGAATATATACATTCACTGGAATAAGGAGGTTATTTGTGTATTGCATGGGGATCGTCTAGTCTCATTTTCTCGGTGCTGTAAGAACTGAGCCCACATGAGTATTTCTCCAAATGAAAAGACAAAAACAATTATATCATTTCTATTTCATTTCAGCTTACTTAATAAAGGAGAAACAAGAGAGTTTAAAATTAATTGCAAGAGCCAGACTAGTACTGGGCAAGTTAATGAGGAGCTTTTATGAGCTGTAATTTTTATTTTTTTATTTGTCCAATTAATTATTTATTACATGCATTGGATATGGCCAGTGTGTAATAGCCTTCTGGGTGCATTTAATGCTGTAATTACCCAAAAACGAGCCCTGCCTTTACAACTTGTAACCTAATCAGACTCAGGAAAGCAGAACATTCACATATGGACTAAATGGAATTTGCTGAGCTCTCCCTCAAATGGAGGTTTCAAGGAAATTTTTTTTTACCCAATAAAAGGCTGTGCTGATCTCTATGTGTGTCTATCAATCAGTGAGTCGATAAATAAATTATTAGTCACCTACTATGTGTAAGACACTGTGGTAGGCAAGATGAGGAGAGGGAATAAAGCATATAACATGCTATGCATCCTCAAGCAAAACTAGCAGTGACCATCTACTATGTGCCAGGCACACTATATATATCCTCTTTCAAAGCTTTACATTAATCTAACAACAAAGACATTATTGTCCCCATTCCCCCATCTTACAGACCAGAAAGCTAACTAAGTAGCTTGCACGATCCATATCAACAGTTTCCCTGACGGCTGTAGCACTAGCCAGATATAACATATGTTCCCATTCTAGGTGATATTTAGAAAATGAATTAACTTGCCTACATGCAGATTAAATAAAATTAGTATTTTTATATTGTTTTTATTAGGTGCAATTCACATAACATAAAACTATCACTTCAAAGTGCAAAAGTCACTAATATCTGGTACATTTATAGTGAGAAAACATTTATATTTTAACTTGTCTACCTTGCTGATGTTTTAGAAAGAACATTCTCACTGACCTGGGTGTCCAAAGCTTTGAATTTTAGTTCTTACTTGTCCAAACCAACTTTGTGACCTTGGCTAGGTTGCTGAATTTCTCTAGAACTGAAATATCTCTCTGGAGAATAGACAATGATTTTCACTCTTTGTACTAAAATCACCTTGAGAAGTGGTTAAAAATATCTGGCCTTGGTCCATCCCCAGAGTATAATTCAGTAGATTTAGCATATGTGATCTTTAACAAGCTAAATTTAAGAACTATTAGATTTGATAATTTCTAAGATTCCTTCATAACGTTATATTTTATGATTCTGGGAACCATGATTTCATAATACAAAGCTGGAGTTTTACCAAAAAACCTCCTTTAAAAAAAAAGCTGAAATCAAATGGAGAGGCATAAAATGTAACACTTGTATAAAGCTCTCTGACATAGTTTTTTCAAAAATTAAAATTATTTGGAAAACAATACACAAAGTGGATGTCTTCCAGTGAAGAGTAAAGCAAGTAATAGAAACCAATTCAGGCAGCAAATGGTCCAAAGAAAACCCAAATTTAATATTTGAAAATGGGCATTTTCCAATAAATACCAACTGAACTGCTCCTGCTACTCTGTCTTATAACCACATAAGTCATCCATGTCCAGTCATCATCAAGCTGCATGTTCATCCCTCATACAGTCAGTATGGAGACTCCTATGGAGAATATACACTAGACATTTTCCATGAAGAGTCTGATTCAGAAATCTGGTTTCATTCCAAGAATATGTATGTTTAATTTCCCTGATAATTTTTATTATCACATGAGGGTAGTAAACAATGATGTTTTATTTGAAATTATATGATAGTTCATTTTATTGTGACATAGACAACCAAAGAACAAAGGGCTCATGTGATTTGTATTTATCAATATGCATACTAATTCATTTCTCAGCTATTTCCTTCCTTGATCTTGGTTTGCCATTCATAGCTTCAGTTGGAAAAAGAAATTTCTGATTGTTGATTTCTGGCAAATGCAGTGTTTAAATGGCTTACCATTACTTAACATCCATTCAAAACACAATCCCATAGTGGCTGTATCAATTTACATTCCCAAAAGCAGTGCAAGAGTGTTCCCTTTTCTCCACACCCTCTCCAGCATTTATTGTTTCAAGACTTTTTGATGACGGCCATTCTGACCGGTGTGAGATGATATCTCATTGTAGTTTTGATTTGTATTTCTCTAATGATTAATGATGTTGAGCATTCTTTCATGTATTTGTTGGGGTAAGACGGGAATAAAGACACAGACCTACTAGAGAATGGACTTGAGGATACGGGGAGGGGGAAGGGTAAGCTGTGACAAAGTGAGAGAGTGGCATGGACACATATACACTACCAAACATAAAACAGATAGCTAGTGGGAAGCAGCCGCATAGCACAGGGAGATCAGCTTGGTGCTTTGTGACCACCTAAAGGGGTGGGATAGGGAAGGTGGGAGGGAAGGAGACGCAAGAGGGAAGAGATATGGGAACATATGTATATGTATAAGTGATTCACTTTGTTATAAAGCAGAAACTAACACACCACTGTAAAGCAATTATACTCCAATAAAGATGTTAAAAAAAAAAACACACAATCCCTCTTTCCTGTGACATAGTCTGTTTATATGCTTCCAAGATGTTTGGTGAGTCAGCACTGTGGTGTCTTACTGAGTATACATTAGTGCAAGTTGATTCTGAATGGTTTACTTTTACTACCATTTGCATCAATGTGGAAGAGATTTCTTGGCAAATGAGAAATATGAAGGTGGAGCTGCACATTATGAGAAATGAATTCAAGTCATGGTGACTTTATTTTCCTCAGATCTAGCCTTATTGGACACAATATTTTTGGTAATTTACTTTCTAATTAAGCTCATTTTTTATCTATATGAGAGTGGTTTTTCTTTGCTCCTTCAATGCACTTCCCAGTCTATTTCATAATACTTGTCACAGTATTTGCATTTCCCATTAGTCCAACTTCCCTATCAAGAATTGCCCAGTGGGGACTTCCCTGGTAGTCCAGTGGCTAAGGCTCCATGCTTCCAATGCAGGGGTCCCAGGTTCAATCCCTGCTCAGGGAACTAGATCCCACATGGCACAACTAAAGATCCCGTGTGCCACAACTAAGACCCGGCACAGCCAAATAAGTAAATATTTTCTTTTTTTAAATATGGGGATATATGTATACATATAGCTGATTCACTTTGTTATACAGCAGAAACTAACACAACATTGTAAAGCAACTATACTCCAATAAAGATGTAAAATAAAAAAAAAGAATTGCCCAGTGAAGAGTGTTTTTCTCAGCCTTTCCTTTAAATACGTGATATTTTTTAAAATGCTGCAAAATGGGCTCAAATATTTCTTCCCTGATTATCAGATAACAACCTTTCCTGATCTTATTAGTACGTAACACTGCATATTATTTTAATAAAAGTTGTTTTATAATGACTTACAAAAGAATAACACTTTCCTCTCCCTCCCCCCCGTTACCCCACTTCCACACACAAACAAAGCCCTAAATTCTTAAAAGTCGTCTTCCTCCTTTGATGGGTTTATGGTACCTTTTAATATTTTGTTAGGACAAAGGAGAGGAACAGAAGGGTGAGAGCTTGTACTGAAGGGCTATGGATTCTATGACGCTTCGACTCTGATGTAGCTCTGCATCACCAGACATATGTATCACCAGAAAATCCTACAGGATTTTCTGTTTCTGTTTGATCACTTAGATCAGCCCATCTTGTCTCACCATCACTGAGCCCCAGACAGCAGCCCTGAAAAATCCAAACTCCCACAGGAGTCACCAGATAACTACTCACTTTATCCATCAGATTTGTCCCACTAACAGTTTCCCACTCTGCTAAAATCACTTGCTTTGTTAATCATCCCATTACTCTCCAACCTCCATCCAAAGAAGTACATTTACCAAATAATGTCCACTGGGATTTTCAAGCAAACGTGGTAGAGAAAAAGTACACAGCTTATGAGAAACAGCCATAACTAAACTAAGTCCTCCTAAACAGCTTAAGAGTTTCCCAACAGTAAAATGATCCCTAAAATCCAGGTTATCTAGGTAAAGCAGACTGGTGGTAGCCCAGTATTAATTTCAGTTACAGTAAATGTAATTAATTCATTGTTTGTTTGAAAGCAGCTAATAATTACACAAAATATGGCAACAATAACCAGAGGTCAGAAGTTCAAAGTCATAACCAGTTACATGCACAATACTGGTAATGTAAGCAAGGACTTTCAGATCTAAATAGTGAAAGGTAAACTAAAGACCAAAACTGATATCCACAACCATAAACAAACCCTCTCCCTAAGCAAACTCAACATTTTCACTGGCTAATGTTTCTGAGGTAAACAGAAGGTCTCCGTTTAACAAATAAGGCTTTAGGAAATGAAACTGCTTACCAGACCAGGTTGTTAGATAAGAATTTCTTGTACGTGACTTTCTTGAAATGCCTCTAATCTGGTAATCAACATGATATACAAGCTCTACTCCAAGACTGCACCCATTCTTTAAGAGAGGGTGGGAAGCACATGCTGGACAGAGGCATTAAAAAGTCTCCCAGACTGGAAAGCACCTAGTATTTTTAAGAACCCAGAAGGCCAATGTGGTTGGAGTGAAAGAAGTAAAAGAAGAGGGGTGATGGCCAGAGCTGAATTTGGAAGGATAGGCTAGATCCATATCTCTGCCCACCACTGAAAGAATTTGAGCATCTCAGTGTGATGGAAAGTCACTGAGATTTTATTCTCTCTGGCTGCTATGTGTAGAATGAACTGTAGAGTAGCAAGAAGAGAAGCCAGAAGGGAAGCTAACATGCTATGGCTACCCAGTAGCTGGCCAGCACCATCTTCACGTGTCATAAGTGAACACTCACCTCATGTACAAAGAGCATCTAACCACCCCATCAATGCTCAGATAGAGTAACTCACTCTGTTATATTACCCCTTTCTTTTTTTTCTTTTTTTTTAACATCTTTATTGGAGTATAATTGCCTTACAATGGTGTGTTAGTTTCTGCTGTATAACAAATCAGCTGTATGTATACATATGTCCCCATATCCCCTCCCTCTTGTGCCTCCCTCCCACCCTCCCTATCCCACCCCTCTAGGTGGTCACAAAGCACCGAGCTGATCTCCCTGTGCTATGCGGCTGCTTCCCACCAGCTATCTATTTTACATTTGGTAGTGTATATATGTCCATGCTACTCTCTCACTTCACCCGAGCTTACCCTTCCCCCTCCCTCAAATCCATTCTCTACATCTGCATCTTTATTCCTTTCCTGCCCCTAGGTTCATCAGAACTATTTTTTTTTTTTTAGATTCCATATATATGTGTTAGCATATGGTATTGGTTTTTCTCTTTCTGACTTACTTCACTCTGTATGACAGTTTCCAGGTCCATCCACCTCACTACAAATAACGCAATTTCATTTCTTTTTATGGCTGAGTAATATTCCATTGTATATATGTGCTACATCTTCTTTATCCAATCATCTGTCGATGGACACTTAGGTTGCTTCCATGTCCTGGCTATTGTAAATAGTGCTGCAGTGAACATTGTGGTGCATGTTTCTTTTCGAATTATGGTTCAGGGTATGTGCCCAGAAATGGGATTGCTGGGTCATATGGTAGTTCTATTTTTAGTTTTTTAAGGAACATCCATACTGTTCTTTATAGTGGCTGTATCAATTTACATTCCCATCAACAGTGCAAGAGGGTTCCCTTTTCTCTGCACCCTCCCCAGAATTTATTGTTTGTAGAGTTTTTGAGGATGGCCATTCTGACTGGTGTGAGGTGATACCTCATTGTAGTTTTGATTTGAATTTCTCTAATGATTAGTGATGTTGAGCGTCCTTTTATGTGTTTGTTGGCAATCTGTATATCTTCTTTGGAGAAATGCCTACTTAGGTCTTCTGCCCATTTTTGGATTGGGTTGTTTGTTTTTTTGATATTGAGCTCCATGAGCTGCTTGTATATTTTGGAGATTAATCCTTTGTCAGTTGCTTCATTTGCAAATATTTTCTCCTATTCTGAGGGTTATCTTTTCATCTTGCTTATGGTTTCCTTTCTTGTGCAAAAACTTTAAGTTTCATTAGGTTCCATTTATTTATTTTTGTTTTTATTTCCATTTTCCTTCACTTGGCATAACATATTTTATATATTTCTGCTACTAAGTTAAATGAAATAGTATAAGTGAGATACTTCTCACTGTGTTTAATGCATAGTAATTGCCAATATTAGTTCCTTTTCTTCCTTCTGAGCTACAAATAGTCATTCTTCATTTTCTCTCTTCTGCAGGGAAGACTGCTGTGGATTACTTTCACTACATATTACCAATAATGCCACAATTAAGGGACTTTGCAGTTCAAGACTGATAAGGCAAAAGAGGAAGTAGGGAAATTTCGGCAAACAAAGTTGGGGTGCCAGCCATGGATATTGAAAGCCAGGCAAAGAATAGGCTTTCGCAAGCCAGGGAGGTAACAGCTTGCAGGAGTGAGAAGATAGAATGAAGGAAAGAAAGGTCCCTTGTGAATGCCTGGAACAGGCTGACTTTACTTGTAAGGAAGCATGCCAGTTATGTTTAAGTGGTCAGAAAATGGGTGAATAGTCCCTGCATCTTCTTCACTGATATATCCCCATGTCATAGCCTAGGGCCAGGCACATAGAAGCTCAAAAGTGCTATTACACAATTATAAATAACGTATCCTTCAGGGAGAGACGAGCTGTTAAACTGAGGTGCAGTCAAAGCCACTCTGAGGAAAGGATTACAGAGCCCAGGGGTAATGGCTCTACCTGACCTCGTGTTGTAAGAAGAATCCAAGTGTGGCAGGGTCTTGGAGGTAACTGTCCTTTAAACAACATGAACATAATCAGAGAAGGGTAGCCATGGCTTTATTGCTTGAAGGGAGAGAGGAAGGAAAACAAAGGAAGAAAAATGGATAATTATGTTTTACTAGCAAGATTGTTCCAAAATAGACTCATGGTAAAGGAGTACAAAGTCAGCAGAGGCCTCTTTCTGAAGGGTAACAGTAATATGATTCAGACCTAATGCGGTTTAAACCCCTGGAGCATTTTTCTCTATTTCAAGCCTACTTCCGTCTTTGCCATGGCATTATCCTTTTAAGTTTGAATTATTGGCCTAAGCCTGGTGTCGACCCCTTCTTTCTGGCAAAAGTCACAGTCTAGCCATTTGAGCTCAGAGTCAATGGCTCATTGAGCCAATTAATGAATGATTCATTTATTTCTTCCAACTCCTGATAAGGGTGGAAATCCATCCAGTAGTCATTTATAGAAATACCACAAAATTTTTCAAAAAGTCAGTCAAAGTTCCAATGCCCCTAAAGAACAGTACTTCTCAAAGTGCTTGTCCAACTCCCTGGTAAACCTCTGAGGTTTACCATAGGCAGCTATGGAAATAAAATTCTGACAATGGAGAAAGGCTGTAAATGAAGAACCTGCCTATTCCTGATTCACACTGTGTTTGTAGATTCTTACCAACAGGTAAGGATTGATGGGGTCCAAGCACCAGAGACTGTGATGAATGGTGGGAGGGTTTAGGGCTATGTGAATATAAAACAGAGCATTCTCAGGAAGAAAATTTTCTGGCTTTGACTAGACATGACTCTATTGGAGAGGGTGCTGGCAACTGTGGAACTACCCTAGGATTTGGCGTTATGAACCTCCTCAATAAAAAGTATTTTATTGGACTTCCCTGGTGGCGCAGTGGTTAAGAATCTGCCTGCCAATGCAGGGGACACAGGTTCAATCCCTGGTCTGGGAAGACCTCACATGTCGCAGAACACCTAAGATCGTGTGTCACAATTTCTGAGCCTGCATTCTAGAGCTCACAAGCCACAACTACTGAAGCCCATGCAACTAGAGCCCATGCTCTGAAACAAGAGAAGCCACCGCAATGAGAAGCCCGCTCAACGCAACGAAGAGTAGCCCCACTCGCCGCAATTAGACAAAGCCCGTGAGCAGCAATGAAGACCCAACACAGCCAAAAAATAAATAAATGCCTCATTAAAAAAAAAAGTATTTTATCATCCTGTAATCATTCTTCTCTTCACCTTGACACTCCTCCACACCTCATTACACATATACACACACACACACATACACACACACACGAACACACACACACCAAGGTTTGCACAAGGCTCAGTGGTTTGTGACCACCTATAGGGGTGGGATAGGGAGGGTGGGAGGGAGGGAGATGCAAAAGGGAACAGATATGGGAACATATGTATATGTATAACTGATTCACTTTGTTATAAGGCAGAAACGAACACACCATTGTAAAGCAATTATACTCCAATAAAGATGTTAAAAAAAAAATCTAGCACTGAAGATGACAGCAAGTTAAGAGAGGCAATCAAAACAAAGTGGAAAAAATGTCTTGGGAGCAAATAACACAGTATGCTTGGATGAACTTGCCTTATGTAGACTTTTCCGAAATATATATTTTTCAGACAGATGTTTTTGTTCTCACGTTCAGTAATGCAGAAAAAAAATAGGAAGAGATAAAAATGGCTTACAGGGCGAGGACACAGGGCTAGAAAATATGGGTAGATCAGATGCACATCTTGTATAACCAAACCTCAACAGAAACCACTCTTGTTTTCCACCTGACAGAGTCCCCCATTCCCTGCATACCCACCAAACTGAGACATAAATTAGATGCCACACTAATTTTCTGATTAAATTCATGAGTGATAAACGATTTGAACATACTTCTGGATCTGCTAGTTTTTCACCATGATGGATAAAATTATTTATTTCCCTTTGGTGAGTTAAAGACATCCAGTTACTTAACAGCCTCTCCTGACTCTAATTCCATAAGCATTCATTGTAAGTCTTATTTTAAAAGCTCTAGTGTTTTCCTTCCCCTAACCAAGCTATAAAATTTGGATTTGTCTTATTCAATGCATCCCCTCATCTCATTACCATATACTATTCATATAAATAGTATAAATAAAAATTTAAAAGGAAGGGAGCATTTATATTCATGGCTTAGACTTGTGTAAGTTTTTATTTAAACATAGTTAATTAATAAGTATTAAACTTGAATATGCTATGCCTTTCTTATGTTAACAAACATAATTCTTTTTAAAACTCTGTGTAAGCAATTAAATAGTTTATGTGGCAGCTTCTATACCAAGTTCTAATTACTCTGTATGAAGATA
The DNA here is from genome assembly GCF_949752795.1 of Hyperoodon ampullatus. Classification (NCBI taxonomy): domain Eukaryota; kingdom Metazoa; phylum Chordata; class Mammalia; order Artiodactyla; family Ziphiidae; genus Hyperoodon; species Hyperoodon ampullatus. Next base: position 96,646,774 of record NC_136918.1, read on the forward strand.
GGCAATGTAATAATTAACCACCTTCAATTCCTGAACAGGAAATAGCAAGTTCTTTGTTCCATTAGTAGGGATTTGGCAATCATTAAACACCTTAACTTCTTGTTTCATAAGTAGTGATAAAATTGGTAATCTTTAAAAAGCTGAGACACAGATATTTTGCCTAAGATTATGAGTAGAATCATTTTTAAGATAAGCATTTAAAATATGTGGAGTATTTAAAGATTTTAATCAAGCAAAGCCCTAGACTACCATGTACAGGATATGAAATATCCAGTGAAATATTTGCTGGTGAACAAGCACACTTAATGATACGTTTGATTCCTATTTAGTTGATGAAATAAAGTCTGAGAAATCCAAAGTAAAACCTCCCCCTGCAAAATGGGGCCTATATCATACAGGCTCTCAGATAATATTTTCCTTTTAGCAGTGTGGGGAAAAATGAAAAAACAAAACTAAAAAGATACACTTACTTAATCTTTTTATCATAAGCAAGATAGCAGGTATCAGGGCCTAAGTTCCTTCAAAAAAATCAATCTAACTAGCAAAATTTAGGTTGCTCCATTCACATTTAATACATTCTCTTGAATCAATCTTTATTTCCATCAACCTTTTATCATCAGCATTAGTTAGGACCCTTGTGGCAATTGACAGACACAGGTTAAACTAACTCAAAGGAAAACAGGTAAATTTATTGGTCAACATCAGCAATGGCATTGAACCAACAAACCACAAGAAATATATGGAAGCTAGAACGAAGTCAGATTGTTGACTACAATAAGGAGTTTCCTCTCTCTCTCTCTCTCTCTCTGTCTCTCTCTTTCTGTCTCTCTCAATCTGTGTGTCTCTCTCAATCTCTCCCTCTGTCTCTGTCTCTCTCTGTCTCTGTCTCTCTCTGAATACTGGCTCAATTATTTTTCTTCCTTACTACACATGGAAGAAAACATAGGTACCAAAAATTCCCAGGTTTACATGTCTTACAAATACCATTATAGAGACTGAATTGTTATTTTTAAGACTAAAAATTCCTAAGGTTGCCCTAAGCCCACACCTCTGCAAATTAACTATCCTCTAATTATCTTATTTCAGTTGTGCTGTGGGTTTCTTATTATGATCTTAAGTGATATAAGCATGCAAGCAACAATCACCATATACTTCAGAAACAGCAATGCCAAATTCAACAAAGATAATAACTTGTACCTGAGATAAGCACAGTTAATAGAACAAGTAAAACAGGATTTTTAAATATATCCTTGAAGACTTATATAAGAATATTGCAATCTTTTAAAAAATTAAGTAGAGGGGATATTGGGGATATTTTGCTTCCAGATATAATAAAGTACCTGGATTGATTAATAATAATCAATCCCTCCTAACATGAATAATTACAAAGCTGAACAAAATGTATGAGAACCCTATTTTTAGGCACTTGATGACAGGCAGTGCAATACTATAAACCTTGAGGGAAGAGAAAGCCCATGAGATGAGCCCCACAGTCACCCCAGTTCTCAGCCTGGAGAAAATGTCCTGACTTTACTGACTTTTTTCCACATTTTTCCACTGTGTCTGACTTTGGCACAGTGAGCTGGAATTCAGAGAGGATATGGAGGTCCTAATGAGCTGAGGAGGTAGATATCAGGGTTTAGGGGAGCTGGGGCAGCTGGAATCTGAGGGCATCAGACAGGAAGAAGCTATGGAGGGGATGGACAGAAGTCTGCATGAGGGTTCAGGCAAGCCCTTCATTAAACGCTTGGCTGCATAAGTGCAAGGTGAGACTTCATCAGACTTACCAGAAAACAGCTGGTATAGGGTTCAGAGCTCAACATTAGTTGTCGAACAGTGCTGCAAGTTGCAGTCTTGTCCATATAGACAGTATAGATCATAGATATATAAAACACTAGGGGTATCCTGGGAATCCAGTTGAGACATCACAATGTTTAGTACAGACTTCTCTAGATCGGCCCAATAAAATGAAAAACCAAGCCCTGACCAAAAAAAACCCTCAGGGAATATATAATTTGGAGGAATTTGAATCCTTGAAAGTTACAGTATCTTGGGAAATACTTTATGCTTTTGTCAGATCTACATTAACCAACTGACAACTATGCTTATACAAATTCAAGGTGTTTAATTAATAATTTTTTACTAGCACAAAATTAAGACACTTAGAAGATGACAGAATCCATATTCTCTACAGTGTATTATCCAAAATGTAGTATGTAATAATAAATTATATGATACACAAAGAAATAGGAAAATGTGATCCATAGACACAAAAGAAAGCAATCAATAGAAACCAGTCCTTTGATAGGCTTATTGTTGACTTTAGCAAACAAAGATGTTAAACAAACTATTGTAAGTAAATTCTAAGAACTCAAGAAAAATAGAGGCAAAGAATTAAAGGAAAATATGGTAACAATAAGTAAACTAGAAGTGGTTCTTAGCAGAAAAATGAAAATTTAAAAAAATAAAAGATTCAAATGGAAATTCTAGAGCTGAAAAGTAATGAAATGAAAATCATTGAAAGGGCTTATCAACAGAGGGGAGAAGGACTCAGTAAATCTGATGATAGGTGAATAGATATTATCCAATCTGAAGAATAGCAAGAAGACTGAAGAAAACTGAAGAGAGCAATAGTGACCTGTTGGATGATAGAAAAATGGTCTTAACATGTATGTAACCTGAGCCCTAGAAGCAGAAGAGACAGTGAATGTAACAAAGAAGTATTTGAGGAAATAATGGTCAATTTTTCCCAGTTTTGATGCAAAACATTGATTTAGGGCTTCCCTGGTGGTGCAGTGGTTGAGAGTCCGCCTGCCGATGCAGGGGACACGGGTTCATGTCCCGGTCCGGGAAGATCCCACATGCTGCAGAGCGGCTGCGCCCGTGAGCCATGGCCGCTGAGCCTGCGCATCCGGGGCCTGTGCTCCGCAACAGGAGAGGCCACAGCAGTGAGAGGCCCGCGTACCACAAAAAAAAAAAAAAAAAAAAAAAAGATAACCACCAAGGACCTACTGTATAGCGCAGGGAACTACACACAATATTTTGTAATAACCTATAATGGAAAAGAATCTGAAAAAAATAGATATATATATGTATGTATAACTGAATCACTTTGCTGTACCCCTGAAACTAACACAGTGTTAACCAACTATACTTCAATAAAAAATAAAATAAATCAAATTAAATTAGAGGAAAGAACAGAACTCAAATAAGTATAAAACAAAATTATATAAAAGTAAAATAATGAAAAATTGCTTCTTTACAAATATTAAGAAAATTGATAAACTCCTCAATATATGGAAATAAGAGAAAACAAAAGTGCTAATATCAAGAATAAAAACAAGCATATTACTTCAAGTATCACAGGCATTAAACAGCTAAGAAAATATTAAGAAAATTTTTATGACAATATATTTTATGACTTACATTAACTAGAAAATTACTTGAAAAATACAATTTACCAAAATTGAAATAAGAAGACACTGAGTCTGAATAACCTTATAATTCTTTTAAAATTTTAATTTGTAATAAAATATAACTTCCCCAAAAGAAAACTTCAGACTTGAGTAGGTTTCACTCATGAATTTTATCAAACATTTAAGGAAAAAAATACTAACATATCAAATTTCTGCTTAAAAGAGAGGCAGAAAAAGAAATTTTCAACTCATTTTATGAAATCAGCATAATCATGATACCAAAGCCTGAGAGAGATATTATAAGAAAAGAAAACAACTCCCAATATCCTTCATGACATAGACACAAAAATCCTCAAAAATAATAGAAAATCAAATTCAGCAATATAAAGGATAAACAAGGATATTATAAGGATAATACAAAAATAATAAAGGATAAAAAGGAATACAAGATTGATTTCACATTAAAAAATCAATCATATAATTTGCCACAATTACATAATAAAGATATGTATATCATATGATCTTTCAAAAATTACAGAAGAATGGGCATTCTTGCCTTATTCCTGATCTTAGAGGAAATGCTTTCAGCTTTGCACCATTGAGTATGATGTTAGCTGTGGGTTTGTCATATATGGCCTTTATTATGTTGAGGTAGGTTCCCTCTATGCACAGATTCTGAAGAGTTTTTATCATAAATGGATGTTGAAATTTATCAAAAGCTTTTCCACCATCTATTGAGATGATCATATGGTTTTTATTCTTCAATTTGTTAATGTGGTGTATCACATTGATTGATTTGCGTATACTAAAGAATCCTTGCATCCCTGGGATAAATCCTACCTGATCATGGTTTATGATCCTTTTAATGTATTGTTGCATTCTGTTTGCTAGTATTTTGTTGAGGATATTTGCATCTATATTCATCAGTGATGTTGCCTGTAATTTTCTTTTTTTGTGATATCTTTGTCTGCTTTTGGTATCAGGGTGATGGTGGCCTCATATAATGAATTCAGAAGTGTTTCTTCCTCTGCAATTTTTTGCAATAGTTTCAGAAGGATAGGTGTTAACTCTTCTCTAAGTGTTGGTAAAATTCACCTGTGAAGCCATCTGGTCCTGGCCTTTTTTTAATTGGGAGTATTAAATTACTGATTCAATTTCAGTACTGGTAATTGGTCTGTTCACATTTTCTGTTTCTTCCTGGTTCAGTCTTGGGAGATGGCACCTGTCTAAAAATTTGTCCATTTCTTCTAGGTTGTCCATTTTATTGGGATAGAGTTGCTGGTAGTAGTCCCTTATGATCCTTTTTCTTTTTGTGGTGTCGGTTGTAACTTCTCCTTTTTCATTTCTCACTTTATTGATTTGGGCCCTCTCCCTTATTTTATTGATGAGTCTGGCTAAAAGTTTATCAATTTTGTTTATCTTTTCAAAGAACCAGCTTTTAGCTTCATTGACCTTTTCTATTATTTTTTTTACCCTTTATTTCATCTATCCCTGCTGTGATCTTTTTGATTTCTTTCCTTCTACTAACTTTGGGTTTTGTTATTCTTCTTTCTTTAATTGCTTTAAGCATAATGTTAGGTTGCCCAAGACAAGGATGCCAATGCTTGCCACTTTTATTCAACACAGTTTTGGAAGTCCTAGCCACACAATCAGAGAAGAAAAAGAAATAAAAGGAATACAAATTGGAAAAGAAGTAAAACTTTCACTGTTTGCAGATGACATGAGGCTATACACAGAAAATCCTAAAGTCACCACCAGAAAACTACTAGAGCTAATCAAAGAATTTGTAGAAGTTGCTGGACACAAAATTAAAATACAGAAATCTGTTGCATTTCTATATACTAACAGTGAAATATCAGAAAGAGAAATTAAGGAAATAATTGCATTTATCATCACACCAAAAAGAATAAAATACCTAGAAATAAACCTACATGAGGAGGCAAAAGACCTGTACTCTGAAAACTATAAGATGTTGATGAAAGAAATTGAAGACCCCACAAACAGATGGAAAGATATACCATATTCTTGGATTAGAAGAAACAATGTTGTGAAAATGACTATACTATCCAAGGCAAGCTACAGACTCAATGGAATTCCCATCAAATTACCAATGGCATTTTTCACAGAACTAGAACAAAAAACTTTTAAATTTGTATGAAAACACAGAAGACCCCAAATATCCAAAGCAATCTTGAGAAAGAAGAATGGGGTTGGTGGAATCAGGCTCCCTGACTTCATATTATATTTCAAAGCTACAGTAATCAAAACAGTATGGGGGCTTCCCTGGTGGCGCAGTGGTTGAGAGTCCGCCTGCCGATGCAGGGGATGCAGGTTCGTGCCCCGGTCTGGGAAGAGCCCACATGCCACGGAGCAGCTGGGCCCGTGAGCCATGGCTGCTGAGCCTGTGCGTCCGGAGCCTGTGCTCCGCAACGGGAGAGGCCACAACAGTGAGAGGCCCGCGTACCGAAAAAAAAACAAAAACAAAAAAAAACAGTATGGTACTGGCATAAAAACAGACACATAAATCAATGGAACAGGATAGAAAGCCCAGAAGTAAACCCATGCACCTATGGTCTATTAATCTATGACAAAGGAGGCAAAAATATACAATGGAGAAAAGAGAATCTCTTCAAAAAGTGGTGTTGGGAAAACTGGACAGCTATATGTAAAAGAATGAAATTAGAGCATTGTCTAACACCATATACAAAAATAAAGTCAAAACGGATTAAAAACCTAAATATAAGCCCGTATACTGTAAAACTCCTAGAGGAAAACATAGGCAGAACACTCTTTGATATAAATCACAGCAATGTTTTTTTGGATCTGTCTCCTAGAGTACTGGAAATAAAAACAAAAATAAACAAATGGGACGTAATTAAACTTAAAAGCTTTTGTGCAGCAAAAGAAACCACAGTCAAAATGAAAAGATAACCTAAACAACGGGAGAAAATATTTGCAAATGCTGCTACCGACAAGAGATTAATTTCTAAAATATACAAACAGCTCATACAGCTTAATATATATTAAAAAAAAATTCAAAAAATAGGCAGATGACCTAAATAGACATTTCTCCAAAGAAGGCATACAGGTGGCCAGAAGGCACATGAAACGATGCTCAAGATCACTAATTATTAGAGAAATACAAATCAAAATCCGAATGTGGTATCAGCTCACAGTAGTCAGAATGGCCATCATTAAAAAGTCTACAAATAATAAATTCTGGAGAGGATGTGGAAGAAAAGGAACCCTCCTACACTGTTGGTGGGAATGTAAATTGGTGCAGCCACTATGGAGAACGGTATGGAGGTTCCTTAAAAAAATAAAAATATAGTTACCATATGATCCTGCAATCCCATTCCTGGGCATATATCTGGAGAAAACTCTAATTCAAAAGATACATGTGGGCTTCCCTGGTGGCGCAGTGGTTGAGAGTCTGCCTGCCGATGCAGGGGACACGGGTTCGTGCCCCGGTCCGGGAAGATCCCACATGCCGCGGAGCGGCTGGGCCCGTGAGCCATGGCCGCTGAGCCTGCGTGTCCGGAGCTTGTGCTCCGCAACGGGAGAGGCCACAACAGTGAGAGGCCCGCGTACCGCAAAAGAAAAAAAAAAGATACATGTGCCCCATTGTTCACTGCTGCACTATTTAAAATAGCCAAGACATGAAAGCAACTTAAATGTCCACTGACAGATGAATGAATAAAGAAGATATAGTATATATACACAATGGAATATTAGTCATAAAAAAGAATAAAATAATGCCATTTGCAGCAACATGAATGGACCCAGAAATTATCATATTTAGTGAAGTAACTCAGACACAGAAAGACAAATATCATATAACTTATATGTGAAATCTTAAAAATATGATACAAATGAGCTTATTTACAAAACAGAAATAGACTCACAGATATAGAAAACAAACTTATGGTTACCAGAGGGGATAGCAGGGGAGTGGGGAGGAGAGAAATTAGGATATCCATTATCATCAACAATGACCTACTATATAGCACAGGGAATTATAATAACCTATAATGGAAAAGAATCTGAAAAAGAATATATATATATATATATATATATATATATATATATATATATATATATATATATATGAGAATCACTTTGCTGTACACCTGGTGCTAATTTAACACTATAAATTAACTAATACTTCAATTCTTTTTAATGGTTGAAAAAAAGAAAAGGAAGACCTGACTGCTCATAACTCAAAAGACTTCGAGTTCTGTCTGAGCACTGTTTAAAAGGAAAACGTGTTTTCCTTTTAAACACATGTTCATGTGTAGATGAATACTGTCTGCGAGTACAATCAAAAAGCAAGGGTTGGCAATGATATTTTTAAAGAGTTAGAGGGTACTCAACACTGGAGGCCACTGAACACATGTGATAAGAATTTTTGTTCAGGAATCTTCCATCAAAGGCCAGTAGGGTGCCATAAAGACAGATACCCCTAACATAACTGGCTGGGACACTTAAGAGAAATAACAGAACTTGCAACAGGAGAGAGCTGACAAGTATTGTTCTCACATATGGAACCAGAATCATGTTTCAGGATGAAACAGAAATGCAGTGTGCCAGATAATATGTTTGGGGAGCCATTATTCATTCCTCACTGCCCTCAATAAGCACATGATAAAAAGTAGATGTGATGTTAAAGGTGATGTTTAAATTACATCATTTCACTTCAGACCCCTTACATTTTGTTGTCTTATCAGTTAAAACATGTGAAAATGAGAGCAGGAAAAGAGAGCACCCTGAAATCTTAAGGTGCAAATTCCATCCGAAGCCCTTCTATATGCCCAGGGACCTCTCCTTCCTATGGATGACCTAATGAAAATGCTTAGGCTTTTGATAAGACAAAGCCCAGAGTAACTCCTGTCCAGATGTCTGATCTTGGACAAGTTATTCTCTCTCTCTGAGTTTCTTAATTTACAAAGTCGGTGTGAAAACACTTATCATTGTCAGCTTTTTGTAAAGATAGAGATCATATATACAGTACAAATTTTCAATTAAACAAGTGATTTTCCATAAAAAAAAAATTACAGAACTAGCTGACAAAATTCAAAACCCACTGTTAGTAAACCTCAAAGCCTAAAGGTAAAAAGAAACTTTCTACTTTTCTTCTTTTTCTTGCTTAATAAACAGCATCTTCTAAAAAAAAAAAAACAGTAACATAATACTATAGTGAAAGACTAAAAGTTTCCCTTCAGGTTGGGAACAAAGGCAAGGTCATCACTTTTATTGTATTGGAGGCCCTAGCTAGGTAATAAGGCAAGAAAAAAGAAGGCATACATATTGAAAACCAAAAGGTAAAAAAAGTTTCTATTTATAGACATAATTATCTATATAGAAAATTCTTTTTTAAAAATCTCAAAAATACTACAACAATAAATTTAGAAAGCTTGCAGTATAAAAGGTCAATGTACAAATCAATTATGACTTTCCAAGATACTGGAGGAGCAGGAGGACATGGAGCTCATCTTTCCCCACAAACATATCAAGAATACATCTACATGGGCTTCGCTGGTGGCGCAGTGGTTGAGAGTCGGCCTGCCGATGCAGGGGACATGGGTTCGTGCCCCAGTCTGGGAAGATCCCACATGCCGTGGAGTGGCTGGGCTTGTGAGCCATGGCCACTGAGCCTGTGAGTCCGGAGCCTGTGCTCCACAACGGGAGAGGCCACAACAGTGAGAGGCCCGCGTACCGAAAAAAAAAAAAGAATACATCTACAAATGGAAAAACTGTCACAGAACACCTGCTGAACACTAGCAGAGATCTCAGACACGTAAAAGGACAAGAAAGATCCCCACATAACTGGGTAGGATGAAAGCAAGAAGAAGGGAAAAGGAAGAGGAAAGGAAGCAGGATGGGATCTGCACCCCAGCAGAAAGCTGAAGGTGAGGAGCGGTTCCCACACCTAGGAAAGCCCCCTTACTGGCGGGGAGATCAGCGGGGACAGAAGGGGAGCTTTGGGGGCTCAGAGAGCCCAGCAACTGATCTGTGGCAGGCAGGACAGAGTAAGATATACACAGATGGTCCATGCCACAGCCCTGCACACCCTAGCCTGAGACAGGTGGCCACTGGTGCATACGGGGGCTGGGAGATGGAAAATGGGGTTTGGAGAGCAGACCCAGTAAGGGGACTGCTGTTGGCTGTGAGGAGACAGCCTGAGGACACAGGAATGAGGAGCTCCGCAACCGGGAACGCTCGTGGAGGAAGCCCAGACAGACACAGAGGTGAAGTGTCATTGTTGAAAGACGTGCAAAGGGTGGGGCCAGTGCAGCCTCTTCCCTCACATGCCAGCCCCTGCCTCCACAGGAACTAGGGAGGGCTCCCACTGGAGCCGGCTGGCATGCCCCTGCCATCACCTCTGCCGTCCCTTCCCTTGCCTGGGCAACCCGCTTGCCCTGATCACCCCAATCACTGCTTCACAGGCTCACACATTCCAATTTCTACCCCAGCACCTTCCTGCCTGGCAGCCTGCTTCCCTCTGATCGCCCCCTTGGCTCCTTCCTATCTGACAGGCTCATGTGCTCTGGCAACCTCTAGAGCAGACTCCATTGGGAGGAACACACACAGAGGTGGGGTTGAAACCACAGCTGAGCCCCAGGGGTCATGTGACTAAGGAAGAAGAGCTGAAATCTCTCCATGCAGCTGTGCAAACCACGGAGTTAAACCTTCGCTGACGGCTTCCTAAATTCAGCACCTGCAAAACATCCAAAAGGACAACAAGTGCTCCTACAGCTGGGACGGGTCTGGCTTTAGCAGATGTGAGCTTTGTGGGCACGTACACATGGGGGTTGGGCCAGGCCAGAGTCTGAGCTGTCTCCATAGCCTCCACAGCAGGTTCAGATACACAATCCTGGGACCTGACCTCAGTGGATCTGCAGGTGGCATGGTGAAAACAACACCTCAGAGTTACCAGGGCCAATTGCCAGCATGCCCATGGTTAAGCTGGGATCAAGAGCAGTGTCAACAACACTGTACTTTGTGAGCCTGCACAATGGGTGAAAGGGGACACAACAGAGCACATTCATGGGTAAACAGTTCCAAAGGAGGAATACTCAGTGGCTTCTCTCCCAGTGGGAGTGCTCCAGTTCCACCTACCTTGCACCACAGATCAGAAACACAGCTAAGAAACAGATCCCTACTCCAACAATTAGGGAGCAGACCCCACCCCTGACAGGGCAGTGACAACCACAGAGCGAAGGGGAGGTCCCACTCAATATCCAGGGCAGGCTCTGGTCACCACAACACCAGTCAAACCCCCTATCAAGGGGATAATAGCACAAGCCTCTTGACCAACCTCACCCACCAGGGGCCAGACACCAGAAGCAAGAGGAACTATAATCATGCAGCCTGTGGAAAGGAAACAACAACACATAAGTTAGACAAAATGAGAAGACAAAGATATATGATGCAGATGAGGAGCAAGCTAGAAACCTACAAGAACAACTAAATGAAGAGGAGACAGGCAATCTACCTGAAAAATAATTCAGACTAATGATAGTAAAGATGACCCAAGATCTCAGAAAAAGAATGGAAGTACAGATCAAGAAGATATAAGAAGTGTTTAACAAATACCTAGATGAACTAAAGAACAAAGAGAGATGAACAATACAATAACTGAAATGAAAAATACACTAGAAAGAATTAATAGCAGAATAACTGAGGCAGAAGAATGGATAAGTGAGCTGGAAGACAGAATGGTGGAAATCACTGCTGTGGAACAGAATAAAGAAAAAAGAATGAAAAGAAATGAGGACAATCTCAGAGACCTCTGGGACAATATTAAATGCATCAACATTTGAAGTATACAGGAAGGAGAAGGAGGAGGAAGGGGAGGGGAGGGGAGGGGGAGGGAGAGGAGGAGAGGGGGGAGGGGAAGGAGGAGAGGGAGGAGGGGGAGGGGAGAGGGAGGAGGATGAGGAGTAACTGCTCCAACTGAAAGACAAAGATTGGATGAATGGATACAAAAACAAGACCCATATATATGCTGCCTACAAGAGACCTACCTCGGACCTAGGGACACATAAAGACTGAAGTGAGGGGGTGGAAAAAGATGCTCCATGCAAATGGAAATCAAAAGAAAGCCAGCGTAGCAATTCTCATATCAGACAAAATAGACTTTAAAACAAAGACTATTACAAGAGTCAAGGAAGGGCACTACATAATGATCAAGGGATCAATCCAAGAAGAAGATATAACAATTGTAAATATTTATACACCCAACATAGGAGCACCTCAATACATAAGGCAAATGCTAACAGCCATAAAGGGGGAATCGACAGTAACACAATAACAGTGGGGGACTATAACACCCCACTTGCACCAATGCACAGATCATCCAGACAGAAAATTAATAAGGAAACACAAGGTTTAAATGACACATTAGACCAGACAGACTTAATTGATATTTTTAGGACATTCCATCTGCAAGCAGCAGGAAACTTTCTTCTCAAGTGCACATGGAACATTATCTAGGATAGATCACATCTTGGGTCACATAACAAGCCTCGGTTAATTTTAAAAAAACTGAAATCATACCAAGCATCTTTTCTGACCACAATGCTATGAGATCAGAAATCAATTACAAGATTAAAAAATGTAAAAATACACAAACACATAGAAGCTAAACAATATGTTACTAAATAACCAACGGATCACTGAAGAAAGCAAAGAGGAAATCAAAAAATACATAGAGACAAATAACAACAAAAATGCGATGACCCAAAAACCTATGGGATGCAGCAACAGCACTTCTGAGAGGGAAATTTATAGCAATACAATCTTACTTCAAGAAAGAAAAATCTCAAATAAACAACATAACCTTACACCTAAAGCAACTAGAGAAAGAACAAAACCCAGTTAGTAGGAGGAAAGAAATCATAAAGATCAGAGAAGAAATAGAGATGAAGAAAACAACAGGAAAGATCAATGACACTAAAAGCTGGTTCTTTGAAAAGATAAACAAAATTGATAAACCTTCAGCCATACTCATCAAGAAAAAAAGGGAAAGGACTCAAATCAATAAAATTAGAAATGAAAAAGAAGTTACAACTGACACCGCAGAAACACAAAGTATCATAGGAGACTACTACAAGCACCTATATCCCAATAAAATGGAAAACCTAGAAGAAATGGACAAACTATTAGAAAGGTACAACCTTCCAAGACTAAACAAGGAAGAAATAGAAAATATAAACAGACCAATCACAAGTAATGAAATTGAAACTGATTAAAAATCTTCCAACAAACAAAAGTCCAGGACCAGATGGCTTCACAGGTGATTTCTATCAAACATTTAGAGAAGAGTTAACACCTATCCTTCAGAAACTCTTCCAAAAAATTGCAGAGGAAGGAACACTCCCAAACTCATTGTTCGAGGCCACCATCACCCTGATATGAAATCCAAACAAAGCTATCACAAAAAAAGAAAATTACAGGCCAACATCACTGATGAACACAGACAGAAAAATCCTCAACAAAATACTAGCAAACTGAATCCAACAACACATTAGAAGAATCATACCAAAATCAAGTGGGACTTATCCCAGGGATGCAAGGATTTTTCAATATCCACAAATCAATCAGTGTGACACACCACATCAACAAATTGAAAACTAAAAACCATATGATCATCTCAATAGATGCAGAAGAAACTTTTGACAAAATTCAACACCCATTTATCATAATAACTCTCCAGAAAGTGGGCAAAGAGGGAGCCTACCTCAACATAATAAAGGTCATATATGACAAACCAAGAGCAAACATCATTCTCAATGGTGAAAAACTGAAAGCATTCCTTTTAAGATCAGGAACAAGACAAGGATGTCCACTCTTGCCACTATTATTCAACATAGTTTTTGAAGTCCTAGTCAGAGCAATCAGAGAAGAAAAAGAAAATGAATCCAAATTGGAAAAGAAGAAGTAAAACTGTCACTGTCTGCAGATGACATGGTACTATACATAGAAAACCTAAAGTTGCTACCAGAAAACTACAAGAGCTTATCAGTGAATTTGGGAAAGTTGCAGGGTACAAAATTAATACACAGAAATCTCTTGCATTCCCTTACACTAACAATGAAACATCCATAAGCGAAATCAAGGAAACATCCCATTTACCATCACATCAAAGAGAATAAAATACCTAGGAATAAACCTACCTAAGGAGGTAAGAGACCTGTACTCAGAAAACTATAAGATACTGATGAAAGAAATCAAGGACAACACAAACAGATGGAGAGATATACCATGTTCCTGAATTGGAAGAATCAATATTGTGAAAATGACTATACTACTCCAAGTAATCTACAGATCCAATGCAATCCATATCAAATTACCAATGGCACTTTTCACAGAATTAGAACAAAAAATTTTACAATTTGTATGGAAACACAAAAGACCACAAATAGCCGAAACAATCTTGAGAAAGAAAAATGGAGCAGGTGGAATCAGGCTCCCTGACTTCAGATTATATTACAAAGCTACAGTAATCAAATCAGTATGGTACTGGCACAAAAACTGACATAGATCAATGGAACAGGATAGAAAGTTCAGAGATAAACCCACACACCAATGGTCAATTAATCTAAAACAAAGGAGGCAAGAATATACAATGGAGAAAGACAGTCTCTTCAATAAGTGGTGCTAGGAAAACTGGGCAGCTACATGTAAAAGAATGAAATTAGAACACTCCCTAACACCATACAAAAAAGTGAACTCAAAATGGATTAAAGACTTAAATGTAAGACTGGATTGTATAAAAATGTTTTAGAGGAAAACACAGGCAGAACACTCTGACATAAATCACAGCAAGATCTTTTTCCATCTGCCTCCTAGGGTAATGAAAATAAAATAAACAAATGGGACTTAATTAAACTTCAAAGCTTTTGCACAGCAAAGGAAACCACAAACAAAATGAAAAGACAACCCTCTGAATCAGAGAATATATTTGAAAATGAAGCAACCAACAAGGGATTAATCTCCAAAATACACAAACAGCTCATGCAGCTCATGCAGCTCAATATCAAAAAAACAAACAACCCAAACAAAAAATGGGTGGAAGATCTAAATAGACATTTCTCCAAAGAAGACATTCAGTTGGCTAAAAAGCACATGAAAATATGCTCAACATCACTCATTATTAGAGAAATGCAAATCAAAACTACAATGAGATATCACCTCACACCAGGCAGAATGGCCATCATAAAGAAATCTATAAAAAATAAATGCTGGAGAGTGTGTGGAGAAAAGGGAACCCTCTTGCACTGTTGGTGGGAATGTAAATTGGTGCATCCAATATGGAGAACAGTATGGAGGTTCCCTAAAAAACTAAAAAGAGAGCTACCATATGATCCAGCAATCCCACTCCTGGGCACCTATCCAAAGAAAACCATAATTCGAAAAGATACATTCACCCCAATGTTCACTGCAGCACTATTTACAATAGCCAGGACCTGGAAGCAACCTAAATGTCCATTAACAGAGGAAGATGTGGTACATATATACAATGGAATATAACTGGGCCATAAAAAAGAACAAAATAATGCTATTTGCAGCGACATGGATGGACCTAGAGATTGTCATACTGAGTGAAGTCAGACAGAGAAAGACAAATATATAATACAGTTTATATGTGGAATTTTTTTAAAGGTACAAATGAACTAATCTACAAAACAGAAATAGAGTTACGGATGTAGATAACAAACTTATGGTTACCAGGAGGTAAGCAGGGGAGGGATAAATTGGAAGATTGGGATTGATGTATATACACTACTATGTATAAAATAGATAACTAATGAGAACCTACTGTATAGCACAGGGAACTCTACTCAATACTCTGTAATGGCCCATATGGGAAAAGAATCTGAAAAATGGTGAATATATGTATAACTGATTCACTTTGCTATACACCTGAAACTAATACAACATTGTAAATCAACTATACTCCAATAAAAATTAAAAATATATATAAATGTATAAACAAAAACAAAAAAACAATTTTACTCTATAGATCAGCAATTAACATTTGGAACTTAAAATATGAAAAACAATATCATCAAAATATGAAATATTTGGAGTCATTCCTTTTAATTGAACTATAGATTCAACACAATCCCAAATATAATCCTAATAGACTCCTTTGGCAGACACTGACAAGTTTATTCTAAAATTAATATAGAACACAGAGACAGAATAGAAATAAACAATTTTGAAAAAGAACAAAGTTGAATGACTTATTGGACTTAGTTGACAAAGCTACAGTAATCAGGGAGAGGTTTTAGGTTTTAGCATGAAGGTAAGCACACAGATCCAAAAAATACAGTGTCCAATAATAGACCTACACATATAAATCAATTTATTTCAATGAAGGTGCCAACATAATTTAATAAAATTAATACACTATTAGGAAAATTATATTCATCATTTTCCAAGCAGCAGCAGCTGGAGATGGGAGGTAGAAGAACCCCTCTTACAGACTGACAGATTCTGCCATAAGGACTAAAATAACTGCCAAGAGGTCACAGGTAATTGGGCAAGACTGAGATTAGTTTTGCAATTGTCAGCCTTCCTGTACTTGATTCAGTTCACTGGGTCACTCTTTCCCTAGATCTGATTTAAAGTAGCATATTAAAGTTTTTCCAACTGACTTGTAGATAATTAGCAGTCAAACTGCAGTTATATTTTAAAAATACATATATGGGATGAGCAACATAAAAAGAGGGAGAAATTATTTTTATTTTAATCAAATGGATTTAGGTTCACTAATCTACTTCCTTGTTTGATAACTGAACTTCCTGGAAGAAAAAAAAATAATGTACCCATTCATTAGATCTAACCTGCCTCAGTTATGAGTGAAGGCCCCTTAACAGAAAGTTGATTTGTTTTATATGATAAATAAGTCCATCTATATATAGAACATATACTTTTGTCAAATACATTATCTCTAATCTAAGTTATTTTTAATTGCACAAGCTCATTTTGGTATAATCATTTCTTAATGAGATTTAGCTTGATCTGAGTAAGAAAAAAAAATAACTGTATAAATGCCTCATTTGTTCCTGCTCATTTGAATAACAGCCAAAGTAATACTGTCTCAAAGAGATGTTTTTTCCAAATGTGGTTTATGCAGTAATAAGTTATTGATGTTAACATTTCCAGTCATTATTACTACAAAGCTAAATATCAGCAAAATCCATTCATTTCTATTTGACACATAGGAATATGGGCAAGGTTGGGAGGCCCTACATTGACCATATTACATTTCCCTTTATCTCCTCATCAAGTCCATACAGTTTAATTTTCATTGCATCAGACTTTGATAGTGTGTCCATTTTTTAAATGCTCTTCTTCCCAAATAACTAAAATACAAAAATAGTATAAAGAAGGAAAGTTACGTTATTACTTACTGCTTTTTAAATACAAAGGCTGTTATCGCTGGCAGATGGATTTTTGTTCTGAAGAGCTTCATCTTCCTCTTCTTTCTCCTGCCAACACAAAATTAAGCTTTGGTAATTAAATATTTCAGTGAATATGAATTGTGAAAAAAGACAATTTGGACCTTAGACCATTTAGCATTTACTGCCCATGAGAGATAAAGGTAGATGCTTTAGTCTGAACTATGTTAACTGTCTACAAAGCAATTTCAAGAGACAATTCTAAATCCTCCAATGTAATTCGTGCCCTCTGGAACAGGCATGAATTCCCTGCTGTATTTATTTATACTATTTCACCAAATATGTAAGCAAAAGCCTTGAACATCTTCATTTTTATTCTCCCCTTTAACCAATTTTATAGGGATCAAATTGAATTTAGTATTCACTGTTCCCATTATTTTACTTTTTTTTTTTTTTTTTTAGAAATGGGCAGACTATCATGGAGTAGGGAGAAAAAGAAGTACAATGCATAGGAATATATGGAATCCATTGTATACAAAATTTTTTGCATACTGTTGAAATTGAGACATTTTTGAATTGTGTCTCCTGGCTTGCTCTGCCATTACCATCATCACATAAGGGAGATGAGTCATCATTAACGTAACTAATTATTCAAGCACTAAGGGTGGCAGTAAAGACCTTCAAAGAAAAGGACTCAACTACTGGAGTCACTAAACTCCAAGATTCAAATAACACAAATATGCATTGGCAGAGTAATGTGTACATCACACAGTAGTTTGTACCTTTCTACTGGATTACACCAGCCATTACTTCACATGAACTTCCTAACTAGAGGGAACACATTAAGAGGATGCCAGTGGAAATCACATATGTATTTCAGAAAAAAAAATTCTACCCCAGAGCTTGCTTTTTAAAATGACAAACTAGGACTTCCCTGGTGGCGCAGTGGTTAAGAATCTGCCTGCCAGTGCAGGGGACATGGGTTCAAGCCCTGGTCCAGGAAGATCCAACATGCCGCAGAGCAACCAAGCCCATGCGCCACGACCACTGAGCCTGTGCTCTAGAGCCCACGCGCCTAGAGCCTGTGCTCCACAACAAGAGAAGCCACCTCAATGAGTAGCCCATGCACCACAACGAAGAGTAGCCCCCGCTCCCCGCAACTAGAGAAGGCCTGCACGCAGCAACAATGACCCTGTGCAGCCAAAAATAAATAAATAAATAAATAAATTTAAAAAATAAAGTGACAAACTATCAGTATCTGAAATCTGTCCTTGCCATGATGATAGAAACCACCACACGGAGATGCTGAAGGGTTCTTCTGTACCGGTGAGCCAATCCCCTCAGTTGCCAGTCTTTATAAATGTCCTCTTCTCTCCTCTAATCTGTCTCTGATTCTGCCATCTAGTAAAACTGGAATTGTGCCTGGTTTTGACTGCATTGGGCTTGCTGGGCATTTGAGGAAGCCCTCTCAATTTGAGAGTTCCCTATTACCACCTGG
Source organism: Hyperoodon ampullatus (assembly GCF_949752795.1). Lineage (NCBI taxonomy): Eukaryota > Metazoa > Chordata > Mammalia > Artiodactyla > Ziphiidae > Hyperoodon > Hyperoodon ampullatus. The sequence goes on from NC_136918.1 coordinate 96,665,100, forward strand.
AATAGAACATTACTAATTATAGGTTGCTTATTATAAAGTATATTTTTTCTCCCAGAATTTATCAAAATTGCTTAATCATCAACCAATATAATATGATGGTAGTTTTATCTTTTATAGCACAATTGAGAGCTCTGGGAATCCATGGATCCTGATGCTTCAGAAGGTTTTGTAAATAGCACCACTTAGGGACTAGGCCACATGCATCATGTCATATCCAGAGAATTCCTTCAGGGCTGCTCTTTGTTGTACCCAGTATTGGGGTACATTGCTTAATCAATCCTGTGTTACAACATGGAATTGCTGCTTTTGGCACTGGGGTCGGGGAGGGCAGCAAGGATCACCTTCTTATAGGTTAAGAATGAGAAAGTAGCCTTGTCAGAGCAGGAATAGACAGCTATTTGGTACCAGGAGTTAGAATTTGGATATCAGCTGTTTAGAGGGACTGAGAAAGCTGGCTGCCCAACTCCTGGAAGCCTCATGGCCTGTAGGATGCTGTCAAGAGTCCATGGGAAGCTGCGTTTAGATGCAGTCCCTTCCACCAGGAGAAGGGAAATAGGCTCTGGTGTCCCTGCTGCCTTATTGCCCAGGTAACCCACACTGAGCCCACAGGGACCCCTTTCAGAAAGCTCTGCTCACAGAATGCACATTCTGGTCAGAAGAACAGTCCTAAACAAAGCATTTTATTATCTGGTTTGGGGAAATAAGGCAACAAAGCTCATGTTAATTTCATTTCAAGAGTTGGTTCCAAGACTTACTCATGACTAAACCTTCAATGATAAAAGCAACATTCTGGTAATCCCCAAAACAGGTCCTCAACTACAAATGTTTTACCATCAAAATACTGACTTACTACTATCTGCAATATTTACAAAACACAGCAGAAAAATCCATTAAAAGATAATTCTGTCCCCAAAAATACATCCCATTAAATTCTTTAAGAAACGTTGACTACTTTAGAGCAACATGTACTCATTTGAGTTGCCCTTTTGATTCAAGGACCAGCATACTACTTACTAGCAAACTCTTTGCCAGCACCACAGTTGTGACTTAGTCATTTTTTGTTTCATTGTAATTTTCTATTTCTATACTAGTACATGTGTGTCTTTTCACCACTGACAGCTTGAGCAAAGAAAGATGAATTATTTTAGATATGCAGGAATTCTATGTGGGTATATTGCATACCATTTACTGACATCAGGCAGATTGGAAGATTACTGGTGTAAATGATTTTATGTTTCTCAACACTCATGCATAAGTTCTATTTTATACACATCCATAAGGGAATTTTCAGTCCTACAGGTATTTCCTTTTCTGTGAAAATAATCAATCTAGTAAGGAAATAATTACCACCTAGCCAATTTCTTTTATAAATTTGAAATTGAATTGATAATGTTTTCCAAAGTAAGCATGTATGTCTCATGTCACAAAAAAAGGCAAATCATGTCTTTCAAATGGACACATCTGATATTGAAATAGTATGTACAAAATCTTTCGGAGAGGTAATACAGAGTGTCATCATATTAGCAGAGTTTATGATGGACAGACAGCCACATTACAAACTATAAATGCATTATAAATGCATTCTATTTATGTCTGAACCCTTCTGCTCTTAAACCAGCATGTTTCTGTGTCAATATACTGCAGCACAAGGCAGTGCTACATTGATGCAACTGTCTGCTAATGTTCTCAGATTTACTGAGAACATCCTATTACTGGAGTGATTAGGTTTCATGTACATGATGCCATGGTGTCAGCAATGTTGATGTTGGCTCAGAAGCCATTCAAATTAGCATTGCTCATAGAATTTTTTATATAGTAAGATGTTACTCATAATGGCAATACTGAAGAAAATACTTCTTCCATAGATGACATACAACACCCCCAACTGTCAGAGAAATGATTAAGCAGAGTATAAAGGCAGCATTTGGAAAACAAAGGGATGAAACATTAGGAATTATGCAATCATTTACAAAAGTTTGTTCCAAAATTCTTATGTTTATATCTTTATTGCAATCTTAGGCTGTGTTTACATTACAAAGACATAACTCCTGTGTATGTGTTTTGGTTTTTTTTTTAACATCTTTATTGGAGTATAATTATTTTACAATGTTGTGTTAGTTTCTGCTGTATAACAAAGTGAATCGGCTATATGTGTATATATATATATATATATATATATATATATATATATATATATATATATATATATCCCCATATCCCCTCCCTCTTGCGTCTCCCTTCCACCCTCTTGCCTTTTGGGAAGTCTGAGGTCTTCTGCCAGCTTTCAGTAGGTGTTCTGTAGGAGTTGTTCCACATGTAGATGTATTTTTGATGTATTTGTGGGGAGGAAGGTGATCTCCATGTCTTACTCCTCCGCCATCTTTACAGTACCCCCGTGTTGGGTTTTATAGAGGCTTCTTTCAGACACTTACATTAGGAATTCAGTTTTGAAATAAAAGTCATTCCCAAATTAGGCCGATGTTGTTTAATAAAATGAAATTCGTGCCCAAACCCTCAAACGGCTCTGGTGGTAATTAGCCAAAATCAAGTACTGGAATATTGCAATTTTTTAAAACCAAGCTGACAATTAATTTTTAAAAGGAGACAGTCACTCACTATAGATCAAATTTTAATGCATTTACTTAGTCTGCCATCATTTCAAGAGCTTTGTCACAAATCCTGTTTTCCTAGTAAAGGAGAACAGTATCACATTAAAAGAAATCTCTTTAGCATGATATTTCTTTGCTGAAACATGTACTCATTTACAATAGCTCTTCAGTTCCAAATGCTCATTGCATTTTATAATATAATCTAATTTTAGTAATCACAGTGTCTCTGTAACACTAGTGAGTGGAAATTAGCATTCCCATTTTCCAGATGAGTAATTGGTGGGAAAACAAAAAAAAAAAGGTAACCCTTTTCTAGGGTCACTCAAATGAGAACAAGCCTAAATACCTAAACAGAATTCATGGCCAAAACACCTGCAATACCTAGAACACATCACGTGACTCCTTCGAGTTTTTCTTTCATGAACTGTGTGTGAACAAAATCCCACCATTACATAGCACTTAAAGTTTACAGAAAACTTTAACATATATCATTACACATAATCCTCACAACCGTGTGAAGGTGGGTATTTTTATACCATTTTGCTCATGAGAAAAAAATGGAAGCTTGAAAGAGATAAATTGACTTTCCTAGGGTCACAGATATGACAATTGGCAGAGCTGGGCTAGGTCAACTGGATTTCAAAAACAGCATTCTTTCCTCTTCCCCATGACTACAGTTGCCTTGTCCTGAGTCTCTGCTATCTCTGCCTGTAAAAGCATATTTTACACTTCAAGATCTATCTCAATACCACCTACCACACAAAGCTCCTAATGTTCCAACGTTCCCACAAGAAATCTGTATAAATATCTTACATACAATAAAAGATGTGGCTTATCTCTTTTTCTAGAATGAAGCAGTAAAATGAAAGAACTGGTGAGCCTTGCATATAGCACTTGTTCAAAGGTCATAGATTGAACAAATGGATGAATTAATGAATGGAATCATTAACCAAGGGAAAGAATTATTTTTTAATGTTTATATATCAACAGTCATAATAGTTGACAGGATGTTTAGAATATTATCTGGCCTCGCCTCCAGGAAAAATAATATCTGTGGATCTACTCTGTCCTGAGGAGAGGAGAAGGCAGGCGGCGTGCTCACCTGTGGCAAGGAGCAAGGTGGGAACTGAGTCCCAGTGCCAGGTGAGGGTGGTCCAGGATACCTGGCAAGTTCTGAACATTCAAATCTAAGGGAGCAGGCAGGGGTAAATCCTGGATCCCACAAAACTGTATATACTTGTACCATATCAGAAGCTTGGCAACCAAGTATTTTTATGAACCAAGAGACGTTCCTCCTGTCTTCACAACTTATCCACACAGGGTCCCAGAGCATCTTACACATCTAAATTGTCCTTAGTGTTCACAGTCTCAGTCAGGCAGAAGTTAGGACAGAAGAGGCCTTGCATGCTTGTGATCTCACTAGACCCTAAGGTCTTTGACGGCCAGGACTGTGTCTTGAACACCGCTATGTTGCCATTACAAAGCAAAGTGCCTTTAGGGATACTCAACACCTTTAAAAATAAATAAATAACCAAAGCCCAGATTACCGTAGAGGGGGAGGGGTCCCCTGTGGTAAACCAACTTGTTCTCCTCCCAAAATGCTCTGTGAGAAGAGATTAGCTTAATAATTTTCCCATGGCAGACCCTGGCCCTTCATCTTGAAGAAAGTGAAGCCTTGTTTGTCAGCACACATACACTGATCTCTCAGATGCAGACATACATTAACTGAACTCACAAAACTGATAAATAAAACCAGTGACGAGTGATTCATTTTAGTATAAAATCTACTTGATTCAGTTTCTCAGTTCTAGCTGGCACATTATTTCCCTAAAGACAAAACATATGAGAAGTCCAATTATAATCAAAAGTTTCCTGAATGAGAATACAACTGAAAACTTGTATATTCATATAAAGCCACCATCTCCTATAAGGAAAGTCTTGACAGAAGGAATAGTCAAAATCATTGGCCAAAGATCTTTTTCCGCTTATCAGACTGTGCTAACATGGATCTAGTCTCCATTTACCTTCCTAACTCTCCTTTTTCTTTGTCCTGGAGGCTGTTAGTGCCCTCTTTCCATAGATTCATTGTTTCTAATTGGTATTAATATACTTCAATGAGTTACTATCAAGTCTTGCAGACCTAGGAGCTAGTTTGCCTCTTTGGCAGTTTTGTGCGTTTCTCAGCTCAATTGCCATTAAAATTTTACTCTTAGAGCAGGGAGGGCAATTAGATCTTCCTCACTTCAAAGTTCCTAAGGGAAGCCCCACTGTATCATGACGTCATAACAACAATTAGATAAAAGAACAACTAATAAGATAAAAATATGTTTCCCAGCAAGTAGAAAGTCAAACTCACACAATGTCAAGAGAAGCCTAATTGCTCCTGAGCCTTGCCTGAGTCAGTGGTGCTCTCCTGACATCACAGATGAAGCTAGTTGACTCACCCTGCAGGCAGATCCAGTCCACCCAGGTCTGTGATCACAGGCAAAGGAGATCTAAGTTCCTGCCCCACATTCTGGGTTTCTGCACCCCTTGTTGTTCAGCTCTCTTTGAACCCTTTCTAGAGTATGAAAAGTGGGCATCTCACATCGCTAGACACTGTGTCCCCATGTGCTCTAATATCAGATGCTCGGTGACAAGGGACACAAGCAGCCTGACATGACCCTATAGGGAGGGACCTGGGGGAAAAATACTTTGACCTCACTTTCCTCCCTACTTCTCTCCAACTTCCCTCTATTCTCCTCCTGTCAGTCTCTTAGGGTAAAGATCAAGGTGGAGAAGGATCCAAGGGGCAAATAGAGCCTATCTGAAACGGTAGATAAAAACACAAATAAGCAGTGGGATTTTGGTCAACTTCCTTCTCTAGACATCAGTTTCCTTACTTTTAGAAGGAAAATAACAATACCTACAGAATTACTGTAATAAATAAATGAGCTAGTTCACAGAAGAGTGTTTAGCAAAGCACCTGGTATATAGTAAGAGCTTTAACTATGCTTGCTATCATTGCTGCTGGTGTTATTATTATTGCAACCACTACCCCAATCCACTCCTCTGCCCCTTTCACTTTGAACAATCCTGCCAGTTACGCTCCATCTTCCTGAGGCTGGGTTCTTGTACATAAATCCTGGTTCCAGATTCCCCATAGTTGGGGTCCACTAACAATGATCACATCCTTAACTTCACTGATAAGAACAGCTTTACTGAATTACCCAGTGATGAACTGTGCTACACCTGCTGAATATTACAATCTTTTTTATTATAAAGTTAAGTAGGAGTTGTCCCTAGGTTTGGGACTTACCAAGCCCATCTCTTTGTCTTAACTGGCTACAGTTGATATAATCATAGCCAAGATTTAACAAGGACAAGAGTTTTATTTTTAAATCCTTGATGTTATTCAGAACCATTACCTTATCATTTAAGAGTGACATTTAGAGAATGAAAGGATGCACCATTAGGAATTATGGGTCTGTATACAAATGAATACAGATGCAAACACAAAATGCCTTGGTCACTCCCTGTTTCCTTCCTGAGTCTATGGTTTATGGGTGAAAGCTTCACTGGCTACAGAAACCATTCTAGAAGGATCATTACCAACTGCATAAAAGTTTGACAGTCAAAACATATTAAGTGGGCTTCCCTGGTGGCGCAGTGGTTGAGAGTCCGCCTGCCGATGCAGCGGACACGGGTTCATGCCCCGGTCTGGGAAGATCCCACATGCCGCGGAGCGGCTGGGCCCGTGAGCCATGGCCGCTGGGCCTGTGCGTCCGGAGCCTGTGCTCCACAACGGGAGAGGCCACAACAATGAGAGGCCCACATAACGCAAAAAAAAAAAAAAAAAAAAAAAAAACATATTAAGTGATTGTTGGCCATAACTTATTGAAAATATGAGCATAAGTGGAGCAAAGCTGAGACCTGAGGATTGTTCTGAGACTGTGTACCAGCAATATATCTGAATCCAGTAATTCACTGTTGCCAGCTTAGAATGGCTCTATGAAGCACTTTAAACTCTGTGGCTGGCTAGAATGGTCATTTGATGGGTGAGAGGTTTTTGTTTTATTTTCCAACAGGTGTATTTGTTTTCTTTCCTTCACAATGAGATTCCACTTTTGCTTTTCTACCCTCAAAGCCATACTCTGCTCAGCTTGGGGTGTTAGTGATATGGAAAATGATTTTATCTTCAGTCTAGGACTGCACCCTTCAAACGAAGCAGAAAGGCTGGTTTTGTTTTCTCAAGGACCAGGAATTTAATAGAAAGCTGAGCTGCCTGTCATAGGGATGAGAAAAGGGTGAACCTGAGAGAAGAAGACATATATCACTTAAGCTGGGCACCTGAAAGTGCCTAAATGAACATAATTTATACCCTAGGATTTCTCAGCTTGATTTAATTTTTTGTGCTTTAAAAGGCTGGTTTAATGTGATATATTTTCCATGGAAGGTAAAATTACAGAATGGTCATTGGGAGCACATAAATAACAACGTCTATAATAAAGGGTAATCAGAGTATGTGAAATCCTCCAATGCTACTGATTCCTGGCCTAAGGCCTTGCATGTATCTTTGCAAAGCTTCAATGTGTCCCGTGAAATAAACCAAAAAGAAAGAGTAATTATGAATTGTATTGATGCTGTGATTCAGAGTAAGATCACATCCTTTGAAAAATGTAAAATGGCATTATAATTTAAAGTTTCTTTAGTGTGTATAAACAACATGGAGGAATATATGAATTTAAGCATTTTTAATCTGGAGATAAATAGCTATTTCAGCAATCTGTCAGTAACTCAAATGAATTCTGTGGCCCTTCTTTGATTAAGGGTTTTAAGTGGTGAAGTAATCACTTAAAACTAATAGGATTCTCCTGTAAGCATGAAGAAGTGTTGCTCACAGTGTTCTAAAACACAGAATCTAGAGGAAAAATGTTGTCTGTCCCTCATAATGCAGCAGCTAGACACTAATCAGCTGTGTGATCTTGGACCATTCACTTAGCCTATTCTTCAACTGCAAAATAAGAGGTTTGGGTAAGACCATCTTATATCCCCTTATAATTTTAAGTTATAAAATTCTAGGGTACTTATACCTGACTTCCTGTAGAGTGGCAGGACAGCCAAATTAGCTTTTTTTTTTTTTTGAAGCTATTCTCAATCTCATGCAAACAAAGTTCTAAATTTAACAATTATATGCTGCATTTTTGGTGAACAATTTGGTTGACAATTTATTAATTACCTAAGTTTTTTCAAAAGCTAAAAAAGAGCTCAAGTGCCTTCTCCATAACCAAAGATGCTCAATTCCAATGCATATATGTCACCATGCTTTGGACCATGTCACCCCAACATCTTTGATATAGTTGAAGGACCCCTAAACCAAAGGCACTCAACCTTACAATGACTTACACAGCCTGTGGTGTGTCCTAGAGTTAAACATCTATTCGTTGTAGGTACTCCGTGCTGAACCATAATTATCTGTCCTGATTAGATCCCTTATCCTGAGAAACTTGAATAAAAATAAGAGAGACACAGAAGGTATAGTAGCACAGAAGGAAAGACACATGGAGACTTTGCAATAAACAGGAGCCATGAGACAGGAGGAACCGTCAGTAAATGGAAGAAGGTACCCTGATGCCAATTGATAGCAGTAACATAAGTACAGAAAGAATTGCAGAAAGTATAAAACTGGGATGGGCATAATTCATCACTAGAATTATTGTTGGACCACTAGAACAGCTTGAATTCTTACTGAGTTCCAGTTCTCCATGAGGCCTGATTATGTATCTTCTGAGGCTGTTCAACACTTCCTTGACTCCTCTATGTGAATCCAGACCAAAAACTCTTATCATGAAAAGAAAACTTCATATCTTTCTGCTCCTTACAACCTGACAGAGCATAACACAAGTTAAGTTTCAATAAGTGAAATAAGTCAGAGAAAGACAAATACTGTATGGTATCACTTATATGTGGAATCTAAAAAAATACAGCAAACTAGTGAATACAACTCAAAAGAAGCAGACTCACAGATATAGAGAACAAACTAGTGGTTACCAGAGGGGAGAGGGAACGGGGGAGGGGCAGTAAGAGGGGGTAGGCTATTAAGAGGTACAAACTATTAGGTATAAAATAAGCTACAAGGATATATTGTACAACACAGGGGATTTAGCCAATATTTTATACCAACTATGAATGGAGTATAACCTTTAAAAACTGACTCACTATATTGTACACCTGTAACATATAATATTGTACACCAACTAGAGTTCAATAAAAAATATATATAATGCAAATAAATAAATAAATAAAATCAACCTGTTGTATCTGGTCCAAAATGGGCTTATTCCTGAATATGCAAAAGCCTGGTGTAACTCAGCAACAGTAGGCAGAAGGGAGTGACGGTAAAGCCCACATCAGTCCATATTTCAGGTTATAGAAAGCATTTTAGTAAAAGTATAAGAGGTCAAGTAATCTAAAACTGAAAACTAAAAGTTTATATGAGATGAGTATCTATAAATTGCATTTATCCATGCTATTCCTGTTCAGCATTTTCAGGGATATTCACGATTGAGGTTTAATGAGATTATTTTGTAAATGGAGTTTGGCTAATGTTATTATTGCTTTCATGAAAGCCTGGTATCAGCAGTATGGTTTATCATTCCCTACCAGAGAATGTTAGAAGAACTGTATAAATTAAACCGCAGAATGCTTACTCTGTATGCTAGTTGCTGAAGTATTTATCAGCATTCTAATTAGAGTCCTGTTTATGAGGCTGAAATTGCTCAGGGCCAATTTCTCATGTAGCTCCTGTTGGTGGGCATAGTTTCCAGAAAAGCATGGCTACATCTGGCGTGTACCTTGTAGCACAGGATTGATATTTTATTCATTTTATAGCTAGCAGCAATTTTGCAGGCAATATCTTTCTGAAACAGTGGATTCAGTACAAATAGCAATGTAGCTATGATATGGTTGCTCTGTTTTATCAAGTGGAAAACTTTAAAAGGAAAACCTGTGTGATTTGACTATCCCTGTAAACTGTGTTTAATGCACCTTTAAATGAAAGGACAGGAGTTGGTCACAGAAGCAAAAGCAGTACATCTCTCTCCCCAATCTGATGCAAAGCAAGACTCATGTGATATCAGGAGAATGAAAGTCATCATCGTAGGGCCATTTCAGGAACCACGGAACTCAGAACAACATTTTGACAAATGGGAAAAAAAAGGCAATGCCTTCTCCACTCTGATTTAGTTTCTCAGTCAGGCAGTCTGCCAACAACAAACTTATTTGTTTTGCCCAGCATAATTGCTAATTTGAGGATGAATGTATTTTCTTTTTCCTTCAGTCCATCTATTCTTATATTTAAGCTGGGATTTAAAACAGGGGTGAGGGCTTCCCTGGTGGCGCAGTGGTTGAGAGTCCACTTGCCAATGCAGGGGACGCGGGTTTGCGCCCTGGTCTGGGAAGATCCCACATGCCACGGAGCAACTGGGCCCGTGAGCCACAGCTGCTGAGCCTGCGCGTCTGGAGCCTGTGCTCCGCAACAAGAGAGGCCGCGATAATGAGAGGCCCGCGCACCGCGATGAAGAGTGCCCCCCCCTTGCCACAACTAGAGAAAGCCCTCGCACAGAAACGAAGACCCAACACAGCCATAAATAAATTAAAAATAATAATAATAAATAAATAAATAATAAAAATAAAATTAGGGTAGAAAATGTATATCTTATAAAAAAAAAAAAAGCAGGGGTGATTAAGATCATACATTTCTCACAATAAAAGATGACTAGTTTTTATTGTCCATAAGGTGAGATGCAACTGTAGCTGATGACCAATTTCATTAATGTATTTAGAAAGATGAATGGCTCTGGCTGGATTTTAAAATCCTTAAAGGGACAATGCTATTTATCCAGATAATTACTCTATGAAAGGTACAATGAAAACTTATAACAGTATCTTGCCCACAGCTATCAATACTGTGGTCCCCAAATGACCCTTCCCATTACGTCTTCTGCATAGTTCACAGTGATTTACATGAAGGATGAAAGAAGATTTGAGAAGCCTGAAGCTATCCTCTCAATGTTGCCTAATTGGTAGATGTGGTAAACACTGATGATCCTGCACGTTGGTGGTGTTGAAGGCCAATAAAGTATTTTCTAACTGCATCTTTCAATCTTCTCACAAACGTCTCACACAAAAATGCAGTTTGGGGCTAAAGAGAACCACAAAATATTGGGGTGGAGATAGGATGCACAAAATGAGGAGAATGGCCATTGATAAAATGCTGTGTTGTTCTGTGATGAATTTTCACCTCTGAATACCAAGCTGACCAGGTCAGGCTAATACAAGTCATCATCAAATGGCAAAAAAAATTCAGAGTTATAGAGGTGCTTTTTGTTGTTGCTATATGATGGTGAGGATGGTCATAGGTCTTAGTAAAACACTTCAGAACAAAGATTCAGTCCACAGTGGAACTTTGGTTTGGGAGAATCTTTGTTCTCCCTCCATCTTTCATCCATGACTTTCACCCACCATTTTTATCCTAGCGAATTCTGGTTAAAATAAATATCAAAAGAATGTACAGCCTAAGAGGAGTACATGGAAAAAGAGAAGGAAGCATCAAAGCCAATCTCTCTCTCCGCTGGGGGGGGTTGGGGGATTTTTTTTTAAATTCGGCTGCTGCTCTATCTTTTGTTCCTCTATTCCTTTACTACAACTTAGTATTAGCAAATACATCTATAGAGAAAAAGACAATACTTTTTCTCCTGATTTAGCACCTTCCTTGTGAAAGATGTTCCACAAGGCATTGTGGAGGGTTGAGGGAAAAGAGCAACCTAGTCCTTGCCCTCCAGACTTCTCAGATTAAGTTGTAAATGGCAAACTAAGATAAAAGGGTGAACATGAATACAGTCTAGAAAATGGAGAACAGGTTAGGGAGAGGTTGATTCCCACCTGGGAGATCCAAGAAAGCTAAATAAAAAAAAACAAACAAATTTTAAGCAGAGCCTCGGAGGACAGGAATTTAAGTAGTCAAAAGAGTAACAGACCATTCAGTACAGAGAGAAAGCATGCAAAAATTTTTTAACCAATATTTATCCAATTAAAGAATTAACTAGTATGTATATAATGGAATGTAAATTGGTGCAGCCACTATGGAAAACAGCATGGTGGTTCCTTAAAAAATTTTAAATGTAATTACCATATGATCCAGCTATTGCACTTCTGGGTATTTATTGAAAGAAAATGAAAACACTAACTCAAAAAGATATATGCACCCCCATGTTCACTGAAGCATTATTTACAATAGCCAAGATACGGAAACAACCTAAGTATTCATCAATGAATATAATGTTATATCTCAATTATACCTCAATAAATGTAAATCTTTAAAAATAATTAACTTAATAAAAGTTAACTATTCACATAAGGCAATGTTAGAACAAATTTAGAGGAGGACATCTTCTGAAGTGCTGCAGAGCAGAGTATTAGTAGCATTTTAGGGGAAATGTCTGAAGACAAGGTTATAAAGAGAGACAATGACCCACTTTGGTACACTGTTGTCCATCACACCTACAGGTATAGAAAGTATTTGAGGAAGGGAGTGATCTAAAAAGAAATGCTTTAAAATGTATCTACAGCAGTACTGTTAAGAATGTATTAGTTGTGTAGTGAATTATTATACCAGTTAAAAAATTACTATAGTTCTGGTAAGTTTCAGTAAAATATTAAAAATAACCAATAATTCTTTAGTGCGTTAGAATTTACAAAGTTTTTTCACTCTCGCATACATTCTCATTTGAATACAGCCTGATATAGGGCAGAAAGGTAGGACTAAAAATAAAGCACAGATACGAGATAGAGGTTGAACTGAAGGATCTGACTACTGCCTGAATATGGACAATGGGAAAACTATCAAAGGACTTCGGTCTGAGTTGAGAGCTATTCACCACCATCACCACCAACAACGTATTGAGGACATCCTAAGTCTTGGATCCTGTGCTAAAAATTTATATTAGATGATCTCATTTAATTCTCACAGCTATATGTGGTCACCCCATTTCACAGATGAGAAAGCTGAGGTTTAGGGAATATTAAGAAGTTTGTCCATCACATAGCTGGCAAGTGGCAGAGCCAAGACTTGTCTGAATCCAAAGCTGTCAACCACTTTAGCTTGTAGTAACTTCCATAATACGGGTCAGTGACAGGCATAGAAGCAAACTCTTTGTTTATATCCGCATGTCCTATGTAAGATATGCAGATCTCATAAAGAACTTAATTTGACTTTTTTTAGGTTATTCATTATTTGATTCAAGAATAAACAGTACTTTCTTATAAAAATGAGCTGGGAGCCTTGTCAGAATTGATTATAATGGCAACAGATCCCATTTAAAGAAACTGGCAATCTCTTGCCACACTAGATTTTAATTAAAAGGGTGTACAAAAAATGCGAAGCTTTCTGCCAAAATGCTGTAGCATCATAACAGAGTCACCTTCACTTCTGGACGTTGTTACATGGAAAATCCTCAAGTGTCAAGGAAAGAAAACCATTTTCCTTTAACCACCTATTCACATATGACAGTATCTGTATTCCCAAAGTTATTATACACAGTCACAAAGTAATTTCCAACATGCCCGACTTTCAGCACTCCTGTATAAACTATTGTGGGGGTGTCTTCTGGAGCCTAACCTAAATCTTTCTGGCCAGTGGGACAACTTAGAAGGTTACTGTTTTAATCCACTAAGTGGACCTTGATGGCATGAAGCAATTAATGACTTGTCCAGAAGTACCCAGTGATAGCATCAAGAATAAGAATGAAACTTTGTATTGCTACATCTTTTACAATGTGATTTTTATGTAAGTGTATATGTGTACACTTCAGATGGATTCTCTATGATTTTATTCTATGCTCTGCTTGAAATCACAGGCCAGTAAGTGAGGATTTATTCTTCTCTATGTATTTCATTTAATTACACAATTACATTCTCTAGAGAGAGGCTGTATTTGAAACGACCTAGGCAAAGGAAGGTTTAAAGGTGGAGAGTCATATTATTATGAGCGTTTACAATTCCTAGTTAAAATGACAAATCCACTCAGTTACATATATTAAAGAAATGATGAGCATCTTTTTTCACAAAGTAAATATTATCATGTTTCTCATCTTGTCTTTCCTTTGTATGGCGTGTTACTTATTTTATACATAAATTTGTCCTGGAGTAAGAGAGGAAATAAACAACAGTATGCGTTAAAGCGCTTTCTTTCCACAGAAAGAAAGCACTAGCAGCAGGGAAAAGCCTATTTAAAGAGTATTGTCATTTTGGTTGAGCAGGAAATGAATCTGCCACAAAGGGTTGGAACTCATTCTGATAGAATTGAAGGTAATTAAAATCTAATGGTAGAATCTAACCATTTAAATTGCAATTTAAATTGATCAAATAGGATTGAAATCAGAATACATGACAACCTTAAAATGGGACTATAAGAGATTCACTGTGTGCATGTGAAATGTTTGCTTACTCCGGATTGAAATGAACATAGCATGGATGAAATGAAATAGTTTCTAAATTTATATGACTTTTCAATAGTAGAAAAGGATGGTTGTGAGGATTTGCATCTTACAACATATAATGACGACAACTGGCATAAAATTAAAAGCTTTCAATTACAAACAAAAGATGTTTAGGTATTTGCTGTTTATGAGATCTTATTATTCTAGCATGTATATTTTATTCCATAAAGTCTGAAGAATGGGAGTTTTATAATATCAAATTACATTTATAGCTGGCTTAACCTAAGTCTTCACGGTTAGGCTTAACAGTTACTCTTTCCAAGCACAGACAACTTAAAGTTGCAATGCATATGTTTCCACATGTAATTATACTATTTTTATTAAAATGTTAATATATTAAAGTAGTTTGATGCATGAAGCAGAAAAAATGCCAGTTGCATTTCTTATAGGAAATTAATAAACCACAATAATACGGAATCTAATGGAAGTTTAGAGAGATTATGATTTGCCAAAGTGAATGTCAGTCTCCCAGCTTCTTGTTCAACATTCTTTCTAACATAAAACCAATTTTTACTGCTTTGCATATTACCTGAGACCCTGGGTACAACTTACTTTGTTATCGACCACCAGATGTTCAGTGTTGTTGAGGATATCATGCACTGCAGCTGCATCTGTCAGATTCCATCTTGTTCCAGATGACCAGGGAGAAGGTTTTCAGGCCTCACTGGCCATATAAAATCCAGGTCTCTGAACAAGGCTGTGAATTAAAATACACTGAGAGAATAAGTACTAACAATAAAAGACAGATATGGGTTAAATCAACTTTTATTTTCTATTTCAATAGCCTTCTTTTAAATTGAAATTGTTTTCTAATTAAGGATTCTTTTATTGGTTGTATTACATTTATATGTACAGCCCCCCCACTCCTACCCCCACACACTTACATGCATTTTTAAGAACTTAAGTTTCCTGAGAATTTTGTGACTCAAGGAAATGAATGCTTCACTCATAGTAAAAGGCTCAACCACCACATAGCATAATCACATGACCTGAAGGGAAATCATTATACCAAAGGAAAAAAAGTTCCAACAGAAAGAAGAAAACCTAGGTCTCTGTGCATTAGGTTTATTGAAATTACAGACAAGCAAATGTTCATGAAAGAGTGTATTTATGTATTTTTCCCATAGAAATAATGTTGAAATTGAGAGCTGTGTTCTTGGAAAGAGACTTGGCATAAAAGTAAGGCTAGCTTAGGCCAATGATATCATAAAAACAAAGCATAAAATTCTTCCATATATTTAATACTAAAATTCTACTCAGAGTCCAATAAAATGAGCATAAATATCCTATACACACTGATTATACAAGAAGGCACGCTACTCTATAAAGGCTATATGCTGCACATAAATAAAATTGTGCTATACTATAAATTAGAACTACTTAAAATTAATATGCTAGTTATAATAAAGATTAAACATTTAATTAACAATATTTTTGCTTGCCTTCTTAGAAATTTTATGATTTGAATGGACTGGGTCACTTAAATTGCTGTCTAGGGAAGTTTGAAATGACTCTTTTTCTCCTCAATAGATTCCCTGTCTTGACCCACATGATCCTGGCAATAAGATTCTGAGACTGCTCAGCGGACTACAGCGTAAGAGAAGTAAGCATGGTTGAGAATCCACATGCACTGGCTCCCCTGGAGGAGGTCAACCATCTAAAATTAAAAATCAAACCTGGGTCAGACTTAGACGTGATCTGGGCTGGTGTAAAATTCCATGGGGAGAAGAGACCCCAAAAAGGAATCTTCCAATACTGGTGACACCTTTGGTCAGGAGCACTGCAGCTCATAATTCTAGTTTATAGCAGGACAGGACCTGGTAGCAACTGATAGGAGTAGAGGCAGAGAAAAGCGCTGTGCAGGCTGTCAGGAAAGTGAAGAACAAGTCAGGGATTAGAACTGAAGTCCAGTCATGAGAGGTGACAAATAACAGGAAAGAGTGCAGCCTGATGGACACACAGATGTCCAGGGAGTTCCCAGAGATCCAGAGGCAATGAGTCTGAGAAGTAGCAAGACAAACTTAAGACCCTATCATCACGACCCTGATGGAGAAGGGGCCCCTATTACTGCCAGGTTCCTTGGCTCCAAAATGGATCTGTAGTAACATGCAGTTCAGCAGCTTGAACCTCTAATGTCATTCAGTGCTCAAAAATCGAGTTCTTGTTTTCAGAGTGTAATAACATTCTTTCCAACAAATAAATTTGGTAATATACCACACATTTACAGTAGTGTCTAGAGCTTTAAGTTTTTGAAAAAGAGGAAAACCTTCTGAACTTGGTCCTTCTACTTACTTATTTCATACTTGTTAAATAGTTTGTTCTTCTCACTCATCTCATCCTACTAAGAGCATGAAGGCTGCTAAAGAAAATACAAATAGGAAGCTAGGGGATGTGTTTGGAAAGGAGGAGCAGTAGTCGTACTCCTCTACCTTGACTCTATGCTATTTGGGGAGGTGTTTATGGTTTGATTATATGTGCAAGGTCTTGAGGCTTCTCATTTCACTTTTTGGAATCTCATTTACTATCTCATTTTATTTACAACACTCTAACATGGATACAGAAAGAATTATTATTATCCCTGTTTTACAGATTAGGAAACTAACTTGGAGTAGAAGTGGTAAATGAAATCTGTCTTCAAAAACCTGAGGCAGAGATCTACCCGTGTTCAAATCCTTTCACATAGATCTTCAAAAATATTTGAATGAATGGGTGAATAGATGATTTTTTTCCACTAAAGTACTAGTTTTAGGGCACAAGCAGGATAAGGAAGAAAAGTGAAGTTATAACAGGGCTGAGGAATGAGGTTAACAGTAATAGCTAACATTAATGGCATGCTTACTCTCTGTCAGTCATTTGAGAGGCACCTTATACTCATTTATTCCTTAGAACAACTTGTGAAGGTAAGTAGTAGTATTTTTCACATTGAACACATGAGCAAAACACAAAATATATTTCAGAGCTGGGATTCACACCCGGGTATGCTGACCCACAGAGCATGCTCTTCCATGCTCTTAATCTCCCACCACACTATGTAGGACAAAATTAAGTCAGAAATCACAATAACGGCCAAGAACAGGTGCAACAGTGAGGAAATGAGGATAAGTGGAAGCTCTAATATCTACCAAGTGCCAGGCCTTTCCATAGATTATCCCTAGTCCTCAAATTAACCCGAAAAGTTGGTATGAGAATCTTCACTTCATAGATAAGGAAGCTGAAGTTCAAAGAAGCTAAATGACTTCCTCAAGGTCATACAGCTAACAAGTGACAACTGATTCAAATCAAGTCTTTTTGATTCCAAAGTACAGGGTTTTTTTCTATACAGAATATTTCTAGAGACCAAATCTACACAATCTAGACCACAGAAATCTTCCATGTCCTGGAGCATTCTCTGTCCTTAAGGAATATGGTACAGAGGAATTCAGGGATGTTCATGTCTTTGACCAAAGAACCATCTTTCTCGATCTGGAACGTTCATCCCTTCACTAAGCATATAAAATACTAAACATAGATAATAAACAAGGAGAAATGAGGGAGAAAGTACACCACTGCCCAGCCAGGTCAGCTGAATCAGCCCTGGTGATCATAAATGATGGATAAGTGTAACCATTTGGGTCAAAATGCTATACATAATAGAGGATTTCATAATAGAGGTGTATTTCCAGCTCTAGACACGAGGTAGTATGGCTCCTTCTTTCTGTTTGGGGATATACAGGTACCTCCATATATCTATGGTGATCTCTTTTCAGCTTTCTGGAATTGCCTTCAGTCTTACTCCAGAGCAGTGGTTCTCAAACTTTAGCATGCAGCAGAATCAACTGGAGGGCTTGCTAAACAGAAAACAGGGGGCTCCACCCCCAGAGCTTCTGATTGAGTAGATCTGGACTGGGTTCTGAGGAACTGCACTTCTAACAAGTTACTGGGTAAGACTGATGGTGAGGGTCAGGGGATCATACATCCAGGACTAGGGTTCTAGAGTTATTGTAAGTTTCCAATTTATTTCTCTTTACTCCAAACCAACGCCGGCCATAATATATCAGCTCTCAGGAATGAGCAACCTATTTTACAAGCAATGTGCTCAATTCCTTGACTTCAAGGCCCCCAGGAAGCTCTATGTACTGATTTGCAGAGCTTCTGCATTTCATAGTCAGTTCCACATTTTCCCAGAGCATAGAAAGCACAAATAAAGATGACATCTAGGATAAAAGTTTAAAACAATAATGCCTATACCTTTGCAATTTATGCACAGGTCCTCAAAACTCAATTTCGTCCTACATGGTTTAGATTCCCTGGGCTAGCCCTGCATAATCAACATAATCTAGAAAGCTTCACCTAATCAATACTGTAGAACTTGTTCATTTTTCTGCCAATATCAGATAGAAATAAGGTTTTGCTCATGTTTTGCAAATGAGCTTTTTAAAACATTATTTTCATAACTTCACTGTGAGCCTTAGACTTCTAGTTGTCAGAGCTCAGCTAGGAAAAGCTATAACTGACTCTTTCATTTGACAGTTCCTTTGGAACAATTATTTAATGTGAGCATTATTTAAATGTGAGAGGAGAATGCATGTATCTTGGTGTGGTTTTAAAATTTAGCTTCAACATCTTATCTTCCATTTACATTCAAAACAGCACATTATTCTTTGCTTCTTGGCTTCCATTTAGAGTTAGCACAGAGTTCAGATATTGGGGGAAGTCATTTAAACTGAATAGCGAAAGATGATAACACATTTTTCTTTCTTCAGATGGGATTAAGAGAATAACCTCTCTTTTTTTTCTTTTTTGGACACCCAGATATCTTTTAAGGGGGGAGGAGCAGTGGGGGGAGGGTCTCTCACTGCACATCTTGTTCATTGGGGCTGCTTCCTGAGTTCTGCGGCTTCATCACATGCAGCAGCTCGGGTGGGTTGGAGAAGGGCTCGATGAGCAGAGCCTCAAATGCTTCATCTGCTCGGAAGACTAGTCCCACAGTGGCTGGGGCCTGAGGCCCTGCTGTCTGGCTGATGAAGCCACACTCGCCCAATGTCTTACCGTCGTCCAGACGCTTGGCGTCCTTATACAGCCGCTCGCTGCTCGTCCAGCGGCCGCCTGAGGATGTCCTCGACGATGCGCTTCAGCTCGAACACGGTGCTTGGCTCCTTGGCGTCCGTGAACATAACAGTCTTGTGAGGAACCCGTCCATCACGGCCGCTACTTCTCCCTCTAGAGGCCCCAGAGCAGCCGCGCTCCACCCCCTTCCCAGCAACCCGGGCGCTGGACCCAGCATGCCCCGCGCCAGGGCGGTCCCCGCCCCGCGGCCTCAGGGTTCCGTGATTCTCTTAATCCCATTTAAAGAAAGAAAAGTGTTGGTTTTAAGCTGAGGCAAAATGCGATCCCTTTGAACTCTACAGTTGACAATTTAGGAAAAACCCCACAGTCTTCAAGGCATTATTTCAAATCCTCTGGGTATGTACAAAGTTACTTACACTGGTTGCCATTTTGAGGAAAGATCCCTTTTTGAGGAAAAAATAAAATTTAACTCAAAAGAGTTCATGAATTAGCGCAGCAAAGCTGCTACAACCTTTCTCCTCACACCTGCAGGAATTCGGACCTTATAGCTGTATTTACAACGGAGTCCTGGCCACCCTTTCCAAGGGATACTGAGTAGGGCATGGAGGGAATACCAAGAGTCTCCAAAGCAATTATCACTCTTCTGATGAGGTGATGGGGTGAGGCGAAAATGCACAGGAAATGGTTATTTGTTTACTTCAAAATATGAGTAGTGTTCAACTAAGGCGGCTAATCTGGAGAATTTCTGTATCTGTTTCATATGCCAGGCAGTGACATTATACTTATTCTGGAAATTGCCTTTATGTACAAATAGCATTCATTACATGCAACTTTTGTCAACTCTAAAAGGCAAAGGAAAAACAGATTATTAGTAAAATAAAATAAAATAAAAAAACACTGGTATGTATTTTTTTTCCTCAGGGGGAGAGGGAAAATGCCTGGATGTTGTTTTCAAACATTCTAGCCATCAACTCCAGAGAGCATGGACGAACATAATTTTCACTGATGACAATAATGAAGATGATAATGCTTTTCAGCATTTCCCAGAGCATAAACTCGGTTTGAGTGTGAGCCTGGCTCTGTGACCATAACGAATGCTAGTGATATGGGAAAAACAAATGCACAAATGAAAAACAGTGACTCAGATAGCTCATTCATTTCTGTCAATAGAATCCAGAGTTCCCCAAATCTGCTTAGTGTCTGCCATTGTATAATCGTAAGTGCATTGCAGACCATTTGCATGTTGAATAAAATGTTAGAATTGCTTTAGAATAAATAAAGCAGTTGCATTTCCACTGCCTCTCAGAAAGGTTTGGATTTTTGTTTTCTTCCTACATGCTCATTAGATTAAGTGCAAAGAATTTTTTTTTTCAGTAGATGAAGTTGAGAATTGATGCGATTATGTCAATAATATAGACAAAACACTTTCCTCAACTTCCAAATTATCAGATCACTAAAATTACTTTCTCATTTAAATTATCTGGATACTTTCTCAAAAAAAAAAAGGAAAAAAAAATAAAACATTCTAGAGAGTAGTAGTATAAGAAGATTAATATCAAAACCAATTATTTTTCCTAACTGACCACAGTTAACTTTTCTATCAGTTTCCTTCGTGTCTTTTTTCTGTGTGAGCTCATATTATATATACAGTTCTGTATTCTGCTTCTTTCTTTTCATGTTATAGCATAAGCATTTTCCATTTGGGTAAAGGCTTTTTATAACTGATTTTAGTATTTACATATCATTATAGCACAGCAAAGGACCATAGTACATCTAAGAATTCTGTATTTGGAAACATTTAAGTGGCATCTAATATTTTTTATTAAAAATAATAGTGATAAACATTCTTGTACATAAATCAACGTATCTCATGTTTTAAAGCTGTGAGTAAATGATGACATGACTTGAGTAACATAGGTTTAAGTCAGATCCTCTGATGATAGCTGGGCACATGGACACCCACAGTACATTTCTGAGACACCCGTGCTGATAGTGTGGTGATGTGACTAAGTTCTGGCAAGTTAAATAATGAGAGAAAGTCTCCTGTGGCAGCTTCCAGGAAATTTCCTTAAACTATTGATGATGTGTGTATGTCCTTTGCCTCTATTTTTGGACCTTTCTCCATCTTGGACCACAAGACAAGGGCTACAGACCAGAGATGGTGAAGTGTGAAATAAGAGAAATTCTCATTATGGATCCATTGACAAACTGGAAAGAAAGCATTAAAGTTTTGATAAATCTTTTAATGAGATAGTGAATCACCTGTGTTCCATATTGCGTTTTGAGAGTGAGGGTGATGCAAAAACGAATTGTGATTTATCTTTATAGAATTTAAGAGAAATAACTGGGTTCAATTCTCTCTCAGTGGGCATTCTGCCATCTCATTTTATGAACAACAAAATATATGTTAGCAAAACAATAGCGTTCCAATCCCCAAGTGGCAAATAATTTCTAAAGTTAGAAAACTACACGCAAAGGGAGAAATGGCTTCAGGACCTGTATAACTTTGAGTCAGAGTTGAGTGAAATTGTCAAACCCAAACTCTCCCAGGATCTTCCAGTGTTAGTTGATTAGCCAAATGAGCAGGATTATTCAGCAATAGATTGTGCTTTGGGCATTGCTAACACAGCCATGCTCCTGATGAAAACTTACCTCAACATTTGATCCAAGTTCCCTTTGACTAAACCTCCATATAATGATGTCACTTCTCTTTTCAACGTAGAAAATGAAAGGGAAAATTGAGATAATTATGTTGGCAATTTAAGTAAAACAAAAAATATCCAGATACTTGAGGTAAAAGGGAATTGGAGGTTTGAACCATGCAGGTAACAATCTGAGTTCTCAATTTCACTTCGCCAAGAATACAAAGCATTTTTTAAATGAAGTTTATTGAACAGAGATTTCCAAATATTGTGTCTAGTACCCCAACCAATTCTCTCCTTGCTATCTCAGCAAAAAGTGGTATTAATCAAGGCAATTTTAGTTCTCCTGTATTATTCAAATTTGTAAAGATCAGACAAGATATTCTCACAAACATGAAAGTATAACATATTTATCCAGTTTCCACTTCCTTTGAGTCTCTGGAGGAGACAAGTCACCATCATGAGAAACATGGGTAACAGCTACCAGAGATTTGTTTTTGTCTTCTACCAGTGAACTCATGCCCTCTGAGAAGCTGCCTCTCCTCCCAGGGTTCAACACTTTCCTTGCTGCATTTGCCCCCTATTATCTCTGCTTTGCTGTTTTATGCTTTTCACTGCTTCTGGCCTGTTGTAACTGCTGATGACATCACTCACTCCACTCCTTGGCCACCCGCCCCCTCAATACCAACCCTGTAGGATGTAGGTCCAATCAGTACTTTGATGCCAGGCCTCCTTCTGCCCTGTTTCTCATGATAAGGAGAGATAATTCAGCATAATTTCCAAGCACATCACTGCCCACCCACTCATAGCCCTGTCTTTTCTCTGTTTGATCCATATTTTTAGCTAATATGAAAGAGGACCCCCTGCTCACAAGCCCTTACCTCCAGACATTAAATATTTCAAAATAATTTCAAGAGGAGATTATCAAATTTTGTAATAATTTATTTATTCATTCCCTTAATGTGGCTGGGTTCATTAGGACGTTTTATATTTTAGTAGTGTGACACAAAATAATGGTGTGTTTGCAAGTTTACCAACTGTGATGGTTCATCTTGTGTCAACTTGACTGGGCCACGGGTTGCCCAGACATTTGGTCAAACATTATTCTGGGTGCGTCTGTAGGATGTTTCTGGATGAGACCTAACATTTGAATACATGAGTAAAGCAGATAGCCCTCTCTAATGTGAGTGAACCCTATTTATTCAGTTGAAAATCAGAATAGAACAAAAAGTCTAACTCTCCCATGACTACGAGAAATTCCTCCTGCCTGACTGCCTTTCCAACTGGGACACTGGTTTAGTCCTTCCTTTGGACTAGAACTGAAATAAAAGCTCTTCCGGGGCTTGCGCCTGCTGGCTTTCAGTCTGGAAACACATCACCAGCTCTCCTGTGTCTCCAGCTTGCCCACTGCAGATCTTGGGACTTGTCAGACTCCATAATAATGAAAGCTAATTCCTTAAAATAAATCTCTTTATATGCATACATCCTATTAGTTCTTTTTCTCTGGGGAACCCTAATACACCAGCCAATCCTGGTACTTATTTTTTCTACTACCCAAGTATATACTTTTCTAAATTACAAATTTGGATTGTTTTGTATTAAATGTCTCCCCGCTTGTAAATAATTGAGGAACATCATTTTCAAAAGCAATTGATCTATGGTCAGCTTCCTGTTTTCCTTATAAATATAAAATGAAAGCAAATGTGTGCTAGCCTAATAGCCTCTATCATCTTGACAGAAGGCTCTCCATCCTGTCACAGTTCTCTCCTGCCAAGTGCTCTGAGAATCCTTCAAACTACACCTTGTGTTCACAAATGTCTCCCATATACTTCTTCTCCTGCTCTTTTCTCACTTCTAGAAGTTCACGGCCTTACATTTTCCACAGCTAACAATGCCCCTTCATGGACCATCATGTCTGTGATGCTCCCAAAGCTAAGTGCCAATACTTGAGGACCCAGACTAGTACTCAGTTCTGTAAGATTGGATTCTCCCTGAGTGAGGAAAAGGATTTCTCCTCAACTCTTTGTCATATTCCAGAACAAGGGGTGGCAGCCAGACCCTGACAGAACTGTCATGGGAGACTATGCAACTCTGGGCAGAAGCTGAGCTCCTGTCTTTCCAGTTTTTACTTTCCCCTCAAAGTTTTAAAAGTCGTAGGCTCAGTTTTAGTCAGAGCTCAGACGCAAGGTAAAGCACTTCTTTACCCTCAGCTGATCTCATGAATATGCTCCCTACACAGGGCTGCGGAAGTTCAGTGTGGAGAGGGCAGGCTTCATCTAGCCTAGAGCTACTGTACTTCCCTGTTGCATTAGGCAGCTTATTTTAAGTTTAACCTTTCTTAATGTTTGTGAAAGTAGAAATAGAATGGTGAGAGTAGGATGGAGATATATCTTAAAAACAACAAAAAAATTAAAAACAAACAAAAAAATCACCGTTTTAAAGATATCACTTACAATTATTTTATTGAACAATCATCTTTTACATGTCATCAGACCTTACCCCTGAAATGCAAAAAACAGTTTGAGGTATTAAAACTGAAGGAATGGGCTTCCCTGGTGGCGCAGTGGTTGAGAGTCCACCTGCCTCTGCAGGGGACACAGGTTTGTGTCCCGGTCCAGGAAGATCCCACATGCTGCGGAGCGGCTAGACCCGTGAGCCATGGCAGCTGAGCCTGTGCGTCCGGAGCCTGTGCTCCGCAACAGGAGAGACCACAACAGTGAGAGGCCCGCGTACCGCAAAAAAAAAAAAAAAAAAAAAACCTGAAGGAATATTTGCACATATTTTGTAAGGTTTTCACACTATAGTAACTGGAATATTCAGTATAACTAAATACTACATATAACTGCAGCTTTATAAGAACAAAGCTATTTAAAGCAAACCTGGTTTGTCTCATTATAGCTTTGGACATCCCACTTATGTTATAAAGGTGACAAAAAATAATATGAGATTTAAGTTGCTTGCAAACTGATATGTGCATTATTCAGTTTTAGAAAATGGTGTATAGAATTTAACGGGTTAATAGCTGAAACAGTAACTATACCCAAAGCACAAAAATCAAACTGACAAACCAGTTTCAATGATATAATGTACTATTCACAGGATTTAATCCTTGGATCAATGGCAATTCACTTAAAGTATCTGAAATAGATTTACCAGAATATTTCAATACTATCCCTGTACATGGAGGGTCACATAAGTAGCATGGTCCATATTTTTTCTGTAAGATTTCCCCCTTTAAATCAGTAAATAAATTGCTAACACTGATAAAGTTCAGAATGGTCGCTTCAAAGTTATTTTGAAGTAACATGAGGAAGAGGAGATTGGTTTTTTAAGTGTTTGTGACTCTTATATTGAGGAAATTATCAGGAGACTTTTCAGATCCCATTTCCCCTGACTGTGTCTACACCTTGAAAGAGAAAGTTGAGGCAATTATATAGCTAATTAGAGTAAAATAAATACTTTCTTCTGCACTATTCAGGCAAATTGGAGAAAAGGTATTCTTTTGATTTGATGATTGATTTAATTATTAACATTAGAGCATAGACACTTCATTTGAAACAAATCTAAGCTTGCATAGTGATTTGCATGTAGTATAGTAAAATTAAGTCCTGAATAATAGGTCACAAATGTTGAATAACAATTAGTCTCTACAGCAATTTCTACAGTTATAAACAGCACTTCTAGTAGCTGCACATGCTAGGTTCTGGTGTTTGTCATTGAATTGTTTTATTTGTTCCATTGTGTAGATAGACTGAACAAAGGGAAGCTTGATTTTTTGGTAAGAATTTAGGCTTAAAACTTGGCTTTTTAAAATTTTTTGCAAAACTGATAAAAAATAAAATGCTTCTTGCAGTTTACTATTGGGGAAAATACTGTTTCTTCCATGGCAATCATGACGCCTTAAAGGAGACACCTGCAAAAGTAGGCCTCCTCCAGACTATATGTTTTGTCTACATCAGAAATTTGTAAGAAAAGCGACATTTTTTTCATGAAGACTCCAACAAAATTCTGCAAAAACATTTAACCTGTTTCCTCTTTGTTCTAGGGAAAAAAACAGAACTTAGGTTTTTAAAAACCCACATAGGAACGCTACGCTTGTGTGTGGGGACAATGTCCTTTCCCACAACTACTGTTTGTTTTCCCACGTAATGGTTCCTGAATTAAGAGTAATCTTTGCA
This sequence comes from Hyperoodon ampullatus, assembly GCF_949752795.1. NCBI lineage: Eukaryota > Metazoa > Chordata > Mammalia > Artiodactyla > Ziphiidae > Hyperoodon > Hyperoodon ampullatus. The sequence continues at coordinate 96,691,112 of NC_136918.1, forward strand.
GTCTGGAAGCACAGCTGCAGCAGCAGCTGAGTGGTTTACTTGGGAGCAGAGGGAACACGTGTTGATGTTCTCACTTGAACCAGGAGAAAACTGATCACAGATTCTTCTATCAAATGAATAATGACCTAGTGTCAGTATCCTTTAGAGGTTAACGACTATTTTTAGTATTTGCTACACAAATGGATGCTCCCTCCAGGTTAGGATACAATACCCAAGAGTTGTATTTTATTTTTTTCAAATGAATGTTTTCAGACACGGAAATCAGCCAAAAACATAGGAGGTCATAGAATGAGAAATTAAATCTCAGGTGTCCAAATTGGCTGGTCCAATTAAAACCTACCCCAAGCTGCAATTATCTGGAATAAAACAAAAAGCAACTTTCATTTCAGGACCACATATGCAAATCTAAGTGCCATCACAATGGATTTTAATGCTTAAGGGATAAAATTGCAACAAATTTATTTTTTTTCCTATGGTCACCTTTTATCTATAAAACCAATAATCAAAAGAAAATTGAAATGAACTGAAATAATGACGCATCCTGTAAGATCTAAGTCCTGAATGTTGTTTGCTTATTTTCAGTAGACCCATGGGTGCCATACAAACAGGGCTGACCACAAACGTAAGTGACAAGAGCAATATTATCAAAATTCTCTCACTATTGTCATGCTAACAAGCTACACTGAAATCTATCAAACCTACAAATATCAAATGCTGGCTGGCATTCAATTCAGATAGAACACTGACTGCAGTCACACACTGTAGAGCCAGTGAAGCCTTCTCCCGAGAGCAGGGGCCTGTGACAGTCAGTCGAAGACTGGGTTTCGTATGCCGTTCAATACCAAACTGGTGGGTGCCTTCCTGTGTAGAAGGGCCAGTGAGCACAGGAGGAGGGAAAAGCTCATGACTCCCAGAATGACCATTCCTGATATCAGTGCACTGGTGATGGCGTTCAGCTGGAAATGAGGTTCGTTTGGAGAACCTGCAAGTAATAAACACACACAGTGGAAAGGTCCAGTATCAGATTTAACTCACCTTATCCCAATTTAAACCTGCAAAGCATCTGTCATCAGTATCTTATAGAATAACAGGATGAGACAATTATGCTACAATTTATTTGACTATAATTCAATTCAATACCCAAAGGATTGTATGGTTTAGAGGCCTGGTATCCCCCGGGCAGCCAAAAAAAGTCATCTATAAAATGCTCTAAAAATTGACCAACAGGTTGCATATGAGTTCAGAAATCCTCAGTGAACTGTTATTTAAAATATAACAAGCTTGTTAAACCAGAGCTCATTATTTTTCGCTGATTACAGTTTTGTAACTAATCACCAAAAAATACTTAACATTTAAAAAAATTGTACTTTAATTTTCAATATATGTTAATTATCTTACCAAGCTGTGAATTGTTGGTTGGAGTCTCATCTGGGGGGAAGAAAAGAAAAAGAAAAGCAATATTGTGTCTCCAAATATTTATCTATATCTGTTATAATTCTATAATTACTTTTTACCTATATGTCCCCTCACCTTCATCCACAAGCTCCCTGGGAAAGGCAATAACGAAAGTCCCGCTAAACCTTCTGCTTTCTCATTTCCTGTTCCATGTGTCCAAGATTTCATCATCTATCTATTCCTCCAAGCCCACACCCTGCCACTGCCCTGGGCATATAAATAAAGTCACAAAACATACTGTGCTGTATTCTTTCCTGCTGACTTTGCTTCATCATTATCTCTCCAGTCAGGTTAGTGGGGGCAGTAATTGTTAACAGCTATTACATTTTTTAGAGCCCTATAACCTGCCATTTATTATTCTGTTATAGAGAAACATTCATTATTTAGTGCCACTCTATTTAAAGTGATGCCAATTTGCCCATTATAATCTGCAAAAAACATCAAGTTCCAAGAAAATAAATTCTTTCTTAATAACTAAATGAAAAGAAAAATCACTCCTGAACTTGAGTTGCAGTTTTATTTGCATCTGTTAAGTAAAAGACTGAAGCCATTGATTTTTCACTTTTCCCTGACAGACATAATAGATGCAATGAACACATTCACTTGGTTTCCCAGTTTTTGTTACCCATTTTGTAATCATATAGCAATTAACCCTTGAGCATACACAATGAGTGGATATTTGTGTTTAAATACCTGGGTGTATATGTGCCTGTGAGTGTTTGTTATTTGAACCATAAAATGTGTGCAGTTGGCTGTTTGATTCTGGAGTATAAATACTATTACAATTAATATGTGTGTAATTTCATACAGTTTACAAAGTGCTATCTCATATGTTATCACATTTAATTCTAAACCAATTGCCATATGGTTTAGATATTATTGCTACTCCCATTTTACAGATGAAGAAACTTCCATCTGTCACAGCCTCCATGATAAAGTAAACATAGGCTTAAATAAAAGCTCAGTTTCACTCCCTTTTCTAAAATAATATAAACTAGTAAGTGTAGAAATATTTTTAGCAAAAGAGATAAATATCTCAAACTATAAAACTCCAGGATTAGTATTTGAAATAATGGATGGGAGAACCTGGTGAGATATTTATAAAACATCTGATGCCATTTCTTTTCAGACATATGGGTCTTGGCAGAAATAATGGTTCTGCTGTTTGATCCTGAAGTATAATGTCCAAAATAAAGAGAGCACTCATTCATAGGATTCTTTAGAATGGTGCAGTGCATTGCTATAGGACAAAAAGGAAACAAAATACAAATTTTTATTATAAGACATCCTTAGGAAAATCCTAAGCTCTAACCAATATCATCCTACAAGGACAATAGCTTCTCATGGAAATAGACGGGATGTATAAACTGTGATTAATTCAACCAAAGGATCTGTGTGCCCCTTTCCCAAAACAAGCTGCCTCACTGGAACATGGAAGAGAATATATAATGCTATAAAATTCCTTTTTAAAAGTTATTCTTTGCTTAGGAATTACATTTATTTGATCTTAAAAAAATGGTTTCTATTAAAGAATAGAAAGTTTCCTCCTATGTATCCCAAATTAAGCAAAAGTTCTATGATTGTATGCCCCCACTATTTTCTGCAATTTCAGGTTAACAAAAGAAGTCAGAATATCCACTCCTCTCTTACATTACCAAGGCGCTTTTGTGGGCTTCCCTGGTGGCGCAGTGGTTGAGAGTCCGCCTGCCGATGCAGGGGACACGGGTTCGTGCCTCGGTCCGGGAAGATCCCACATGCCGCGGAGTGGCTGGGCCCGTGAGCCACGGCCGCTGAGCCTGCGCGTCCGGAGCCTGTGCTCCGCAACGGGAGAGGCCACAACAGTGAGAGGCCCGCGTAGCGCAAAAAAAAAAAAAAAAAAAAAAAAGCGCTTTTGTAAGAACAACATCCAGCTGTCATCTACAAGAACTTGGCTGTGGACAAAAGCTCTGTGTGGGGACAAAGATGCTAAATGAGCCACATCAGCTGCAGGCTCCAGGACTCTGAAAAACTGAAAGCATCCTACCTTTGGTAGACGGCTGAAATCAGAGTGTGTAATATTTGAATATTGTTTGGAATTGTACTCGATACTGAATAAGCTTAGAATAAATTTATCTGTTATCTTCTGTTTCTGGTATCCTGCAGTTAGGATCATTGCAATTAAAAGAAAATCAAAGAACTGTCTAGAAAAGGCAGGTAGAGATTTTTCAGGAGCTTTTTGTCACTACACACTTCTGTTTTTCTCTCACACCTACTTGGTCTTATACACATGTACACTAAAAGAAACCTTATGGAATTCAAACAGATTGGAATTCTAAACTTGGTGAGCTCTTCAAAAAACATATAGCTAGCTGAGGACCCATAGGAGGAAAGTGAGAGCAGCAATACCACAGCTGTTTAAAAGCCAGAAGTGGAAGATAAATTGTCATTCTCTGCTTTTCTCTCAGATAAGTAGCTGAAATAAATGGAAAAGGTGAACATAAGTGCAAAGATATATGCAGAATGAATATTTTTCCTTTCTAAGCACAAACTATATTTTTAAGTCTTCAATTTACCTATGTGGTAAAATGAACCACATATTTCAGGTTGAGAACCTCAAAACTTTTTACTCTCCACTGGGTCATGTTCCTTAATAGTCTATCTCTACATTTGAATTCTAAGATTCCCCAAGGGCAAAGACTGTGGCCTGTTCTCTATTTTATTCCCAGTTCCTAGCAGAGTGGCTGTCCCTGTAGGGGCTAAATAAATATACTAGAATGAATTATTCAATGAAACTCAATGACACTAGTTGGACAAGAGTTTGGCTTGAACTTCTCCATATGAATTTTTGTAAAAAAAAAAAAAAAAAAAATTAGGTACCACTATTTTCCAGTGATTATACCTTTAAATTTCCAGGATTGTACCCCATGACAAGCATTTCCCTACCAAATAGTTTTAGCATTTCAGAGCTTAAAATAAGAACATTTCATGAATTTTGAGGATTTTGAATTCTGAGGATATGAATATTTTCCTAAGTCAACTAAGAAAAGGATTAACAATGTTGGGTAAAAATAACCACAACGGATTTGACTTCATTAAAGTAAAACAAAACAAAACAGAAGTTCTGAGGTTTAACAACTTATTAAACTTGATCCAAGCCAGATGTCTAGGGGAAGGCGTGGTTCAGTGAGTAAACAGAGCAAAAATTCCAAGTATCAGAGAGCTCTGAAGAGAGCAAATCAAGCCTGAAATTGGACTTGTCTATGAAAATCAGCCATAGGATCTGCAGAGATAAATTCTAGCTGAATTAAGGTAAAAAATAAAGTAAAACTAAGAGAAGAAGGTAGCCCTGGTCATTAAGCTGGACATTAAATTTACATAGAATTTGCCTGTGAATGACTATAGCTTGATTTCTGAGTTGTATTTGTATGGAATTTAAAATTAAAAAATTTTAAGGATATTATAGTATTATAATGAAATCATTATTATACATGGTCCTCTAGGCAGTGAGGCCACCATGATATCCAAAAATAAGGACCATCCTACTGCTATTTATCAAAGTTACAAAAAAAAAAAAAAAAATCCACAGAGAGTGAGAGAGAAATGAAGGAAGGTTAACCATTATCCTTTGGGGGCTTTACCGGTAGAGAGACCAAGGTGACTAGGAGAGAACCTTAGTGCATTGGGAAATAAATGTCATCTTTGAGGTGGAAACAAGTCAAAATTGGAAAGGAAGAAATCCAGGCATGACCTCAGAGGTATTGTTATCAAAGGCATTAGCTCTTTGAGGTTTTAACATATATATTTCAGATGACTAGACGTGATGTGGAAGAAACCTATAAACCTGGATAGCTGGGCTTCCCTGGTGGCGCAGTGGTTGAGTGTCCGCCTGCCGATGTAGGGGACGTGGGTTCGTGCCCCGGTCTGGGAGGATCCCACATGCCGCGGAGCGGCTGGGACCGGTGAGCCATGGCCGCTGGGCCTGCGCGTCCGGAGCCTGTGCTCCGCGACGGGAGGGGCCACAGCAGTGAGTGGTCCGTGTACCGCAAAAAAAAAAAAAAAAAACCCTGGATAGCTGGTGAGCTACAGTAGGATTAGAAACTGCTCCTTGGTAATCTTTACTGGGATTTGGAGATCTTAATAATTTTGGTCTGTTTTAAAATTATATTACACTAGTAAATTATTTAAAATTTGTAATATTTAAATTTGATTTTGTCCAGGTAAGAAGGAAGCAAAGAAGTTAAAAAGGAGGAAAAGTCATCTACTCAACATGGACAGAGAAATGCCACTTTCAAGGTTCTTTCCTTATGGCAAACTGACTCCAGATATGCTCCATAGAAATAAGAATATTTTTTATTGTGCCTACCCAAAAGCATTCCTAATTATTGGCAGCAAGAGCTGAGTTTCCATGCAGTGTAGTTCTATGAGCTATTTCCGACAGCTAGATAGAGATAAGGATTGGGCCTCTGACAAACCACAAACCAGTCATTTTCAAATCATTCAAAACATACCAAACCCTCAAGAAGTACAGACTAAGTTTGAAATTTTATATTTAATAAATTTCTGTATTATTTAAAGGGCCTCTTAGGCTTTTAAAAAAATACTAATACGTGTACACAAACACAAAGGAGTGAATAATTAAAGCAATTGTCTGGATTTTTCAGGCCCAAATGACTTTTGCTTAATCACCTCTTTCAGACAAAACTTTCTTTTCATTGTGGGACAGGAGGAGTGGGAGGAAAGGTAAAGATAATCTAATTGAAACATAATAATAGCCTATGGCTATTATAAAATAGAGAAAAATTATTAGCATATAGTCCAAATCAGAATTCTGCTTTCCCTTTTTAGACAAATTTAGAACCATAGAGTTAGAAAGAATCTGAAAGGCTACTTTTTCAAACCCTTTATTTTAAAAATAAGAAAGAAATGTTTGCCCAGAGAAGTGGAGGAAAATCCCAAGTTCCACAGTTTATTAGGACAAAAGCTGGAACTAGAGCCAGTTTTTCAGACTTCAGTGTGTGTTGTTTACAATGTATGTCTGTTTTATCCAACTGATTCTGGATATCTCCAGGTTCACGCTTGTAAAGCAGTATCCCTTTGGAGACTGTGTGTGTATGTGTATATGTATGTGTATGGACATGCGTGTACAAATATTTGTATACATGAAAATGTATTGTATAAGCAATTGTGTCCATTAGAGTCATGAGCACAAATGAGTGCACTGGTGGGTGTATTTACATACTACTACAATTCAGGATCCTGGGAGGAAGCAAATGGTATTCAAACTAGCAATTTAAGGAGATTTAATAGGACTATTTACAAAGATGGAGGGAATTCACAAGAAAAAGTCAAGTTACCTGGGCTATGGGTTAAAGGAAGAGTTTCCAGAACTCTGAGAGTAGTTGAATGGAGAGAGTTGTCTGGTGGGAGCTGTGTGGACTTCACACCCAACTTCTGACAGCGCCACCTATTGGCCAAGTCCAACCAGAAACTACTTGGCAAGGCAGCCAGGGGATGCAGTTCACAGAGACCAGTGTTCAAGGTCAGAGAGGGGCTGGGAAGGGCAGAGTGGATCCGGATGGGCAAATGAAACATGTCCAGCACCATATACTTGTGTGTGTGTGTGTGTGTGTATGTGTGTGTGTGTGTGTGTGAAGGGAAATGTGGTAAAGACAATATTTCCATTAGTAAGTTGAATAAACAGGAAACTACCATGAAATTAAAGTTGTCTAGCAGTTTATCTTGTCTCACAGTTAATTAGTGCTCTTTAAGAATCACTTTGAGTTCTCCTTAGAAGCCAAGGAACAAGCCATTTTGGAACCGTCTATTACTACACACAAAAGGAGGAGCGCTCTTACCACTCCGAGTAATAATGGGCCCTGCAGAAAGGACAGCATTTCCAGAAGTGCTCTGGGGGCTCCAGGTGGTCCTCCTCCCCGCATCTCGCCTTTCTCTGTGGTCGCAAATCTAAGGAGTTAAGAAAACAAATGAAATTCCACACCAGCACAAAATTGTTTCTTTATGGCCATTTGGAAAGCAGATTCTTTTAGAAGAGATACCACATGTTTACTTTTATTCATTTACTTCTGTGCATTTATTTAATTACTTTGCATATAACTGCTACAGTATTTCTTATCCTGGCTTGGGCCGCATTTCTTATTTCCTCCCATTGTAATTGTGCATTGCTTCATTAATTTACATAGCTCAATGGTTCCCCTGAAAAAGAGCTGTGTTTATCAAACTTTTCTACTTTTATTTCTCTCAAGGCTTTAATAAATCTTTCCCTGAAATGTTGGTCACCATAGAGCCAAGGAAATGTGGAATCTCCATTTAACCCCAACTGATATAGCTACTTAGGACTAAAGCAATTAATGATTGTGAAGAAATGCATGAATTAGAGCACACATATAAACACATTAAAGCTATCTCAAATCAAAAAACATGACTGCATTTTTCTCAGGTTAATATTGCTGTAACACTAGGGGGGCTACTGTCTAGATATTCTACTCTGCTCCATAGCCCTACTGAAGGACTGGAAGTTCCCTGTTTACTCTGTTTCATGTGTCTGTGACTTTGACCATCCTTTGGCATGGAGTGTCTCTTACACTCTTGATTTTGCCTCTTTGGGGTTCATTTGTCTTCAAAGTCATATCTCTTCCACAGAGCCTCCCAGCCTCTCCTGTTTCATCTCTCTCACAATGATGAATAATGCCTTTTACTACAGCCCATATATATGTCTGCCTTTGCACCATAACATTTTGTCATATTTTATTCCATGATTATCTCATGATCCTAAAGGATAAGCTAATTGAATTCAGAACTCATTCATGCATCTCTGTATTACCAGCATAATGCTTGGCACAAAGCAGCATTCAATAGATCTTTCCTGGATGAATGAAAAAATTGTACTTCAATCAATTTGAGCTGATGCATATCCACTTTCTATGTAGAAATTAGTTCCTAACACTTGATAACTTTCAGCTTAGATCAATTCAACAGTTCAGAATAAAGTTGCTAAAAACATACTGGCATAAGGAAGGGGCAGTCATCAGCTCTGCAGAGCTTGGTAACACAGTGCAGGAAGACAGTGGACATTTTCTGATTCTTGTGTTTCACAAATCGGAACACTTCAAAGGAAAAGCGGCCCTGCTGGCTCCTGCCGTTTTCAATGACGGTGGTTTGAGGATCTTTGTCACAGCTACACGTTAGAGAATGTGAAAACGATATTATTGGAAAGTACCAACCTACCGTGACTTGTAAATTAATTTCTGCAGTATTAAGAGTACCCTATTACATTAAGAGCTAACAAAATTATGCCATGTTATCGATACTTAATAGGAGAATAAACTAACTCAACAGATATGTGACCTAGATCACAATATTTAAGCAGACCAGTTTCTGATTATAATATTATTATCAAATTTTAGAGGAATTATACTTTCATATGGTTCAAAAATCCAAACAGTATAAAATATATCTAGTAAAAAGTCTCTCCCCACATCTCTGCCCTTGTCCATGCTCTCCCATGTCCACACACAAACCTGCCCGTGGTGACCTCACATGTTACTGCAGCCTCACAGGGCATATGCAAATAGAAGCAGAAGCAATATATTCTCAATGTTCCCCTCTTCTTAAACAAATGATAGCACACTCTCTATATTATTTTGTACCTTGCCTTTTTTTTTAACTTAACAATGTATCTTAGAGATCTTTCCATATCAATATTTAGAGAGCCTCCTTCATCTTTTTCCACAGTTGTACACTATTTCATCATGCACACGTCAGAGTTTATTTAACCTGTGTCCTATTTATGTACTCTTGCATTAATCTGAATATTTTGCATTTTTACAAAGTAATAATGAATAGTCTTAATACATCATTTTGAACATGTGCTGGGTTATCTATATATCTGTAGGATCATTCAGCAGATTTTGCCACACCGCCCTCTATAAATATTGTTGCATTTTGTACTGCCCCAGTAATGTATAAAAAATACTTATTTCCCTCAGAGCTACATCAACAAAGTATATGTATGAAATTCTGGATTATTCCCTATTTGGTAGGAACAATAAACTATCACTATATAATATCAATTCACCTTTTTCTTAGTGTGAATGGATGTGTGCATTTTTCATATATATTAGAGCCATTTGTGTTTCTTTATCTGAAAATTGTTTATGTTCTTTGCTCAAATTTTTATTGTACTGTTGACCTTTTCCTTAAGATTCCTATAAATTCTTGGTTTTTAGGAAGAGTGGTTCCTTGTTTGTTACATAAGTTGTTTTAACTTTGTTGTTTGGCTTTGGACATTCCGCCCAGTGTGTGTGTGTGTGTGTGTGTGTGTGTGTGTGTGCATGGGTGTCTGTATGTGTGTGTGTTTGTGCACAGAAATTTTATTTTTACATAATTTAATTTTAAATATTTTATTTTATAGCTTCTAGTATGTGGGCTAAACAGGATTTTCCTTACTCCAAATTTCTAAAGATATTTTGCATGCTTTCTTCCATCACTTTTAAAGCCATGGTTTTTACATTTAAATTAATCTATTTAAAGTTTATCATGGTATAATGAGTGAAGTATAGATCCTATGCTATTTTTTTCCTTAAGATTATCTACTATCCAGCACTATTTTTAAAAATCTCTGTCAATCCCACTGATTTGCATGTTACCAAACTCTGTCATATAGTAAATTCCCATGTTTTGGATCTAGTTTTCAACTTACTATTCTAAATTTTTGTCTATGTGTCTAGCCTCACATAATATCATACCCCTTTAATAACTTCAGAGCTTCTATTAACTGTAATATCTGGTAGAGCCATACCCTCCTCCTTTCGATGTTGATTTCCCCCTTTCTTCGGCATTTTATGGATTTTTTTGTTTATCCCTTTTTTCTCGATTCAGTTAGCTTGTGATTCTCTGTTCTTGTAGGTATGCATTTCTCCTGACTGTTTCTGGGATCTATGGCACTGGGACCCCTCAGCAATCAATTTTCTTCCCTGCTTCTCCTGCCACTTCTTCCCACTCTGCTTCCTGCCAGCCTTTTCCTGCTCTGTTTTGTCTTGATCTTAACTGCTTTTATCAAGACTAACACATATTTTGGAATTTCTAGGTTTTCTTTTCCTCCTTAGCTCACTGAAAATGGCACTTAGGGGACTTTTTTTAGTTATCCATTTCAGTCTCTATAGTTTCCAAGAAGAAAACTGAAAGAATTAAGCTGAAGCCATAGTCATACCAAAAGTCTGATGATCTTATTCTAGATTATCAATACGTAATCATTATAGAAATTTTGGAATATAAGAAAAATGTCAAAACAAAATGATCCACAATCTCACTGTGCATAAATAACAAAGGTGAACCTTTTGATGTATTTACTTATAGTCTTTTCTATCATGTATTATATAAATGAGGTCAACTGTGCAATCGTGTATGCTAATTCTTTCATTTCATATTGTAATACATTTAAATTTTAAAGAACCACATATTTCTAAAGATAGAAATATCAAGAAGACAGAAGGGGAAGAGATAAAATAGAACCAACTACTTTTTTCTATTTTATAAGTAATTTTATATGATTATTATGTCTGTGTGAGCTCTCAACTTACTGGTTCTCCATAATTCACCTACCCATTTCCTTACTGCTGAACATGCAATCGATTCTCATGTTTTACTATTTTAAATAGCACTGATAGACAAGAAAGTCATAAATATTTTAGAATATGCTTCCCAGTTCACAAAAGTAGAATCAAAGGATATGAAATCTTTTAAGGTTTTTTGATACATACTGATATTTTTTCCCAAAAATGTTAACCAAATTAACACTTCCAGCAATAGAATATGAGTGTCAGTTTGATCATACCTTCTGAGTATCATCTTAACATTGATTAGCCAGTAAAACTTATTTTTTTGGTTTCCCATCATATTACTCCCATCATGTGTCAATAAGTGGCAGTGATCAGAGCCAACTGCATTTTATAAGCATGATTAGAAGCCATTGCTTGACTCTCAAGTCTGTTCTCCTGTCAGATAAAAATGCTGAAAAGGAACTGAGATGATTGAATGTTTTTATGATCAATGTCCCCTTTCCCCAAATGTAGATTACATTCACTCTATCACTGTCTATTGGGGAATAAAGTTGAAGTTATTGGCTCTGATAAAAAAGGAGTGGTAGGCTGTATTACACTTCCATATTAAATACTGATAAATGAAGAAAAGCATTTTGGGGTCTAAATTATCTAGCCCATTACTTTAATTTTATTCTCCTTTTGACATACCATGAGACAGTCTAGTTTTTGAAAAATAGTACCCTCTCACTGCCTTTCTCATATTGTCAATAGTACCCTAGCCATGCTTTTCCTAAGACAGTGAAATATTCCCACATGACCTAAACATTAATAAAACATCTTTGATGGGGCAAACTTTCTTGTAACTGTCATTCAACAACAGCCTTATCAGCATTTCATGTTGAAAATTGTTCTCCACTCTTATAGTTCCAACTATATAAGGACTAAAAGTTCAAAATGTAAAACTTTACATTTAAAAGCTATAAAAGTACCCTATAATTTGTTTATCTGACTTAGCTTTTCTATTTTAATTATCTATAGTAGGGTTATTGCTATCAATACAAGACTTAGACACTTACCTAAGGAAGAGATCATATCGAATATCATCATTTGGGTTCCCTGATGGGGTCGTGTAGCAATAATCCATTAAGACATTCCATCTGCAGGAAGAGGTAAGAATAATCTAGAGTCAGAATCTCCTTTTGGATATTAGTTACTAATCCAAGGGAAGTAGATATTGACAAACATCTTATCCCAGGGAACCTAGTTTTATATTATTTGCAGAGACTTCTTGTTTATTAAAATTTTCTCCTAAACTCAAAGTATTTAAAAGTCTGCAACAAACTGCTGTCACACATCAAGAATCACATACAACCAAGAATAAAAATGCCAAGAAAACAAAAAGGGAGAAGTTAAAGTAGAACCAGATTTCTAGAGTGTACTAATCTCTTCAGGATGCAATGTTTAAATAATAATATATGAGAAACCCAAAATAAACTATTTACATGCTACAATTTTTTTTATTAGGGCAGAAACGGATCTTTACTTTTGAATTTCTTTTCAATTTTGATCATTCTGGGTTTTCTAAGTGTCAAATGAAACTTGATTGATTTTGTTATTTTGCAGAGATGTTTCTGGAGATCGTTTTATATAATTTTGGCCCAGATTCTTATGGGGAGAGTTCTTTTGTTTTTTAATAAACTTTTATTGAATAGTAACACACATAGAAAATACATGAATCATAAGTGTTCACAAAATGACTGCATCTGATTAATCATCTTTCAGATGAAAAACATAGAACATTCTGGTGTCCCAAAAGCTCTCCCCATGCCCTCTTCCAGTCACTACCCCTCCTTCTTTATGGGAAGAATTGCTATTTTCCAATTAATGATATAAAGTGGTTGTCACCCTTTAATCCTTGTAATTTGGGTTTTTTTAGATAAATTTATGTATTTATTTATTTATTTTTGGCTGCGTTGGGTCTTCGTTGCTGCACACGGGCTTTCTTTAGTTCCGGGGATCAGGGGCTCCTCTTCATTGTGGTGCACGGGCTTCTCATTGCGGTGGCTTCTCTTGCTGAGGAGCACCGGATCTAGGTGCACGGGCTTCAGTAGTTGTGGCACACGGGCTTCAGTAGTTGTGGCACGCGGGCTCCACAGTGCAGGATCAGTAGTTGTGGAGCACTGGCCCATTTGCTTCATGGTATGTGGGATCTTCCTGGACCAAGGCCCGAACCCACGACCCCTGCCCTGGCAGGCAGATTCTTAACCACTGCTCCACCAGGGAAGCACCCTTGTAATATGTTATTTCTACTTATTAGCATTTCTTTTTTTTTTAATTTAGGCAAATATGGAAAATATATGTATTTTTACATATAGGCAAACCAAAAAATATAGGCACTACCTTCTAAACCAAAAATTGGAGTACATGATTTGATATACAGTTTGACAGGAGGCAGAATATTTGAAATCATCCCTCTCTTGGAGAATCTGAGGTCTATGGCTTCAGAAGGTGTGGCGATTGTGGGTGGGTGGGCATTCAGGTGGGAAGAGTAATGCGAACAAAGGTGTGAAAGACCAGAAGGGACTAGGAAGGTCCTGGGGTTCAGGCGGAGCGTTAGGTGGGAGGGCTGAGATGCGAGCAGCATGGAGACACTGGAAAATCTGGACAGGAGTCTTAGGCACTGACATTTTTGAGGGAGGAGCAGAAGGATGAAGAAAGGTCACAATCCCCAGTCTGGCAGGGATGTTTTGGGGTGAATGTGCTAGAGAGTGCAGGAGGTGGTTTGAGATGCTGACAGCTGGACCAGAGGGTGGCTGCATGGGTGGAAGAATAATAGACATAATAGGCGAGGTACTTGGGAAGGAAAACTGAAGAATAAGATGGGGTGAATTCCTGAGAAGTTTTTTGGACATTTAAGGTGAGGTTATGTCACCTTAATATAGGGCCAAGTTTCCCATTTTGGAAACTGGGAGAACAGTGGTTCCACTGTTATTCTTCTTTTCCTTTAAATACGTGTCTTTTCCCTTGATTAATCTCACCCCATTCTGACTGCTCTCTTGTTTGGAGTGATAAGGATAGGTATCAGACAGAGATGGCACTAGATCAGGGCCAGGAACACTGGGTAGGATTTGAGCTGGCAGAAATAAAATGGAAGGGTGTGTGTGAGGCAAGAGGGTGGTGGTGGAGAGAGAGTCTGGTCAGAGGCAATGGCATAAGCCTTGCTATGTTTGGCAAAAATGCGTAGCCATGGATGGTGAGAGTGAAATGTCTGTACCTGGTTAGGGCAGGAGACATTAAAATCCCTAGGGGAGTGGCCTCAGGCCTATGCCCCTAACTACATTTCTTTTCTTTTAATTAATTAATTTATTTATTTTAGCTGCGTTGGGTCTTCATTGCTGTGCACGGGCTTTCTCTAGTTGCGGCAAGTGGGGGCTACTCTTCCTTGCTGTACGTGGGCTTCTCACTGTGGTGGCTTCTCTGGTTGCAGAGCACGGGCTCTAGGCATGTGGGCTTCAGTAGTTGTGGCTCACGGGCTCTAGAGCACAGGCTCTGTAGTTGTGGCACACGGGCTTAGTTGCTGCATGGCACATGGGATCTTCCCAGACTAGGGCTCGAACCTGTGTCCCCTGCACTGGCAGGCAGATGCCCAACCACTGCGCCACCAGGGAAGTCCCCCCTAACTACTTCTTTAAGAGCCATTGTTTAGCATTTCTAAATGGAATGGCAATGGCAATATTTTTTTTTAAGTGAATGAGCTAACTTTATGATTCATGAGGCTTTAGGCAGTCAAGATGTTTTAACCAACAAAAGATAAGGGTTTGAAAATACCTGCCGTCCAGATTAGTGGCTTGTACAGCTGCAAATACTTTGGTTTTCAAAGGTAATCCTATACTCGGGATAATTAACTGCTGACTGTAGGTTGAATCCTAATGATGAAAAAAATAAGCAATTAATCCACCCTAACAGCACATTTACTTAAGACAATAATGTCCTATAAAAGAAAACATCAATTTACAGAATCAACTCCAAAAAGGACCTAGTTAATCCTCTAGTTTTGGGCAGAACTGTTCGTAAATCATATCCAAGTAACAAATTCATGCATAAATCTTTTTGTGTCCATAGTTTACCATTTATGATGATTAATGTTCAGTGTATTTAAATTATATGCAATGGTTACTAGTCAGAGGTTAGTATTTAGTTTGTCTAATATTCAACTATCAATATTCAGTTTACTTAAATTCATATGCCAGTTATTTAAATTATATTAGTGGCTAATATTCAGTTTATTTAAATTATATCTGCTTCAGTTTAAGCCCTTTGCCATTGGAGATGTAAGTCTTTACACTTTAAATAATGTCTTATTTACCCAAAGTCACTTATCTGGCAATTTGAAATTAGCAAAATTTAATAAAAAACCTAAAAAGAGACCAGTATGGTCTCTGAGTTGCCAAAATGCATGGCCTGGAATTCCTGTACTAGATTACATGGTAAGGACTTATAGAAGGGTGTCTTAGGACTTCATTTCTACCTTTTACCTTTAGTTTAGACCAATTCTGGAGAGTTTATTTATATCACTTCCCAATCTACAGTAGATGAAAGCAGCAAATTAGAAATTGAGAAGTGACAGCTTTAATTTGATAGTAAAGAAAAACAGAAAAAAATGTAGAATAAAGAAAAAACTTCTCAAAATCTAAGCTGTCAAATCATTTAGCATGGAGGCAAATTGTTTCCCCCAGATTCAGTAACTCTGAAGATAATGCTATTTTGCAGCAAAGGGGAAATGTTTTTAATGTTCATTATGAAATCTCAACATCATCAAGCAAAGGCAAAACACAGAGCTACTCTATTTAAGAAGGTTGGGAAGAAAACAACAGATATTGAATTTTTAAAATTAAAACAATAATAATTTGGATGCTTCACTTTTGAAAAAGTTGCATTCATGTGGAATATTTCATTCTCAAATAGAGCCTGATAAATGAGGTATTATATGCTGTACTTATTTTCTATATTTCTGTGATAAATGATAATAGCTCCTCTAACCATTTCTGATAGGTAGTATTTTTATTTCATTATATTTCTGGCTCCCTTTTCCAACTTCTCCAAGTTATCCACATTTCATTAACTATACAGCTCTTTCATCTTGTATTTGCATCAATATTGTCCAGAAGAATGCTTACTTCTTTTTTACAAGTATTATACTACAAAGTCATTTGCAAGTGATATGACTCAGCTGTGGTTTAATCATGACATCAAATTTATTCTTCTAAAAGGTAATCTTTTGATTTTATTTTGTTTAGTTGCCTTTACTCCTGTCCCTAAAATCAATTATATTTATTTTAAATTTTTTCTTCAACTTTAAAAATAATTCATAATTACCATAACCCAGTTTTAGATTTACTCTGTTTCTTTATCTGCTCAGAAGACATTATTACTTAGGTACAATTCAAATTCACAAGGTCATCTTCACTTTCAGTTTCCACAGAGGAGAAAACTGATCTATTTTTACCATGCAAAAATAAGGTCACAGTTCAACTTGAAGTAAACTCCATATATTAAAATCACACAGTCAATAAATGTCATTATTTATTATAAGTAAAATTTTCCTAAGTACATTCACTGAATCCCCGAAAACATAGAGATAAACAACTGCACTTTTTCCTTCCCAAGTAACTAACTATAGAATAAGAGGAGTAGGTATGTAATAGAATTTTCATCATTCCTAAGGGTTAGAAATCACAAACTTTGCAGGTAAAATAGGAAAATATGGCCCCCAATGGTTGTAAAATAATACTTAGTTTGAAATGCTGCAATAAAATTACATTTGGGTAGCTAAATGTTAGTGTTCCAAACACATAATAAATATGGTTTGGGATCAATTCATCAAAGTATACAAAATTTTTTCAGTATAAATTACTAGTTTTTTAATGTCCTGTAAGATGGCAAAATACTACAATGGTGCCATGTTAAGAAACTAGTGTAGGGCAGTGAAGCTCTCCTGTATGATACAGTAATAATGGACGCATGTCATATATATTTGTCAAAAGCCATAGAATATATAATGTGAAGTATTAACCTAAATGTAAACTATGGACCTTACTTAATAATATGTCAGTATTGGTTCATCAATTGTAACAAATATGCCCTATGACCCATAATACAAGGTGCAGATAATAGAGGAAGTTGTATGCAGGCACTGGAGGTCTATAGGAACTCTCTGTACATTTTTTTTTTAATTATTCAATTATTTATTTATTTTTGGCTGTGTTGGGTCTTCGTTTCTGTGCGAGGGCTTTCTCTAGTTGTGGCAAGCAGGGGCCACTCTTCATCACTGTGCGCGGGTCTCTCACTGTCGCGGCCTCTCTTGTTGCGGAGCACAAGCTCCAGACGCACAGGCTCAGTAGTTGTGGCTCACCGGCCCAGTTGCTCCGCGGCATGTGGGATCCTCCCAGACCAGGGCCCGAACCCGTGTTCCCTGCATTGGCAGGCAGACTCTCAACCACTGCGCCACCAGGGAAGCCCTCTCTGTACATTTTAGGTCAACTTTTCTGTAAATCTTAAACTGCTCTAAAAAAATTAAGTGTATTAATTTTTAAAACACTAGTTTGTAGGGAAGTGGTTGAATTTTATTAAATAACTGGTTAGTAAATAACTTTTAAATATTAATGTATTCAACCATTAGTAATACTTTCATTGAAAATTGGTTAAAAATGAGAAGGATTTTGGCACTATGTATTTCATTTATATTCTGATATCAATTACCTTTTTACCATAGAATTAAAATCTTAAGGTTATCATCAAATTACAGAGTTTTATTTGGCGTTAAGATTCTAGAAACTCTTTAAAGGATTAGGTCTAGTTAGCAACAGGACTATGATACTATCTCTAATGATAAAGGAAAGAGCTTAATAGCAAAGCTCTCCTCAAATCCACACTTCTAAATTTTGATTTTCTGCTTTTCTGCTGAAAGAATAGTTTAATTTCACAGAAAACAGTGGTATCCTTAAATGTCATGTGAGTATGTTTTTCACTTTTTTAGGATCAGGAATTCTCATCTTTGTTTCACTCAATTATAACAAATAAGATTGAATCCAAACCATTCATCACAATTCTACCTGAGGGACCTTACATGTATAAATTAACAGAAAGGTTCCAATTTAAAAATATTGCTCACAACAATAATAAATATATGGCCATACTGGGAATGAATACTGGCCCATACTTGCTGAGTATTGTAAAACCAAGTATCTTGGCAGCTTCTCCTTGCAGAAGAAAGTTTAGAAATGACAGAAAGGCAATCTCCATTACAACACATTTTAATTTGTTGTTTAGAGCTCTGCGGTGTCACACTACAAACTTATAAACATGATTTTTTTAAATGCCTTTGGAAAATGTCCTACTACAATATTTATAGCACATTATATTCAAAGTATAATGCAATGACTTTTAAATCAGTTGCATGAATTATAACTCAGTGCCATGATGACATGAATAATAATGTAAAAATCAGATTCATAATTTACAAAAGTGTTGGTTGATAGATTGAAAAGTGATATTTAAATCAGGCAGTTAACATGTATGAATAAAAATTTTTAATCAACATGAAAATATCATTGTGAGATTAATGTTAGAGTTATAAATAGAAATTCATGTATTTTTCACGTTTTTGCTGCCACTGTTGATATTTAAATGACAAAAGTTTATACAATACTTTGCAGTCAACCCAAATTATTTCAGATGTGACAGAATTGACAACAGCTAAAACACACATTGAAAATATTAACACATTCATCACCAAGCATCGTGTCTTCAAGTCAAGTATCATTTGGACTTTTCCTATCTTTTTATCACAAATATATTATTTCCAAAATCTTGACCCTGACTATGGCTACACA
The DNA here is from genome assembly GCF_949752795.1 of Hyperoodon ampullatus. Classification (NCBI taxonomy): domain Eukaryota; kingdom Metazoa; phylum Chordata; class Mammalia; order Artiodactyla; family Ziphiidae; genus Hyperoodon; species Hyperoodon ampullatus. Next base: position 96,709,998 of record NC_136918.1, read on the forward strand.
CACACACATACACACATAAATAAATATATATGTATAAATGTAGATAGACACTTGGAGTAACTATGCAGAATTACATTTATAAAATAAAGTTTAAATCATATACCAACTTCTAGAAAATAATGGAGTTTTTTAGTATACTTTTATCACTAAGATATATGAAAATGGTGGTAAAGATGAATAAATGTTACCAAAGTATAACAAGGTTAATGTGGCTTTTGGTAGATTTTTATATAAAAGGCATTCTCATAAATGGCTCCTCAGAACAGTGAAAGAAGAGATAACATCCTTCGCCCATCAACTTACGTTATAAAGGAGCAGGTTCAAGGTGCTGACAAATGTACCGTTGTTCTCCCTCACAGAAATAGCAGCTGAGGACCTAAAACAAATTGAGGAAAAGGAAGGCATTGATGAGATTTTAAAAGTTTCAGTTATACCTTAATGTTAGATTTAATGCAAACAACTCTTGAGCAATCCTGACATACTTTTAACTAGGTCTGTAGTGTGCATACTGTTTAAATTACTGAACAGATAAATAATCAAAAAGCAAGAGGGACTAAGTAAAGACAAACTGTTCTTTATGATCTTTTTATTTATAAAGGAAACTTTTTTACATGTTTTATTACTTACATGAAACTTTTGCAGAAAAACCTCATTCCAAAGAAAATTGAATCTGATGCATATATATTTTCATCAATTCCACTTCAGTAGAAGTTTCATGAGATCAGGGACTTTGTTTTACTTTGTTCACTGCTGGAACATTGCATGGCACGTAGTAGGTGTATAATATTTATTGAATAAATGAATACATTTCCAAGTGCATTGAAGTTCAGGAATGTATTTAGTGGGAAAGTTGAGGGGAGCAGAGTGAAAGACTACGACCTTCTTCCCTCTGCACCTGTATCCTTTTGACTCAAGGCCTTTCTTTTCTAGTTTTCCACATCAAAATCTTGCTTTTGACCAAGTTGTTTGTCATCATTGTGCCATTAAATCATCTATGAATATTTTTTACCTGAAGCAAAATGTGTCCTCCACGTTCCCTGTGACTAAGATTAAACAATAACTTTACTTTTGTGATAGAAAACCCTAGAACTGGAGAGGGAAAGTTCTTATTCAATCACCTCATCTTGTCAAAAATATTTCACAAATCCATATGGTTATATTGTAACGTGGATGTATAACTGTCTTGGAGTATGTGCTTTGGAAGTAATGAATGAATACATGACTATAAACAAAAGGCAATGACCGCAGTCCATGTCTGAAGCTCTTTGGTTCTGGGTGATACCACCTTTCCTGGGAAGCAGCAGCAACTGTGCAGGTGACACCTCAGCAGGAGGCATGGAGACCTCAGATTCTGGGCAGCAGAGTCCACCAGTGAGAGATACGGCAGAGAATGAAGCCAAACAAGACCCAAAAATGCAGTGACCAAATGCTCTACACACTGGAAACAGGACAGGCCCTTCTGGACTGCATAAGCACCCAGGGTTCTTGGGTTCTTGGGCAGTTTTGAAGGGAGCTAGGAGAACCCAAGGCAGACACCTGATTAGTTTAAGTCAATTTTAATTGGGGGGTGGGGATTAAAACTGAGCTGTTGATATGCATCATAACAATAACACTTACAGATGGATAGAGAGGTAGATAGGTAGGTAAGTAGATAGATAGATAAGACCTTATATGGTTTCCATTAGATTGAGTTTAGCTATTCTCAACAAATCCTACTATCTTTATAAGTCCCTCAAGGGTAAAAATGACTCAAACCAAAAGACAATATGAGAAAGCAAGAATAAAATGTGACTTACGAAGCAAGCTGGGTATTATTAACCAGGTATTCCAATGGATAACTACAACTAAATTTGTAAAGAAGTCCAGGTAGATAGCTGATGATTGTTGGTGGGTCTGGAGTATCAATATATCCTGAAATATTTCCTATTTGTACTGAAGTTGCATTTCCATAAGCACTGACTCCAGGAATTGTGGATACCTGTTAGAATGGTAGATCAAGCTCAGTTATTAAATAGTTACATGTAAATCTAGGCATTTCATATGCAAAATAAAACATTAGACAGATCATTTCTAGGGTCTGTTGCAACTATAACATGGCATGGTTTTGAAATTATACACATATAATGCTACTTATAAGTGATCATATGTCTTTTTTTTCTTCCTCTCATAAAGAGGGTGATTTTATTCTTTTTAAATTAGTTTTTATTGGAGTAGAGTTGATTTACAATGTTGTGTTAGTTTCAGGTGTACAGCAAAGTGAATCAGTTATACATATACATATATCCACTCTTTTTTAGATTCTATTCCCATGTAGGTCATTACAGAGTATTGAGTAGAGTCCCCTGTGCTATACAGTAGGTTCTTATTAGTTATCTATTATATATATATATATATATATATATATATATATATAGTGTGTATATGTCAACCCCAATCTCCCAATTTATCCCCCCTGTTCTCCCCTGGTAACCATAAGTTTGTTTTCTACATCTGTGACTCTATTTTGTAAATAAGCTCATTTGTAGCATTTTTTAAGATTCCACATATAAGCGATATCATATGCTATTTGTCTTTCTCTGTCTGACTCATATGTGTATTTTAACTAAATAAAACTTCATATAACCAAAGACACTATACTCATATTTCATAAATAAGAAAGTAGAGAGACTATATGTCACTCGTTGTGCTACAGCAAGTAATTTGAAAACGCTCATGGGTAAAGTCCAAATTCCGTGGCATGGCCTAGAAGACCCCTGTTAATCTGATCTTGTTTTCCATGTTAGCTTCACATCTCCAGACTCCCACTCTTGGTTAATAATGTCCCAGCCCCAAGGCCCTTGTTGCTCTGGCCTTTGTGCATACGCCTCCTGCCTCCACTCTCCCCTCCTCCCCTGGATCTCATCTTCCCTGGAAACTTCTCCTGATACACCCCACAGCTTCTATTCATGCAGTCACAGTGCATGAGCAGTCTGACTCAGCACACCCCCATCCATAATCAGAGCTCTTTGTGGGCAGGGGACCCTCCTGGTCTTGTTTGCCTTTGTCCCTTCAGCATAGCTCAGTGACACCAGCATCTTGGGGTCCTCGAGATAAATTCTGAACAAATGAATTAAGGTCACAAATTTTCTTAGGGTCGATCTTCTCAGGGTCTTCCTCTGTGGTACATGGAGATTCTCATCCCCTTCCAGGACAATAGTTCATAGGTGGGTTGCAGAGGGATCATGAACTCCTAGAATTTATATAAAAATATTGTCCATGTGTATATTTTCCTGGGACTGATTAGCTTTCATTTCTCCAATCCCACTAAAATTTAAGAACCAGCATTTCAGGAATAATCAATAATGTTCTTGACCTTCATAATACAATTGAGCTTCTCCCACCATGTCAAATACAATATGATGCTCAATTAATATTTTTAGCAGATATTATGGAGACCTGTAACATTTAATTTTCAACAATAGAATACACTTTATACATGAACCTAGGAGCACATGGGCAAAGCTGAAGCAATTATCTAGCTGACTCATGAAGAGAACCAAAATCATTATGAATGAAAACATTTTGATTCTAATCCAGATGATTTAGTAGTCTACTTAATTTTTCCCATACAGGACTATCCTTGGAGCAAACTCCAAAGGTGGTGACATCTAAGACAAAAATAAAAAACGAAGTGATTCTTCCTCTCTACACATCGTTTGCCTGACTGGCTAGCTAAACATGCAAATTCCATCTGCAAAAAAAAAAAAGTATATACATATATTTATATATATACACATAATATATATCTCAATTTTTATACCACAGTAATTCAGCTCTAAAAAAAAAATGAAGGTACACACATGAACACGTACACACACACACACACACATACACAGGCTTTGTCTGGCATTTCTCCCAAATTGTTTTTCCAGCAGCAGGGTAAGACTGAAGTCAAGAGTAGAAAGCTCCTTGAAGGAGAGGCCTTGGGCTACCGTGGGAGGAGGGGCAGTGGTGCTGCTCTCCACATGGGCTCCCTCCCTCCACACGGAATTGGATGTGTAATAATCAACCTGCATCACTCTCCCTCACTCTCCCTTAGGCCCACTTCATAACCTCTCTGCACACAACCCAGAGAGATGAATAAACGTTTTCAATAAAAAGAGTCAACAATACTCAAGCTGTAGACTTGGAAATGGTCATGGGCACAATATTCTAACTGCCCTCTGGGAAAAGATAAAGGAGATTCAAAGAAATCTCTTTTTCCTGTCTCCTATCTCCCACCACGTTTTAAAAGCCCTGCCCTTAGAATAATCAAGCTTTCCCCCTTAATCCCAAACAATAATTTATCAAGAGGAAAAAGTGATCTCTCCTTCTTCACTGGGCTAAGTGGTCATGCTCATTGAATCTTCTTTTTGTCTTTGCTAGGATTAACCAATAAGACTATATTTAAACAAGCAAAAGAAAAAAATAGTGCTAAATGAATTTTAGTATAACACCCTCCAAATCACAATATTTTTACTTCAATTAATTTTAATTCCCAGGAGAGTGAATGCCTCTTTCAATTCTATTTTTGGTGTTCAATGCACGCATAAATAAATGAATAGTGTAGACTAGTGGTTCTCATTCAAGGTGGAAATATTTGAAGTGGTGTTTTGATTTTCACAATGACTGGAGAGAGCGTGCTACTGGGATTTCATGGGTAAGATTGTGTATGATAACATTTTGAAATTCAAAGGACAGTCCCACAGGATGAAGAATTTCACACTGGAAATGCTAACAGCCCTCTTTTACAAAACACTGGTGTGGATCATTCAATGGTAAACATGATACCTAGAAGATTCTAAGTTTCTCATTCTATATTTCATCTTTCTTCCTGAATGAGGTCACTAAGAAGCAATAGGCCAAGTGATCCATTGCCAAACTCACTGGAATATAAAAGATACTGCCATAAAAAGCATGAGGAACATAGCTAAATGATAAACTGTAGAGACATATTCCTCAGCGTCACTCACACAAAATAATGTTGGTTAGAGTAGCACAGTTAATCTCAGGTCCCTCAACCACCAGCTACAATAAACAGAACCACTATTGGAAAATAAAATTGTATGATTGGGAGCAGAAGCCTCAAACAGGCAAAGGAAAGCTATTTGTTCAGTTTTATTGGAATTTTTTCCCAAAAGATAGATTGGGCTTCTGATTATTTCATGAAATTGGGAGGTTTTTTTTTAGTTATGAGCCCCAAACCTAGCACACAATTTCACACTAATCTTACCACTAAATTGTTTCCACAGCCCTCCAAGGTGCTGAGATTGATGATGAAAATGACCACCGCAGGAAAGGTGTTGTTATTGATGAACCCCCTGCAGTGGGAATCCCCATGCCTTCCATTCAGTGCCAGGTCTGTTTCAGAATAACCGGAGAAAAGTACTGTGCAAAAATTAATCTTCATTGTAATGGTCTGGACCCCACAGTAGACATTGATGTCTCTTTCAGCTGAAATAAAAAATATAAAAAAACAAACAAATCACAAAAGCACAGCATGGGGTCCAAGAATAACTTTAAAAACCCCTGAAGTATTTTCATCCCCTTGGTCTATTTAAGTCTTTGATTTAGTTAGTTCAGGAGAGATTTTTTTTTTTTTTTTTTTTTTTTTTGCGGTACGCGGGCCTCTCACTGTTGTGGCCTCTCCCATTGCGGAGCACAGGCTCCGGACGTGCAGGCTCAGCGGCCATGGCTCACGGGCCCAGCCGCTGCCGTGGCATGTGGGATCTTCCCGGACCGGGGCACGAACCCGTGTCCCCTGCATCGGCAGGCGGACTCTCAACCACTGCGCCACCAGGGAAGCCAGGGAAGCCCCCTTCAATAACTATTTTTTCCCCTCCGTAGGATGCTTCTCCTATTCCCAATCTTTGTCTGAGGAACTCCTACTCATCCCTCAGGTCTCGAATTTCATTGTCTTTTTCCCAAAGACTTTCCTGATCCCAAATCTAAATTATGCTACGCTGTCTTATGTTGTCGAATTGACTTGGAATCTTATATGTATTTGTATAATTTTCTCAATAAATTGAAAGTCCCAGAAAGCAGGAAGCTATGATATTCATTGCTGTACTCCAGTGAGTAATTAATTAATTACTCACATAAAGTATGGGGCAATAGACTGCTCTAAGGATGTACAAAGTAGTGGTCCTTTTTCTTAGGTAGATCACAGTCCATAAGAGGAGATAGATGTGGCCCACATTTACAGAAAGATTGGACAGAGAACCACGGGGTGGCATAGAAAGAGAACCTTACCCAGACCAGTTGATTAGGAACAGCTTCCTGGAGAAGATGGCATTGAACTGAGTTTTGAAGTATCGGTAGGAGTTAGCTACAAAAAAGGGTGGGAAGCTTACAGCACAAAGAGGACAGCATGAATGATGACAGAAGTGTGAAATAAATATGCTCAGGCTGGTTAGGATCTTGACAGTTCCATTTTCATTTGAATTTAAAAAGCAAGGAGGAAATGGTAGGCAATGAGGCCAAGTAGCAAGCACATAGGCAAGATCACAGGAAACCTTCACATACAAAATGGTCTCTGTAAGGTAGCAAAATGTCTACTTAAATGTGAAATCAAATTCTCAACTACTAGAGCGTGCACTAAGAACTCTTTATGCCTGGGGAAACAGAGAATGAGTATCATTGCATTACTTGGCATACCATAAATGTATGCAAGTTAATACATATCATTAAATATGTTACAAAAGAGGTATCACTCCCTTAACTTAAACCAACTAAAGATTTTAGCTTCCTCACCTTTGTTCGAGAATTAATTGATGCCTATGCTAGCTTAACAATGGCAGTGATTGCTTTGTCCAGACATAGTGTTCTCTTCCGTTTTCTGCTTTATGACTCGAGACTTGTAAACCCTGTAGTGGAACTGAATTTGCTACAAGCTGATCCCACTGGGAGAAATGATAACAAACTAAAGACTTTACAGTGTAAGAAAGGATCTGTTCAAATCCATCCTAACCTAGCTTTCTAAAGACTTTTCACTGTCCCTTCCAAGGAACACATTTTTCCCTGGTTGTAGATACTAAAGACATCTATTCAGCACAACTTTTCCATTTGTGAGGCTTTGAGGGAAACAAAAATGCTACTTCAAGTTGCCAAAGAGCAACTTCTGCCAAAAGTAGATAAATTTTTTTCAGTTACTGAATAACAGTTGCTCTCAACAACTGAATTTTTTTAGCCTTTTTATTGTCCAATCCCTGGCCTGAATTGTAATATCCCTTTGAACAACACTGCAGTATTAAACAATCCAATGAATACAAGCTAATGATAAAAAAATAATCAAGGAATAAACATCTTTAGATGTTTGGTTTCTAGTGTTTTCTATCTAAAGATACTAAGTATGTCTAAAATGGTAGGCCTGCATACAGAGTTTATGTGCAGTTATGGTGCCAAAAGGGTGATTTTTCCCCTGATATTTAACCGAGCTAAGTTATTCATAGGAAATTTAAAAATGCAGTATTCAACTGAATTCAGATAAAAATAAAGAGATGTTCTGCACTCCTCTTACCTACCAATCAGGCAATGAGTTTGTCTCAGATTTTCTAAAATTATGCAAGTTTAAATATCCTGTCACACTAAATATCCTGTCACCATCTATCTCACCATGTACAAAAACATAGCCTGATATGGGGTTCATAGAATATGGTTACCTTATAAATGGAGTAAAAAGGGAATGGATCCAATTCTGTATATGTGAATAAAAACATCACTCTACCTATTTATCTCCAAGAAAGTTCCATTCCTAGAACACCTAATATACTTTTCCCTTTAGACATAATTAATAACAATATATTCTCAGCATATGATTCACATATTTAACAAACATATCTATTTTCTTTTTCTCAACAATTCCATACTCAACTGGCTTACATCCAATGGCATCCAGATGAGGCTAATGATTCCTAGTTTTTGATACATGGAATGATTTTTATCTCATCTCAATACTATTAAGTTTGAGACCTACATTTCCTTTCAGTAGTGTCAGAATATTTAACATGTTCTAATTATTACCTGGATTAATAAGGGCACAGATCAATGCAAGTATTCAAATAATTTGCACACATATATTCTGCAACACAAACACCCCAGAATTGAACTGAACTTAGCACTGCAGTGCAGTGGCTCAAAAATGTTCCTTCACTATTGACCTGAAAATGTAAAAATCTGTATGAAAAGCAATTCTGGGTGTCATTGTAGATTGTATAAAAAGGGTGGGGTGCACAGGAGTTGAACACACAAAATCAGTGCCATCAGTTTTACACAAGCTAGAGGCTATTTGGTCCTATTTATTTTCAAGATCTAAACTACATGTCACTTCATGTTAACAAAGTATCCCAAAAAAGCATTTGTTTATATACAGTATGTTAGTCTCTGTGCTAAACTCTGAGGATAAAGACATTAACAGGACTCCTTCACTTCAAGGACTCATGGTTGGGTAAAGGACACAGAGAAAAAAACAGACAATTGCAATGCAGTTGATAATGATATGACAGAGGTTTGAATACCACATTATATACAGACATGTCTTGGTAGGGCACAGCTGTTTGGAAGGGATTGTTGGGAAGAAACGAAACAGTTCCAACTGGCTAAATTTTATAAGAAATTGATTAGATGATGGCATGAAAAGAAGGGGATGTCAAACTTATGGTCAAGTTTCTAGCATTAGTGACTGGGTGGATTATTCCCTGAGATAAGGAATACAGGAGGAAAAAGATGATGAGCTCAGTTTTTGAGAGGCTGAGGTACATATGGGACATTCAAGCAGAAATATACAGCAGGTAGTTGGAAATAAGAGTCTAATATTTAAAGGATAGAAAAGAGTAAGAATTATAAATTTGATAATCACCAATACTCAGTACATCAATTATAAACAATAATAATAGATGAAATACCCATTGAGAGCACTCAGGTAATAGAAATGGGCTGAGAAAAGAAAAACAATTTCTAAGGCTTCCTTTTATAAGACTTAATTTTTCCAATGATATATAGTCATTCTCTTCTGCTCTATCCCACATCACGCTAACTATGAGTCTACAATAACACCTACATTATACCTGGGAGTGGATATTTGCTTTCCCACTAGATTATGAACTCATTGAAAGCTCTGGGTTTTCCCAGCATGCCTAACAAACACTCAGCAAGTGCTTATTAAAATATGTTTAATTAAACTCTTTCACAAACAGCATGCATGATTTCTAACTTTTTAATATAAACTTTCAAGATTCACAAAGAAAATATGTGCTCAATGATATAGGTTCATCTTGACTGTTCATCCAGAACTCATATTTCCTATCTGTACTCTGCCAACTACCTGAGATGATTCCTGTTTTCAGACGTTCAGAGGAAAATCAAAATTCTCTATGTCAGATATTTTCTAATTCAACACACTAAATAATATGAAATTAATGGATTTTTGCTATTTAGCTTCTTTTTTTTTTTTTTTTTTTTTTTGGTACGCGGGCCTCTCACTGTTTTGGCCTCTCTCCCGTTGCAGAGCACAGGCTCCGCACGCGCAGGTTCAGTGGCCATGGCTCACGGGCCCAGCCACTCCGTGGCATGTGGGATCCTCCCAGACCGGGACACAAACCCGTGTCCCCTGCATCAGCAGGCAGACTCTCAACCACTGCGCCACCAGGGAAGCCCCATAGGTATTTAGCTTTTTTAAGTGCATTAGTCTGGCAATTAATTATCTTGCTTTATTATTAATAATAAATTCTTAAAATCATTTCCTCTTAGCAGCAAGGGATTTGCTAATCCTTACTGTCATTAATAGCAAGCAAGTGCGTGACAGCCAGTTGGGGTTGGCATAAACACTGTGGTATGTAGCAACATAAAGCTGGCAAGACATCATGAGTACCAGGCTCCAATCAGCACTTCTTATGAATATGCATTACAGAGAATCTTATTAGAATGCAGATTCTGATTCAGTAGATCTGGGATGGGGCCTGATATTTACATTTCTCACAAGCTCCCAGGTGATGCCAATGTTGCAAGTGAAGGGGAGCAGAATATGCCACCCCAAAATATGCCTCTTTGGCATAAGGATTACCTTAACTTGATTATTTTTAAGAACCAGCAGGGATTTCCCTGGTGGCGCAGAAGTTAAGACTCTGCACTCCCAATGCAGGGGGCCCAGGTTCAATCCCTAGTCAGGAAAATAGATCCCACGTGCATTCTGCAACCAAGAGTTTGCATGTCACAACTAAGCAGCCCATGTGCCACAACTAAGACCCAGTGCAACAAAATAAATAAATAAATATTTTTTTTTAAAAAGGAAAAAGAAATGGCAGACATAGGAGAATCCCTGAAAACAAATGGAAGTTACTCTTCTGAAAGAGACATTTACATTTATAAGGGAAATCTCCATTTGTAAGTGCATCTCCTTCTCTCTACCAGGAAGGAAGAGGGGAACTAAACCTCCAGAAACTCTTACAAATGGAGGCTATAGACCTAAATCTGCATAACAACCGTACTCCTGTTTACTGTGATTTACCTGATGACCTCCCATAACTGGCTTCCCCACCACCACCATCGCTTTTGTCTTTAGCTTGAGATGGTACTTAAGGTAGTGGCTCGGGCCATTTCAGGGAGTTACTCAGTTTTCCTGGGTATCACCCAGGAATATAGCAGGTTAACATGTTATTAAACTTCTATTTTTTTCCCTATTAATCTGTCTTTTATTATAGGGGGCTTCAGCTAAGAACCTAGAAGGGTAGAGGGAAAATTATCTTTCCTCCCCTACACAAGTCTCTTAACCAACTGAGTTACTTAGTCATAACTATACATTTTGATTGGGCAGGAATTAATCTTTAGGTGGGTTCTATCAGGTGGGATTAAGCACTCACCAAACTGTATGATTTATAGGCTTACAAGAGGGAGAGGTGTGGATGAAAAAGGGACAGGAAAGAGAGAGAAACAAATTGTAAAGGGCATGAGTGTGTGTCTGAGTCCCTTCCTTTTTGAGGAACTAACTGGTTTGAATTACAATGAAAGAGGGTTGTGAAAGACTTTGTGAGACTGAACCCAAATGAGTCTACTTTAGTGCTCAGGTGGCAATGTGTGAAATAAAATTGGGAAGAGGGTCAGTCTTCTCCTTCCCCACCTCTACCCCAGGCTACAAACCATAGCAGTTTAATAACCAGAGGAGCGGGACAGTTACCTCAAATGGCAACTAGGCCCTGGGCACTCCTCGAAACAGTTGAAGGAGACCTGTGAGGCTGCGTGAGTCTGTTGTGAGGAACTGACGGCTCTGTGCAGTTCAGACGCAGGTATTCCCATGAATATGATTGCACCTGGATCCATGGGCTGGTTTATACACACTTAAAGGTAGCATTGGTTTAAAACTGATTGTATGAACCAAAACCTATTCAGTATAATAGGAGGAGTCTTTTCTGTATGCTGAAGACTGCGCTGCTTTGTAGTACCACAGAAATCTCACCTGGAAATACAGGACACTCATCCCTCAGTATCCATGGTGGATTGATTCCAGGACCACCCTTGGATACCAAAATTTAAAAGAAATCCATGGATGCTCAAATCCCTTATATAAAATGGCATATGCAGTATTTGCATATAACCTATGCACATCTTCCTATATATTTTAAATCATATTTAGATTACTTATAATACCTAATACGATGTAAATGTTATGTAAATAGCTGTAAATACAATGTAAATGCTATATAAATGTTTGCTGGCATGCAGCAAATTCAAGTTGTGCTTTTTGGAACTTTCTGGAATTTTTTTTCTGAATATTTTCATTGAGGTTGGTTGAATCCACAGATGTGGAACCCATGGATATGGAAGGCCAACTCTAATTTATTTCCTGGACTCCAAGAGATATTCCAAGACTATATAATCTTAGCAGATTATAAAAGTAATTTATATATCATTTCTACTTCTATCTCTATAAAATGAGAGTAGCAATATTTGGCACAACATAAACTTAAAATTGCTTAGAAAACATGTTATATTTGTTGTTTTAACACAATTTTTAAAGCTAATTCTCCTCAAGATTTTATACAATATTGAGCAAGAAGTTTAAAAGGGATATTGATATTTCATCTACCCAAAATACCAGCAGCTGATGAAGAATTTAAAGTGGATTAGGAATTCAGGTTTCCCCTCTGTATTGAACAGGTTCTTCACCACCTCAGTTTTCCCCTTCTGTTTCTCATTAGCAAATGCAAGCTGTTGTCTGCAGGGCTGAAAGAAATGCATACACAGTCCTCGATAAACTTTGCAGGCTTCTATTCACCCTTGCTAGAACTTGAAGAGTTTGGTCATCTTTTTCAAGCAGAAAAAAGCATATAGGTTTTACTTATACAAGTAGAGGAAATGAAAAATCCATGCAATAAAGGACTTTGTTATTAAAATAAAGAAGAACAATTCAGAACTCTGAATTGTTCAGTCACTGAACTTGCTGACTAATTCCTCTTCTCTCCACTGCACTTTATCACTGAAGGTTAATCAGGATGTGATCTGCAATCGCTGTCTCGATCAGTTCTTCTGCCTCATGTGGTGTAGTAATTGCAGCCACAGCTGCAAAGCGAAAGTAGGCATCCTCTTCACAGCTTGGAGACCAAAACACTACTACTATGTAGGAAGGCAGCAGAATTGGCCTTTCTTACCTACACAGAGAGACAGAACATATTCCCTGGGATAATTATTCCATAATCCACTCTTACTTTGTCTTTGGGCACAGAACAGTGCAATGGTTAAGCAAAGCCTAACACAAAATCAGGCAGCTCATTTTACTTTACCTGCCCATGAAGTCTATCACTGAAATAGGTCATTCTCTATTTTATTTCCTGGGGAACACTGGTACTCATTGAAATATTAATAAATATTATCAGAGAAAAAATTTCCTTAGTCAAGCTGGTCCTGAAAAAGCTAAACAAATTTTCCTACCATATGATTTTTCAAATTCTTTAATGTAGCAGTTTCCATCATGATTCTCCATTTACACATAATTTTTAAATTTCAGTTTTATTGAGATACAATTGACATACGGCATTATATAAGTTTAAGGTGACAGCATAATGACTTGACTTACACTTATTGTGAAATGATTACCACAATAAGCTTAATTAATATCCATCATTCATATAGACACAAAAAAAGGAAAAAAATGCTTTTTTCCTTGTCATGAGAGCTTTGAGGATTTACTCTCTTAGCCACTTTTAATATATTTTAAATATAGCATACATCAGTGTTAACTATAATCATCATGTTGTACATTACATCCCCAGTATTTATTTATCTTATAGTGTTAAGTTTGTACCTTCTGACCACTTTGATCCATTCTCCCATGCCCCCACCCCTGCATCTGGTAAGCACAAATCTCTTCTCATTTTCTATGAGTTTTGTTTTTGTTTTTTAGATTCCACATATAAATGAGATCATATAGTATTTGTCTTTCTCTGTATGACATTTCACTTAGCATAATAACATTTGCAGTCCATCCATGTTGTCACAAATGGCAGGATTTCCTTCTTTTTTATAGTTGAATAGTATTCCATTGTGCGTGTGTGTTTGTGTGTGTGTGTGTATCTCACAACCCATTCATCTGTTGATAAACACTTTGGTTGTTTCCATGTCTCAGCTATTGTAAATAATGTTGCAATGAACATAGGGTACAGATGTCTCTTTGACATAATGATTTTGCTTCCTTCAGATATATACCCAGAAATGGAATTGCTGGATCATATGGTAGTTCATTTTTATTTTTTGAGAAACCTTTGAACTGTTTTCCATAATTGCTGCACCAATTTACATTTCTACCAGCAGTGCACAAGGGTTCCCTTTTCCCACATTCTCACCAGCATTTATCTGTTGTCTTTTTGATGACAGCTATTCTGACAGGTGTAAGGTGACATCTCATTGTGGTTTTAATTTGCATTTCCTTGAGGATTAGTGAGCACCTTTTCCTGTGCCTACTGTCCATCTGTATTTCTTCTTTGGAAAAATGTCTATTCATTTGTTTGCCCATTTGTAATTGGATTATTTGGTTTTTGGTATAAATCTTTTTTTTTTTTTTTTTTTGCGGTACGCGGGCCTCTCACTGTTGTGGCCTCTCCCGTTGCGGAGCACAGGCTCCGGATGCGCAGGCTCAGCGGCCATGGCTCACGGGCCTAGCCGCTCCGTTCCTGGACCGGGGCACGAACCTGTGTCCCCTGCATCGGCAGGCGGACTCTCAACCACTGCGCCACCAGGGAAGCCCTCATTTTTTAAACTTAGTATTCACGATTCACTTTAAGGCATCATGGTTTGATGGAAAGAGCTCTAGTGTTATATCTCTGACAATTGCTAGCTTTGCAGTATTAGAAAAATTCTAATCCTCAATCTCCATATCATAAAGTAAAAATTAAAAAGTTTTGTAGGTTTATTGTAAGAAATAAAAGAGAGAATTACATAATGTGCTTAGCATTCTATACATGGAATTTATTCCTTCTTAGCACTATTTCAAATAGAATACAAAATGACAAGTCATAAAACATTGACTTACGTTCAGTTTCCCATGACTGGTTAGTGCACCATAAAACAATGTCAGGCCACAAAGTTTCTGGTGTCATTAACCTAATCTCTCCTTGATTGTGCCTTTATCATTAAAGATTTCTTTAGAGGCTTGAAAGTTTAGGCTGACCCTTACATATACTATCTTCTAAAAGAGGGGCTAGTTCCAGAAGGTATCCATTAGTTGCAGAGGCCAAATGCATTTATCTGTATGTTTCACTTTGGCCAAATAATTCTTTGGTACTCTAAAAGTCAACTATGGATTGCATTTTATTCTTGGAAGAGCATAATTATAATGTCAGTTGGGCATGAGTCTATTCCCTGCTACTAGCTTAGATAGGCAAGAGTTAACTACCTTTAAAATTAAATGGTATCCCTTTAAATTTAAAATGAATTAGGCCATGGTGGTTCACTTGGCTTAAGGATAAATGGCATGGAAATTAAAGAAAATAGTTCTAATGTCATGAAACAGCAAAGGTCAGATAGGGTGAGATGATTACTCTCATCATTATGAACATTACTTTGCATTTAGATAGCTCCTCTCCTTTGCCAGACTCATTCTCATTCTAGCCCATTGCTTAGTATCTGAGCAGCTTGTGGAGCTCCTAATGACATCAAGGGTGATCCTGATGTGGAAGAGAAGCCACAGGTCAAGAGGGGAGTGAGCAATTAACCTTCAGGCTTAATTTGCTCACTCTGGTCTTTTGCAAACAACCTGCAAAAATGGGCTTACTTGAAAAGACTACCCATATAAACTTAAAGCCTCTCATGGAACTTTTGATTTATCTAAATTCTAGATTTTTTAAATATAAATTTTAAATTGCAACAATGTGTGTGTGTGTGTGTGTATAAATTTGGAAAGTTTGGATATTTGTTGTCTAAGCCCAAAAGTACTAAAAGTGCTAACATGTGTAAGGACAAATACAAATTTTAAAAAAGAGGTTTAATTCTCCCTGTTGAAAATAAAGGAAGAGACCATTCATATCAGAAAACTTGTAAGTACTTTCTCTTCTCCTTGAAATATATATAAATCCTTTTGAAAACTAGATAGGACTTTTGTCAGCTTTACGATGCAGGGACGTCTTTCTCAAGGACTTGGGAACCATCTCTTAGAAATGTAAACATCAAGGAAAATAGTATCCTTATCTCACAGTCTGGGGAGGGTGGGAGCCTCACTTCGGTGGGAGCCTTGCTCCAAATCACAAAAGTACCTCCTTTCATAAAGATATGAGAATTTTATCTTCCCTCTGGAGAAAGCTAATACACTAACACAGATGGTCACCTCAATTACCAGATAAATTCAGGATGAACTATACGTGACAAATGGTGTTGTCGAGTCCTCTTACTTGAGGACTGATTATTATTTATTTTGAAAACATGTATGCAATGGGTTGCCTCTGCTTGACTATGTAAAAGAGTGAGATTCCTTTCTGTCTTTGCAAACTTTTAATGAATTGCCTGTGTTGAGCATCACATTCTGGTTTAATGCTTATTCAATGATAAATGTGTTCTCATCTCTACTATCCTTGTGGAAGGAATTTTTGGGTTGGGAGAAGATTTTGTTTTTAGTTATATTTCCCCAAACATGACTGTGCTTTTAACTGGAATAATAGATTCAAGAAAATAATAGAATACTGTCAGCTGTTCTCAATCATAATGCATATGAGACTCATCAGCAGGGTTTAAAATACAAATTCCCAGCACCATATTCAGAGATTCTGACACTACATATCTGGGGGAAAGCAGTGAAGTCCACACTGAACGACTATCTCAGGTGATTTTGATGCTGATGGTCAGTGGGCACCATTGTAAATGGAAGTTTTACATAATTTTTAAATGTTACCATATGAAAAATACTGCCTTTTGCTGTCCTAGTCACTCCTTGGCTTATTTACAGGTTTTATTTACCTCTACAAGTATAATACATCATCAGCTAGTTCCTCTCTGCCGAGCAATCTTCTTACATTCTGGCCTTCTCTTTTATCCATAACAGGGTAAGACTTGACTACCGTTCCCAGGCCCCAGCCAGGCCTCTGGCCCCTCACTCTCTGAGGGCCTCTGCCTTCCACTTCAACCAAGAAGATGAACACAATTAGCATCTCTCAACTTCTCTGCCTCTGTCTTTTATTTCTCTTCTCTCCTAAATCAAACAAACAGCTGCCACTTTTCCAAGGTTAACTCCTCCACCTGTACCTTTGATCTCTTCCATATTTTCTTTCCTCATTACATCAATTATTTCTTTGTTAGTATTCCTAGTCTCTGAATACTTACCCTTTGCTCATGTAGACTCAGGTGTCTCTAGTCCTCTAATTCAAAAATCTCCTTTCTCATTTAAACTGCTGGCTCAGTTTACTCCTCCCTTTCTTTCACCACCAGGGTTATTTAAATAGTAGTCTATTTCCACAACTTTCCTTTTCCTACCCCTCATTCATTGTTCACTCACTGCACAGGGATTCAACTCTCACACAGCTATTTTCAGTTTCAACCTCTCTCCTCGGACCCAGGTCCATATTTCCTACTTCTGAGTAGAGCACTTCAAAGTCATTATTTTCAAACCCAAACTTCCTTTCTAAAACATGCAAATGCCCTATACTTTTGGCGTCAGTTAACAGTATCGACATCCAGTTATCTAAGTTCAAAACAACCTCTAGCCTTCTCTTTCTCTCACTTCCCAAGTCAAATCAGTTCTCAAGTTCTGGAGAGTCCACCACAAAATACTGCATCTCTTAATAACTGTCTCCTTCTACTGCTTCCACTGCCACTGCCTTTGTGACATTTCTCTCTGCCTTTAGTCTCTTCTAACTTGATTCTGTCCTTCATATTTTCCCCACTGTCTGCTTTCTGAAACAAAATGTGACCACATCAAATCCTTAAAAAGGTATGTTTAAAAAGATGCAATGGCTCTTCATTGCTTACAAAATGAAGACAAAACACTTTTATTACACAAATAATACAAAAAGTATCCTTGCCAAAACAATTGAACCTGAATTTATTCAAACCTCTAGCTCTCATTAGTTGACAGGTTATACAGGAAAAGAGGAGCATGTTAAATGACACATAAGAGTTACAGTCAACCAGATCCAGAGTGTTGGAATTCTAAGAAACAAATTACCAAGTTATTTAAAGAGATAAATGGCATTTCAGAAAAGCAAGGGACTTCTATAAATTAAGACAGACTTAAACATGTCAACAAATGCACCAGGTGGATTTAGAGGCAAATTGGCTGAGTATAAGATGATATTGAGTAATTATTGTTAAGTTTATTAGATATACAAGTGTAATGACTTTTTAAAGTTCTTTTCACTTATATATATAATGAAACATGAATAATGAATTTATTTTAAAATATTTCAGAGATGGAGGTAGTAAGAAGGAGAGATAAACAAAATTTATAAATGCTGACAACTGATGAAGCTGTATGATTACTATGAGTGCTTTTTTACTAATCTCTACTTTTGCATATGTTTGAAATTTTCCATAGTAAAAAAAAAATCCTATCATTTGTGGTATTCAAAATCATTAAGAACCTTGCCTTAACTTACCTTTGTAAACTTGTCTTTGGACATTCCCCATCCTGACCTCCTTATTTTACTTAACCTGTCAAGTACTTTCATACTAGGTCTGGGCTCATGAAGCCATTCCTACATACTCTTGTCTTTATTCTGGAGCAAGCCAGATTACCTCTCCTCAAATAAATTAGAAACTTCACATCAACTACCTAACTACCTACTGATTGCTCTATGTAGGTGTGTTGTTACTCTGGCATGCTCCAAACACAGGAGCATGTAAAACATTGCAGAAGGTATTTCAGTTTGCAATACATAAGTAGAAAAGTAGTTTCAGATCTTCTAGTTCTTATTTTATAACTATTGAACTGTGGTTCTATAACTTTAGCTGATATAAAAAGATGACTACTTAAGTGAAACCTTAAATTACCTCTAAAAAGTGCAGATTTTAGGAACCTGTGGGACACGTCCATCAATATGGTCAAAATCTCATGTCTGTCATAATATTGATGGGTTGCTATGAAATGCATTCTGAAGCTGGTGTGTGTACTTTGGTGGTGACCAACATTTCATTGAAATAGTATTTTTTTGAGTATTGCATAATATTTCACAGTCATTTTCTGAGTATTCTTCCTAAATAAATTTATCAGCATATAAGGGCAATTTTTAAAGTCTGAATTAATTTTTAAAAAAAGCCCTCAATTAGACAAATTTTGAATGGCATTAGCCTCTCCCAATTTTATCAACCATTAGCCAATATTTTTCACATCTGTGAGCAGTCATTATAATAATATAAACTACAATGAACACTTTGTATGTTAATGTGGTTATAAGTTACAACTTCAGAAAAATGTCTTTTGTCATTTGCCATTTGTTAACATCCACTTAATATAGACAGATATCCCCCTCATTTTCCATATGTATTTAAATGATTTACTATTCAAACATAATCGCTCTTTCCAGATACAATTAGAGAAAAGATTGGGTTCAGACTTACCAGGAAATCTACTGTGGAGGTTGGTGTCACAATTGTAGCCATTGAACTGAGCAGACCCTGGAAGCACTCTAATTGTTAGAAGCAAGAGCAACCATATCCGTTCCATTGCAAAACCTAGAAAAGAGTTACTTTTCATGTGGACATCACCAGCCTTCACTCTCACTTGCTGGGAAGACTGAGGCTGATCTCAACTCACTGTTGGATAGGCAGGCTGTCTACATCCATGCAGGCAAAGCTCATTAAAGACCTAAGGATTATCAGAAATAATCATCAACAATGAGGCAGAGATTTTGGCTACAATATTTCAAAATTATTTTTATTCTTTGACTCGACTCCAGTTTGCAAGCGTGACAAAGTTAGGCTTTTGTAGTAGAAGAACTAAGATAGATATAAATCATAACAGTTGCAAAAGAAAGATTTTTATTATAAATAGGAAGAACTCAAACCAAGTATTTAGCAGATTAGAACAGCATAGCTAGGCAGACTGACTGATTTGGAGGTAATGCTACACTTTAAAGTACCAATATCCATAGTCAGAGGGATTTAACATTCAATAGTTGATTTTCAGAGAATTCTCAATACTCTCAATGACCAAATAATGTCAAGAAAAATTTCCTCTCAACAAAGGAATTCCAGGATACTACTACTTCTCAAAATCAATGTTTTGTATATCATTTTCCTAGGAAACACAGGAATAAAGCAAAAGGGAGAACAGAAAAATACTACGTGTAGAATGACATCCTGGTTTCTCCAATGGCTGCTCATTGGTGGTTGATAATTGATACAGAAGTATGAAAACCTTGAATTCTTAGGAGAGTGTAACAGAAATCGTCAATGTGTGTTGAACAAATACAAATTGACTTTAATACTTAAATTCCAGTCAGTCTGGTATTTAATTTTTTTTTCCTATATGGCCTTTTATTGTCCTGATAAAGTTAAAATATCTTCTAGAAGTGCCCAACTTATTCTCAGAGCATAGTTTGTGCACTGGAAAAAAATCTTTTGGGTTGGTGGTTTTGGTCTATGTATAAAAAACAAAAAGAAAAGAAAACTGCAAATGGCTTATTCAAATAATTTATTGCATTTTTAAAGCTTTGGGCTCGGGGGAAAAAAATGATGTTTTAGTTGTCCTTAAAGATCTGCCCTTAGATGATCAATCAAGTCTTTAGCAAAAGGAAGGAAATACGTCTTGCTTTTGAATCATCATTTTAATACAACATGTTTATGGTGAACTAAGTCACTTTGGTGAGGATGTGGGAAAGGAAAGCATGAGTTTACTCCCCAAAATAGACACAAAAACTATTAATTAAACAGGAGCTTCCTTCCTTAGGCACTATAACATACCACTCAGGCACAAACCTAGTCACTTCAGGAAGAACAGCCACGTGTCTGGTTAGTTCTGATCCGCTAGGACACTCCAGAAACAGAAGACTCACACAAATGGCTGACCCAGACCCTGGGGTCTCTTGGCCATGCCTATGTCTTCAATGTCTAGCTCCTCAGGACACTCCAAATAGAGGAAGACAGCTTTGCTCTTTTGGAGTCTTTGGAAGACTTTTAGGAAAGACAGCAGCTTGTGTCTGAACAGTACATCCCATCACACACACAGCGATGCAATGCCCTGCTGCTTCCTTCTCATGATGGGTCCCATCAACTCCTAGAAGGCACTGGAGACTCTAGACCCACGCTGTTGTCTCTCAATCTAGAGAAGTCTCACACCCCTAGGGATTCAGAGTCAGGAATTTTCAAGAGTGAGTTATTTTTATTATTCCAAAAGGCTTTCTAGTTTTATATTGTCTCACAGGAGAAAAATAATGCTTATCGAGTGGATGCTGTATACAAAGAAGGCAGTGTGTTGCCAGATCATTTACCTATAGTCTCTCATTCAAATCCTTATAGACACTGGAATCACCACTCCATGTATAGAAAAGGAAAAATAAGTCTCAGGATGCTAAAGTGACATGGAAAACAAGTGGAGGGACTAGAATTCAACTCCAGATCTTTCTGATAAGAGCTTGCTTCACAAGCTACCTAAATATCATCTGTTATTAAATAAATTTCATGTTATTTTGGTTGCCATTTATCATCAGTTGTTTTCTTTAGCTTTTAAAATCGTGTACCCTTTATTAGATCTTTTCATATAAAAATAAACAAATTCTTACATAGTGAATGCAATTTGTTTAATAGATGTATTCAATAATATGGGCATTGTGAGGAAGAAAATTATTTTTTAAAAAGGGAGAGGAGGTCCTGATTGTGGAAACAGTGAGAATTATTACTACAGACTAAACTGGACACATCTATGTTTAGCAAAAATGGTTAAGAAACACGTGCTACTTGAAATGGACCACTAATAGCAGTAGTAAAGTCTTTGCTTTACAACATTAGATCAGATCTGAGGTTGTCCAAAAGACATATCTCTACACTTTGAATAAGACTTAGAGCTCTGTCATGGAGATTAAAACTCTTAATAAATATTTTTTTGACAAGAAGAAGGTAGAGGTAGAAGGCAGCTTGCTTTAACAGAAAATCCATTGATTTTGATATGAGCAGATACAGATTCAAATTCCCCCTCAGGCATTTTCTAGATTTAGCATTTGAAAACCAAGATGATGATCATAAGACTTTATAAACTACAAACACGTAAAGGACATAGCACAGTCTGGACATACAGAAGGCACTCTCAATCCCGTGGAGAGGGATGGTGACAGGGTCTGTGCTCCTTTGACTAAGCCACATGCTCTGGAGCTAGACTGAATAATACAAAGGGGTCCCATGGGCTAGTAACAGCCCTGATTAGTTGCATCACATTATTATATTTATAATGTTATTTGTATTGGTCTGTGTTTTAATATTATGGTACATTAAGCAGGGGAATTTTGAAGGACACCACAACTTTTGTATAGGCAGTATCCACATTCTGATCCCTATAACATTGGCAGTGCTCATGGCATTTTCAAGACTTTGGGAGTTAATGAACTATTTTCTTGTACACTCCCCATCCTCAATCCATCTCCAACATTTGCTCTGTACATAGAAAACTTGAGTATCAACTCACAGTAGTAGCAAGCTTGGAGACGTTACTTGCCGCAGTTTCTAAAATTTTTTTCTGAAATGGGAGTGCTTGGGGTTTGGAGACTGTGTTGAGATTCTTTACACTCATTAAAGCATAATGTCTTGTTTGCTCAGACTCCCCAGCTCCTGGACATGTGCAATTCTAGACATGTGTACTCCAGTCTCAATCTGGCTTAAAAAACTTAGTTGAGCTTCATGTCACAAGGTAGAACCCAGTGTCTGTGGTTTACCCTGGGATGACCTGAAATGCTTGTGGCTCCAGCAAACTCTGATTAGAGAACCTGAGCAGAAGCATTTCCCACCTTCTCCACCATCACTAAGTGCAGCATCCAGTGACCCTACTTTGGTGCTTAACAATGTTGTACAAGACTGTCTGACGTGGTCAATATTACAAAACATTAGCAACACATTCTTAGATAACACTGACCTTGAAGACATGTATCACAAGGTTTTTGTACATCTTTCTTAACTCAGTACCTCCATAAATTTAAATTGATTGGGATAGGGGAGGGAGAGGATTGTATGTATAACACTGAATTTTAAGGAATTCAGAAGTGTTGATTTTAAAGAGACACTTGCGTCTCTTAAACTGGTATTGAGGCTCTGTGTTTTATACTTAGTGATACAAAGGAAGTCATATGCTGAGTGACTTGCTATCAAATGTCAATATTTCTCATATTAAGTTCTCATTTTAAAATAACTTCTAAAATATGAATTTCTAATTTATTTGCTTAAGATTGAACTTGGAGTCAGAAAAACAGAATTTCACTTTTAATTCTCACTCAGTTTTATATAAATTGAGATGATTCTGTCACACTGTTCTCTAGATTTTATACATTTAATAATCATTTTTTGACCCTCCTTTTATTAAGATCTGTTAAGTGCCAGATTCTGTGCTACGTTTAATATTCAACTACTAACATAGATTTAATTTTCACCCATGTTACTAATGTGGAAACTGAAGCCAAGGTTTTTAATTGACTTGCCCAGGGTCACAGACCTAGTAAATGACAGAGAAGAATTCAAAACTAAGCTTGATCTTTGGAATTATTGTAATACTCTGTTCGACTTAATTGGAGTTTGTCAAATAAATAAAATTCATGTCTTGTTAATTTTCAGAAAGTAAATTATATTAATAATGAATTCTTAAAATATGCTTTGAGCTAGATGCTTCAGATGATTGAGGCAAAATATTTTTAATATCTACATAATTGTCATGACTTTATTTCACTTAGGCAGAGTGCATAAAAAATATTATTATTTTCACAAATTGATTTAATGATACTGCCAGTGACTGTTAAGGGCTGATTATACACAAGAATTTTTTTTAAGCACTTTTCTAACCATATTTTCTAAGTATATTTTCTAACCATGATACAGGTAAATTATTCTCCTTATTCTGAGATGAAAATGAGGCACAGAAATGTTAGGGAATTTGCCCAAGGTTAAACAGACGACCAGTATGAGAATCAAGATTCAATGTACACACCATATGATCTAGAAATCCCACTCCTGGGCATATACCCAGAGAAAACCACAATTCGAAGAGATACATGCACCCCAGTGTTCATTGCAGCATCATATACAATAGCCAGGTCATGGAAGCAACCTAAATGTCCATCAACAGAGGAATGGATAAAGAAGATGTGGTACATATATACAATGGAATATTACTCAGCCGTAAGAAGGAACAAAATTGTGCCATTTGCAGAGACATGGATGGACCTAGAGACTGTCATACAGTGTGAAGTAAGTCAGAAAGAGAAAAACAACTATTGTATATTAATACATATATGTGGAATCTAGAAAAATGCTACAGATGAACCTATTTGCAAAGCAGAAGTAGAGACACAGCCATAGAGAACAAATGTATGGACACCAAGGGGGGAAAGGCAGGTGAATTGGGAGACTGGAATTGACATATATACACAACTATGTATAAAATAAATAACTAATGCCTACTGTATAGCACAGGGAACTCTACTCAATGCTTTGTGGTGACCTAAATAGGAAGGAAATCCAAAAAAGAGGGGATATAAGTATATATATAGCTGATTCACTTTGCTGTACAGCAGAAACTAACACAACATTGTAAGGCAACTATACTCCAATAAAATTTTTTTAAAAAGATTCAATGCACAATGGCTCCAGAAACCACCCTCAACTATTATATGGCACTGCCTTCCAGAAAATGACCCTTACAACAGTACCTCAAATGGAAATTTGGCGATTACTTGGTAAATTTAATCAATATTGATTTATTCCTACATTCATTTATCAAATATTATTGAATGCTTACACGTGCCTGGTAGTGTCCAGGGGAGCTGAGGTAATGCAATCAGAAAGAATTATTTGCATAGAACTTACATTCTAGTGAGGGAAGTCAGAAGAAAATGAAATCTATAAGTGGAGTACAGAGTATATTTACAATTAGTGCTATGGAGAAAAAGTAAAAGGAATGATAGGAAATTCTGGGGCGGACGAGAGGGAGTTTTGAACTTTTAAATGGTCAGGGATATAAATCAGTCCATATAAATGAAGCTCGGGGGGAAAAAAACAACTTCATTTATGAACTACCACATCTACCTGTGTTTAATTTGTACTTCACTTTTTTTTTCTCTTTAGGCATTTCCAAAATAAAACAGATTTTCAGTGCATAAATTATTCTCTGGGAATAACTTGAACACTTTGAACAGCTGCATTAACCTTTTCAGATGAATAAAGTTGGCTCTTAGTACCCAAGAAAAGTAATTTATTAAACAGCACCCCTGTGACCTGAGAAAAAGTGAATCTGTTCAAAAGTGCTTTTACCTACTTTCGAGAAAAAACTTTTGCAGAAACAATTCATCAAAATTTCATATTTCTTTAATTTTACTACCTTCATATGGGCTACTGTGTATGATACTCTTCTAGTTGGGAAGAAAAATAGAAAATTCAAACCAAAAATCATTTCTTCAAATATTTAATCGTCAATCTAAGACATGCATTTTTTTTAGTAAACTAAAGCAAATTGTTTAATCATACAGATCCGCAAAAATATGGAATGGGCTCTTCGGCATCAGTGATCACCCTAATCCTCTCATTCTCAGCCCTCCTGTACATTTACTGACCTGCTACTCTGCACAGACTTGTTGTCCCCTACAGGGGGCTTAACCTCTTTCCTGGTGCTTCTGTATGACCCACCCAAGCCTGCTTCTCAGAAGAGTTCAGAAACAGTTCATTAAGCTTTAAATGACTGCAAATAGTTTGAAGAGTTCCCAGGGAAGGGGAGGAGAAGAAATGCACGTATTTTAATAGTGATCAAAATTTAGGTTAAAAGAATAAAGCCCTACTTCAGCCTTCAAAGGAACCAACAGGACCCAGGTAAGATCTGGGACAAAAAGGCACTGAAGTCGTACAGGTAGGCAGCTGTCTTGCTCAGTCAAGTCTCACGGTGTTACATGGTCTTGCCTCTAGAAAAAGGACGTATTAGCTCACCCTCCAAAATGACCAGTTTTGCCATGCTGGAGACAATGACTATTTAATGAAGAAATCTGTTTTTTCATTGGGTGTCTAGACTGAAGCTCTATGTTCTTTATTTCTGTGTTTGCACTGGGACATTAGAGGCAAATATATATTAAAAGGAAAATGAAAATATAAAAATTTCATCAGAAATATCCATTATTATGTACATACACATTCTTTAACATAGAATGTCCTTGTCTTGCTAAACAAAGAATAAAACACACCGTGTACTTTCAGAATAATGCCTCAAACAGAGAAGGAAACAGGTTTAGTCATCAAGAAGACATTCAGAAATTTTATGACTCTAAAGATACTGATGTATACTATGAAGAAATATGAATGCTAAAGGTTGTTTCTAAGAGTAAAACCTACTCCAATTTTCTCTGACACAAAGTGAGTGCTCATTTATTTCCCTTTCCCCACATTTCTCACCTGTCTTTCTGTTGAGGGTTTTCTCAGGTAATCTATAGCATTTAAATGATCTACAGTGTTTAGTTTAGAACATTTATTCTAGCACCTTAGTTTTTGGGGTACTGACAGATTGAACTAAGTCACTCTAAAAGCTTTTTTTAAAATAATTTATCACATTCATTTTCAAGATACGTGTACATTTTATTCTTCTGAAGTATCTTTGAAGATATATTAGTATATTGACTTCCTTCATCCTTTCATGAAGTACAGTGACAATAAATTAATAATAAAGTGATAATTTATTTATCTTAAGTGCCCATTTCCCTCTAATTAATTAAATAATTGACTATTAGTGTGATCATTTCAGAATGAAAATATTTCTCAATAGAGATGATGTACAAAATACATATGAGCAGGCATAGCACAGGAATCAGCCAATCAAAAGAGACACCATGCTGATATATTCTGGCTGGATATCAATCCACCTCCAAAAAATCAAAGGTTTTTGCATGGGTACCAATAACAATAAAGATAACTTCATACTTTGGTCAACTCTTACCTAAGAACACAAGAGCCCCTTTCTATTAGTATTCCACTATTTGATATTCCTTGGTTAATCCATTCATTTATTTATTCATTCCACAAATTTTTATGAGCAATTTCTAAGTATTAGACTCAGGGCACTAAGAATCAATCCAGTGATGAGCAAAACAAACATGGTCCTTACCCTCACGGAGTTTAAAAACTAGAGAGAGGAAAACTTATTAATAATGGCATACATTAAAATATACTTAAATATATATTTGGTAAGTGCTATGAAAGAAAATAAAGAGTGCCTCAGGAAACTATAATACGTATTGACAGGAGGATGTTTCTAACACATTCAGAGGGATAGCATTCTATTGAGCAGTTAGGACCTATAGCTAGCTCATATAGTCAAAATTATCCTGGAAATTCCCAAAATTGCCCATCTTTATGTGGGATTCCTGAGTAATATAACAATATTTTGAATGAGTTTCCTCCTGATCACTTCTGTTGTCCCACAGCTCTTGATCCTTTTAGGAAGATGAGAATAGAACCTATATTAAAAGAAAAATATTGCCTAATTCTGACTTCCAAACAGCCTTATTTTAACTCAAAGTAGAGAAAATTGCATAAAGATCCATGGTTTTTGACTACTAGAGACCAAGAAGATTTTGGTTCTCAAACATCTGGACTTTAAGAGTCAGAGTTGGAAGACTGAAGAGTTTGGAAGCCTAGAGTTTGTACTAAGTCCACAGAGAAGGTGTGAGATATGACAGCCATGGTGGACACAGCAAGGGCAGTGATGCTACCTAAAGACCAAACAGATGAGAATTCCCTACTAAGGCCAATTAGGACCACATGATGATAAATGGACAAAATACCCTCACCAATACCAGGGCAATAAGTATTTTTTTTAATAGCTAATGTATAGAATAATTACTACTTTTTATTTTATTTACATAATTTTTTCCTTTTTTTTTTTTCTTTAGTTACTCCAACATCTTAATAGACTGATTCACCCATGTGGCCTATAGGCATATAGGTAGTGTATATAAGTCCATGCCACTCTCTCACTTCGTCCCAGCTTACCCTTCCCCCTCCCTGTGTCCTCAAGTCCATTCTCTATGTCTGTGTCTTTATTCCTGTCCTGACCCTAGGTTCTTCAGAAACTTTTTTTTTTTTTTTTAGATTCTCTATATATGTGTTAGCATACGGTATTTGTTCTTCTCTTTCTGACTTACTTGACTCTGTATGACAAACTCTAGGTCCATCCACCTCACTACAAATAACTCCAACTAGTAACTCGAACTAGAGTTTTAATAGTTATTTGCAACTCTACTGATCCTACCCCTCACATAGATACCAAAGGCTTCACTCCTGTTATTTGCAACTTTACTGTCATCTTTATTTAAGTTCCTCATCAATTCCTCAATCTGACTCCAAACATTCCCTATTAGTTTACCTTACCTCTTCCTTATCCACCCCCACCTCACAAAATATGTGGTCTAGCATACGCTCTTATCTCCTTTGTGGAGACTTTTCTGATTCTGGCTCCCTCCTGAATTATTTCCACTTCCAAGTTGCTTCAAACAAATTTGGCAACTTGCTAAGTATTTACAATTTGCTGCCATCTGTATTTTGACACTGGCACCAGGTTTAAACTAAAGTCAAGCACATCTTTTGCTCCAGAGCTGCTAATAATCCATGACATAGACTGCTCTCCTTGATTTTTTCAGTTGAAGAAACTGATTCTCCTTGCTTTTTTTCCCCCCAACTCTAACACTGACCCCTTACCATTCTAGTAGAAAGGGTTTTTTTGTTTGTTTGTTTTAATTTTGTGGTTGGAACTCAGGCCTACTTGAAATGTGATAACTGTGCCCACTAAGATCAGGAGAATGGCAAACCTGAATGAGCCAATGGAGTCGTATGAGGCCCCACGGGGTAGGCTGGAGCCACCTGGATTTATTTATACCCATTCAAACATCTGCTTGTATTATGATAGCTGGTTTTTAGGAGATCAAAGGAGCTGGTGTGGAAATGTTTCTATGACTGTGCAGCACACAAACATTATTTAAATGTTCCCTCAACATGTGCATATATCCAAAGCCCATTGGAGCATCAGACAGCAATAGGAGCTGGTACCATGCCCACATTTTTAGCCTTGCTCCATTATGATGGAAATAACCGGCAAGACAGAGACAGATAGCAAGGAAAGAGGTGAGATGTACTGTGGCATGGAGGCACAGTGCCTGTAACATAATATTTGAATTTCCAATTTTGTCTTGAAAAAGCAAATCAATCTGACCATGGCTCTACAATCTCCATGGCTACAGGTGATTTGTCAAAAAGCTCCTCTTCTATCTCTATGGAGATAGAGCTCTAAGGCCACATGAGATCTTAGCATTGAGATTAATCCCCCATGTGTGGAAGGCAGAAATGGGTAAAATAATCAATGTGCATGGCTGAGCAGGTTGAATGCCAGAGGCCAAAGGGTAAATGATGCCAGCAAGCAGCAATGCTTCTGGTCATTTTCCTCCCAGGATCCTGTTCCTGAAAGCATACTGTGAGTGTACTTCATGGGATGATTTTTGTAACATTCATTTATCAAATATTTTATACTATTCAAAGGACTTTGATATTTATCCATTTATTTAGAACTTACATCTCTCCTGTAACGTCATAAAGCATTAGAACTGGAAAATTCCTTTTCTCCAACATCTGCATTTACTAAAACCCAAAGAGATCTTAGATTGCCTAAAATCCTATGAGTAATTAGTAATACTGGATCCTACACTTGCTGATTTTTCACTCTGTAGCTTCTCCCATAACTCTAAGGAGCCAGCTAGGCAAGAATTTGTTCATCAGATACTTCATCAATTTTTATCTTTTATTTGTTTATATAATTACTATTGATAACCATTATTTAATAGTTATTAAACATTATTTACCAGTATTACCTTTAAATTCTCACTGCAAACTTATAAGTATTATAATTGTCCCCATTTTACAGGTGAAGAAATTGAAGCACAGGATAGTTAGATAGCTTACTTTAGGCCACTCACCTAGGATGTGGTAGAGACAGCAACTGAACCCAGGTTATCTGGCTACAGAATCTGTGCTCTTAAACCTGCACTATACTATCTCCCTACCATCTTTTTCCATACATGAAACATGAGGAGTTAGGAGAAGGGAGATGAAGAGGATATTGACTATGACTGAATAGTTAACACCAAAGAAACTAAATTTTAAACCAGAGTTATCTTGAAATGGCAAGATTAAGTGTTCCCTGCCATGGACAAAAATCAGTCTCTTGCATAATTTGAATTCACTTAAAGAGAAAGAACAAATCTTCATTTGAATGTATCCAAGATGCAAACTAATTTTAAATACAAAACCCTGTAGAGAGATATACATTATCCATGAGCTGTTCACAGCCAGGTTTTCTTCTCACAATTGAATAGATTAGTATCTTTGGAGATGAGATCTATATTATCAAGGTTACATTCTCAGATGCTGAGGCCACCATGGACTCGAACACAGTCTTGAGATGTGAAGGGCCCATGTAGATATTATTTTCTCATAGTTTTGTTTTACTTTCTCTCTCCATCCATCCATCTATCTGTTGTTGTGGTGATGGTGATTGTTAAATCATTTGGTATTAAGTTTCAGACATTTTGGCCCTAAATATTTCAGCACACATCTCATAAGAAAAAATGGACCATCTCTACATAACCACAATACCATTACCAAACTTAAGAAAATTACAATTAACTCATAATAGCATCTAATATCAATTCAATATTCAATTTTTCCCAATTCACCAAAAGTATATTTTATACCTGTTTTTTTTCCTTAATCTGGGATCCAAAAAAAGAGACCAAAAAGTTAATACAACTAAATGCAAAGGTTTATGCTTTGCATTTAAGATGTGATAGCCCTTTAGTCTCTTGTAATACAGAAAATCTGAGCACTTTACTTTGGTAAGAATTCTATGGTCCCACCAGACCAAAAGAATGTGAGAAAATGCAAGATTCTGTCAAAATCAGAAATATTTAAAGCTAGATGAAACTTATTCAAATATCTTGAGTCCATAAATGCAAAATTTAATCAAATATTAACAGCTGCATGACTGAGATTGCAGAGAGAAAAGCTGAGTTAACATGTAACATGAATCTAAGGAACATTAGAAATGTGGATTATATGGTCTGGAAAAGTCATGTGGGTTATAACAATTCTCTAATTTATCAAGTCCTTGTATAGGCTGTAAATAAGGTTATGTTGCATGATGGTTACTAAGAATCTACCCATTGTCCCAGTCAAAACCTCTGGCTAATAAGCAATTGAAGTTAGCTTAGAAGATAAGTGCTTTCCATCTATCAGCATCTATTAACCCCAGGATTATGTAGGCATAGAAGTGTTAAAGATAATCAAAAACTAGGGAATCATTTTTCATGTTACAGAATCTGTGCATGTTGGTATTCTTAGTAATTCAAATGTGTTAGAGAATTTGACCTACTTAACTAACAGTTTTGTCCTTTTATTTTGATTTGAGATGTGTAACTGAATAAACAATTTAGACTTTTAAGGTAAAATTGACATGATTATATATAAGATTATATATATTATTGAGATAGGTAAGAAAATATAAGATTGAACAAATTTTAAAATCTATTTTTAAGGGCTAGTTAAATAATTTATAGATGGATTATTATAGCAGATAATTAAACTCCTTCAAACATATTATATTGCCTTTTATAAAAATTTATTATATTCAATTTCCTATTCTGTACATCAGTTAACTACTTGCATATAAAATCAAATATTTCTCAAAAACCTTTTAAAAAATGACTATCAAAGTCTGCTTAGACTTACAGATAAATAGTCAGAATCTGAGCTTCAAATCTTCAAGAATAGTTATTTTTGGTCATTTACAGTTTTAATTTAATGTTGATCCTTAAAAAATTCAGAAGATATTTTTCAATTACTCAAAACAGAACATCAGGAAAACCTTACACTAAACACAGAGTAAATGGTTGTTTTGCTTCAGAAGCCATAATAAAAGCTGAGATAGAATCACACCTTTAAATGCTAAAATCATATACCACACTGTGAGATGCTTACACTCAGAGTTACAGGGGAACTAAGATCAACTGTAGGATATCAGTTTGATGTTGTCTATCTCACGCTTACATAAAGTCATAAATAAATTCATTGACTGGAATGACAGGAAGACTGAACATGCTGTTTAAATTAATTTTGTTTCTCTTTTTTCTCCAAGATTACATAGTTGAATTTGTTGATGATAAATGCCAGTTTGATGTAACGTCACTAAATGCACAGAATATGCATTTCTGAATACATGTTTCTGCCCTCCAAAAGTTTTTAATCAAAAGGCAAGCACTTCAGTTTCATAATTACATTATCAACATTAAAACTTCTAGAGGTTAATTTATGGAGAATATGTTTATGACCTTGGGATAATGAAAGATGTCTTAGAAAAAACATTTTTGGGGCTTCCCTGGTGGCGCAGTGGTTGAGAGTCCGCCTGCCGATGCAGGGGACACGGGTTCGTGCCCCGGTCTGGGAAGATCCCACATGCCGCAGAGCGGCTGGGCCCGTGAGCCATGGCTGCTGGGCCTGCGCGTCCGGAGCCTGTGCTCCGCAACGGGAGAGGCCACGGCAGTGAGAAGCCCACGTAATGCAAAAAAAAAAAAAAAAAAAAAAAAAAAAAACATTTTTGTATCATCATAAATTACAGGCTGGGCCTCCCTACAACTTCCTTCTAGAGGCTTACTGAGATATTTTTGTTTTCATGTTGCCCATTAATTCATATAATGTGACATTTATGCAACACACACTAACATACCTTTGAATAAATATAACCATAGGCTTGGGCTCTGGTTCCCATTTCATCACTAATTGTCTGTGGTCTTGGGGAAGTCACATAATGTGCCTTACCGTCAGTTACCTCATGTGTGAAATGAAATGTTTGGCTAGAAATGACTGAGATGACTTCCAGTTATAAAGAGCCAATGAATGCATGATGTTTTAACAACTGTAGGAGAATATAGTGATAAATTCCCCAGAGACTTCTTTCTAAAATCACCTCCCTTATCAGAATTTAGGTTTTACTATATCAAGAAGATTTAGAGATCTTCTACTGCTTTTTTACTCTATGACAATCAATTAGGTAGCAAATGTTGCATCTAGAACACCCTCATATCTATCTCTTGTCATTTTTATAAGAAATAAAACATGTAAGAGGTCTCACAGCCTAATCTCAATAGTGTTAAAAAAAATGGCAATAGCCCTTTCACTTTTTGAGCAGCTCTGTTCTTCCACAGACAAAAATGGTAAAATTAAAATTACATGAAAAAATATAAATAAGTTGTTATTGGTTTTATACTTTTATTTATTTCTCCTTGCATCTATATTTGTTTGTTTCTCAAAGGTCTCAAAAGCCTTTAGGAAGCAATAATCACAAAATAAAATAGGTTGCTGGTAATTTATAACAGCACTTTGTTCTGCCTGAAATACATTTTCAACCCTGTTCTCATTATTGTTCATAATTTTTTTTGTCATGTTGAACTATTTGGGGGGATGTAATATTAACCTTCATGACAACACTCTGAGGAATACATTGAAGTGAACAGAGAGCTGCCTTTGTTTTTTAGATGTGGGAATTGATACCAAGTGGCTAAATGTTTTTTCCTAGGTAGTGCATGCTTCTAATAGATAATATAAAAGGAGGTAACTAAAAGAAGCTTCTGAAGTAATAATTTCTAATATCTCTAACTCAGCTATTTGCTAACAACAAAATTGTGTCCACAAAGCACAACACTTCAGGACATAATGAAATGAGATCCACCAAAGTTTTAGCCAGTTGGATCAAGGAGCATATACACACAAAAGCATTACTCAAGAATTGATGTTGAAGTCAGGGAAAACCTAAAATTTAAATCCTTCTATTTAAACATTTCAATAAGCACCACATTAACTGTTTCTATTTTATGAATTTAAAACGTTATTCATAGATCACTGGAAGTGATCATTATATCAACTCCTTACTCTGAAAATCAGTAGTTAAGAGGACAGAATTAAGCATTAATCCTGACTTTCAAGGAGCAGCAGTATTTCTGTTTTAAAAATAACTCATTGAAAAAAAGTTTGTGTGTGTGTGTAGGAAATATAGAAAAAATATTAAAGATTATGTTATTATTTCAACATCTTGTATATTTGTAATTTATCATAATAAAAACTCAAAATCAGGGGACCTAGTGGTAACTTATTCTGTGATAACTTGAGTAACTCATTTTGCTTCTCTTTGATTTTCTGGTTATCTGTAAAATAAGGACCTACATGATCTAAGTGACTAACTAAAACTGGGTTACAGAACCTTTGAAAAAAGGACATTTCATCCTTTATCTAGTAGAGTTAGGGGAAAGAGGCAGAAATCAGCCTAACATTTATAGGATGAAAGTCAATGAGGTCAAGATATTGGAGAATGAGAGTTATGAAGGGGAGGAGAGTTATCACTTCTTAAGAAGATAGCTTATGAGCTTTTGTGTTTTAGATGAGATGAACATAATTCTAACAAAGTTATAGTCCTGGTTATATCCAGGTTTAGAAATATAAGACATAATTTTAAACACAATTTTTCAGCTCTCTCTCATAAACCAAAATGGTCTCTGGGATCTGAACCATCAGGAAAGCTCTAGATGGCTGTGGGCCACAGTAGGCAAGGTAAACTGCCCTTACAGTGGATCTCAGACAGAAGTAAGTGAGGGGAAGGAGGTGAGCAGAAGGAAAGAGGTGAGCAAAAGAATGTATTATTGTGGATGAGACTGCAGAGAGTGTTTCATTATAACTAGTACAGCAGGCCCTTTGGCAAATTTAAACATAAATCCTCAGAGTCACGGAGATCCCACCTCTTCAGACTACTTTGGTAAATAGTCTATCAAGAACAGTATGAAAACCAGAGCTCATCATAACATAAATGTCTCTGACCCAAAGAATTACACAAAAGGTGCCACCCAGCAGTACATACTTAACTGCTAAGTGAATTTCAATGGGTGTTTAGTTTGGTCCATTCATCAGATGACTCCATGAAAAAGATAAAATATAAATGGGATTTGAAGAAAAGTAGGCATTAGTTCTTTCAAAAACGTTAAATAATCTCATTTTCTCCTACATGCAATATTTGAAAATCTATACAAATTAACTCTCTTCACTAAACACAAATCAAAGCAATGGAACAAAGAACAGTTTTGTTTTCAAGCTACCTGCACACCCCTTGAGGGTTTTATTGACCCCCTTAGGAGGATGCTATAACCCACAGGCTGTGCTGAAAATCATGGGTTTAGATTAGAAAAACCTTTTAAAATAACTATTGTGCTAGTATATTAGTTTAGTGGGTCAAGAATAACATTTCTTATGAATAGTATGGGATAGTATAGGATGGAATGGAATAGATTATTTTTGTAAAATGTTTATGCGCTATACATGTATGGATGGATGTGTGTCTACTAGATCAAAATGTAAAATATCTGACTGTGAGTTATAGTCAAAAGTTTGAAACCCACCAGTTTAGAATAAGGTAGAAACAAGGTACATATGGGCTAAATGTCCCTACCCACAAACAAGTTTTGACTGGCCCCACAAAAGAAGCAAGCAAAAGGATAATAATAATATAATCTATGGCTAAAGAACAGGGAGTGGGCCATAGGAAGATCAAACTCCTAGACCTGCTTCATTGCACCACACTCACTAGCCACGTGAACCAATTGATCATAGAGATGAGCAGCACAAAATAAGACCATTTAAAAGTATCAATATAAATATCACTGTTCAAAACTTCATGTTCAAATCTCTAGTTATCTCTCTGCTACATGAGTGAGATTCATACAGTTTGTTGATTTTATATAAGAAATCATAGACTACTTCCTTCTTGCTCTGTTACACTGTCAGAAGAAAGCTACTCTTTGAAAGTAGGTGGCAGCCGCAGAGCACAGGGAGATCAGCTCGGTGCTTTGTGACCACCTGGAGGGGTGGGATGGGGAGGGTGGGAGGGAGGGAGATGTATGAGGGAAGGGATGTGGGAACAGATGTATATGTATGACTGATTCACTTTGTTATAAAGCAGAAACTAATAAATAAAAAAAAAAAAAGAAAGTAGGTGTATGCTAAAAAAAATTAAAAGATCATTTTAACTTTTAATGGAAATAAGAAGGTGTGTTTACAATGAAAAAAATCTAAAAAAGAAGTCATTTCAAAGCCAAATAAAAAAATGTGGGGTTAATATTTTGTATCCATGGCAGAGTTGTCTGAGTTAATGTGAGGAGTTTCAAGAAATACAGAAGCACAAATCTCTCCCTCCAGTGATTCTAATGAGTAAGTATCCAGGGTTCAGAATCACTGAGACAGAAGAATAAGGTTTTGCTACAGCTGAGATTCCATTTATAGTTGTCTTTTTTTCACTGGTAAGCAGATTTTTTTTTTCTTCACCATGGCTACACAACAAGAGTCTGAAAATAGAACCTCCAAGGAAGGACAATGCTACCTGAAGCTACAACATGGCAGCTTCTGTCCCCAAGAGTCAGCCAATCAGCAACATAACACATTTATAAAACTACAGAAAATGAGTTAAGGCTAAGTTTTTGTTGCTTTGATATAGTTCTGACAAATAAAGTGAAAGATATTGAATCAGAAGCAAAACACTTATAGGAAAAGAAGTAAGGAATCTTCTTTCCTACTGAGAGACTATATCCTCTTGTGTCTCTTCTCTGGTCAAATGAAGTAGGATTTTACTTTCCCTTAAATAATCATGACACTTCACACCATGGCTGATGAATCCTACAAATAGATTGCCTCATCTTATGTCCCTGCTCAAAATCTTTCATCATTTCTAACACCTTCCAGGAGAAAACCCAACTCTACATGACATAGTAAGAAAAAGCTCCCAAGATGAGATTCCTACTTACCCACCCAAACTCCCACCCCCAACCTACACACTATACTTTGTATAGTTCCCAAAGATAAGAAGTTATTTTACACATCCATGCCTTTGCTCACTTTGCTGACTTTGTCTGGAAAGCTCTTCTTTCCAACTCCACCCTCTCCCTACAGGAACATCTCTCCATGCAGCCTTTCAAGAATCAGCTCAAGCACAGCTCTTCTTTGAAAATATTCCTCTATCAAGACAACCGTTCTTGTTTGTTGAGATATTAAATTGACCACTGACTCTTCTGTGTTCCCACCAGAGTCTGTGCATCAATCTATAATAACAGTTCTAAAAATGTTTTACACTTAGATCAAGGTTTATCAAAGTCAGCACTACTGACATTTTATACTGGATAAATTCTTTGCTGTAGGATATTTTAACAGCATTGTAAGATGTTTAATAGCATCCTTGGCTTCTACCCACTATGTGCCAGAAGAACTCCGCCTCAAGTCATGACCACTTCCTATCTCCAGATACTGCCAAATGTCTCCTGCAGTCAAAACCACCCCAGTTGACTAAGATGTGCATCTTTGTTCTCCCCTAATAAACCTGTAAGTTTCATGCAAGCAAGAATGTTATTTTCACCTTTGTATTTAGGACTTAGCATAGTGTCAGGTCCACTGTAGACTCTCAAGATATGTTTGTTAAAGGAATGATTATCTTGTTACAAAAGGGATAGTAATACACTATCAAAATGTAGAAGATCAAGCATATCGACATCTATACTGATCATGATAATGCTTTGTTTTTTTTTAAGGATTACATCACTATTGAAATTAAAATTTTCAATATCATCAAAACCACTTAAAATCCTCAAATCCATCCACCCATCACTAGAAATCATTTGTATTGTTTTTATGTGGTTTTAATACAAAAGAAAATGAGATTTGGGGTCTAGAACTTGATTTGAAACTATACCTAGGTATATAAAACTCTCGGAGTAAAAATTGCTTGAATATAGTTGGTTAACTGATTCTGTTTTTTAAAAAATGCTCAGCTAGTATTTTTATGTTCTCTGAATAGCTTTAATTAATTACTTCACTTTTTAAAAAACGTTCAGGGAGTATTTCTATGCCCTGTAAATAATATTTTCAATTTTTAAAATTTTTACAAATTAAACCTCATCAAAGTTAAAAATAGTCCCTTCCTAAGTCTACTTTCACCCCAGTAACGTTGACGGAACACATTTCTATGATACAATTGATAAAGCAAGGAATTTTAGAAGTCAGAAGTACATTACTTTAATTTTAAATACTTATTCTAAAGAAGTTCCTAAACAGAATTGCTGTGCCAGAATTCAAATATGTGAGCCCAAGTATGCATAATACACAAATACACATAAGTTTTTAAAATGTATATATTCTATGGATAATGATTTAAAATCTCTAAAACATTATTTTAAAAGCTATCAATTATTTTAACTTCTTATATCCAAATTATTACTAATTACATTTAAAATAGAAAGAAAAGTTAGCCATGAATTCTTTCCAATTCCATAATATATCTTATCTAGAGATAAATTATTTAATTTGAAAGTACAATTCATGTAATGTACAAAAGATTTTCATTAATGATCTCTTCAACTAAGAGATAGTGTGGTTATATGAATTCTGGTTATTTATTAGATAAGCATGTTTGAGCAAATATTATATTTTAAATTCTAACAATTTGACAATAAGTGGTCTTCATTCTTTCTTATTTTCTCTAATGATGTAATTTCATATTAAATGACTATAATGTTATTGAAAGTTCAAAGTCAACCTTATTTTATAGAGAATCTTAACTTTGCAAATAAAGCCACTGACATTTTCATTTGGTCTCAGTTCCTTTTAACCAAACTAAAAATATCTTGTGTATTCAGCATCTGAATTTTTCACGCTCACAGCAATAGAAATAACAAAACGTCATATTAATCTATCTTTAACGTCATTGTTCTTGAGGCTTAGCAACTGCTTTTTTTCTTCTTCTTCAAAGTTTGGCTCTCTATATTCTAAATGATTTTTGGTCACTTTAAAAAAATCCATAAATATCCAAGTATATAATTCTGGTTTTATATTTTTTGAGATACTAGTACATATAACTCACTGCGAGTTCTAGAAAACTAATACTTTAAACCAGGGCTCAGTAAACTATGGCCTACAGGCTGAATTCTACCTATCACCTATTTTTGTATGGATCATGAGCAAAAGCAGTTTTCACATTTTTTAAATGGTTGCAAAAAGTCAAAAGAAGAATAACATTTCATGAAAAGCCAAAATTATATAAAATTCAAAAATTCCAGTGTCAGGAATTCCCTGGTGGTCCAGTGGTTAGGACTCTGTGTTTACACTGCAGGGGGCACAGGTTCAATCCCTGGTCAGGGAACTAAGATCTTGCAAGCCACTGTGAGGCGTGGCCAAAGAAAACCAAAACCAAAACCAAAAACAAAAACAAAAAATAAACCAAAAAATTCCGGTGTCTACAAATGAAATGTTATTGAAACATAGCCACACTCACTTGTGCACGTATTTTTCTAAGGCCACTTTTGAGCTACAATGGCAAATAGGAGTAGTCATTACAGAGACCTAAAAAGACTGAAATATTTACTATCTGCCCTTTACAGAGAAGTTTGCAGACCCTGCTTTAAACAATTAGTATATGACTATCACACACACAACATGTAAATCTGGTGAATAGGACACAGTCCATTTCTGAGGGGATTTCTTTCAGCCAATATCATTTTCTCAATAATATATTTTTCTATAAACCTTGGTAAAGGCCATTGGTTATTAGCAATAAAATACTTACTATGATGTTCTTAAAATATTTGGAAAAGTACTATTGAACTAGTTGAATTGATCATTTACTTTTTTGAGGTGTTCCTTTCTTCACCTCACCATTGAAGTCCTGAGAGTTTGGAATTCCTATAATTCCCCAGTTGAAATCAAATTAGACATCTAATAACAATCATCAATGACTCTGAATCTGTAAAACTCAGCCTAATGTCTACTTTATCATATCTTAGTAAAGCTGTTATGCTTGGCTCCTAGCTATACCATTTTGTAATGAAGACAAAACACAGCAAACCAGATCAAGTTTAATTTATAGTCTTAACCCAGTTTACATTCCATCTTAAATACAGGAAAAAAAAAAAAAAAGCCCACAAATTTGGTAAATGAACCAAAACACCGAACTCCTTGCAAGCAAACATTGCAAATAGGTGTTTAAATGATACAAAAGATTATCATTCTCTACTAGTGAACTTAACACTATTCAAGCTTTTGAAAAAGCTACAAAAACATGAATTGTCATTAATTCTGTTTGATGCCTTAAATAGATAATACTCTGAGCATCTGTTCATGGTTCAAAAGTTACCTTTAAAATAAGATGTCCTAGCAGAAAAATTCAACTTTTTATTGCCTCTGCACATTACTATACGCCTTCTTTTAAAGGGGGGAAAAAGCTTTAAAAGTCTTGAAAGGAATGTAGAATTTAATATTTTGCATGATTTTGATACTATATTATGTGACTATTAATAATAATAACTATACTTTATTTTGAGGATATTTCTGAAAATCTCTAAAATGAATGGACATAGAGCATATTTCTAGGTTTTTATATTTTGCTAAGCATTATAACAATCAGTGAAGAAAAATCAAAATTCATTTAGGGACATTTAAAAATAAGTAGGAGCAATGGTTCAAATAGTAGTTCTGATATGTGCCTCAGAAGAAAGCTAGTAACTGAAAAATAAAATAATAAAGAGATATTTTCTATTATGTATTAAAAGAAATATTAGGTTTTTAACTGAATTCAACTCCTTTGTTGTTACAACCAAATTTATTTAAACTGACAGTTTAGAACTGTTTTTCTTTGGCCCCTAAAACAAATGAGAAGAAGCCAATTTAGAGCAGCAAAATAAATAATGTCACACTCCTGAGAACCAAAAAGATTATTATCTCCAACACATGAACCTAAGAAATGAGGTCTCTTTCTTAACACCACAAACAACTGGTTTTACCAAAGGCAATCTTGGAAAGAAGGATCCTTAGAGATCACTCAAGAAATGGAAATCACAACGTTTCCTCTAAGTCATAGATGACTTCTCCCAAGTTGTGTGAGATTCCATGTCAATTCTAACAATACTAGGCTCATCATTAAAATAATTTTCATTTAAAAGAAAAATAGATCATAATTATCTTCAATTATCATATAATCTCTGTAATTAGAGATGATGCCATATTCAGCCAGCTTTTCTGGTATGGTAGAACCCTGATAAGAAATCTCAAATATAAATTGCCTGTTTGCTTCCATTAATGGAATATTTGTGGGCTGAAGCTGACTGATGGCAGACCGTGGATGGGACTGGAGTCTGGAATACAATGGTGTGGCAAACCTGTACAACATTTGACCTCAAGCTCTATGCTTAGAATTGAAGAAACCGCCCAAAGAGTCAGTTCTTTCTCCAAATCTAATCAAAATATTTCGGATGGGACTACAATTCACAAAATAAAATTTTGTTTCCACCTTTCTGTTTCCAAATATGGGAAGATGTTTTTCACTCTCTTTTGCTACATTTAATTGCCAGCCCAACCGTTACCCATCACTGGAACCATACCACCAGAAAAGTTTTACTGGAGGTTGCCTTATGTCGTAAACATGTTATTAAATTAAAATGAATTTTCCATGCTTACTAAAAAGGGAGGATTTGTAGTCACATTCGGTGGCTTCAGTGCTGGGCACTTACCCAAGTCCCTGGTTCTGTGGAGTCAGCTGTCCTCCATGTGCCCGGCTCTGCCGCGTGTGACTGAATGTTGGCCTTACCACACTTTTTCAGAAAAGATTTGATCCTTCAAATGGGAGGTGAGTTGCTCATTATGAGAAGTCTAAAAAAAAAAAAACTGGATTTTAGACAAGCAAATGCTTCCACAGGTCCCAGAAGTTTTTGCAAGATTAATCATCACCAACATGAAACTTGAGCCATCTTTTATAGACTTTTGTTTCCTTCCAACTACATCTCTTTCAATTTTCATTTCATTCCCTTACTCTTTTTTTTTTCCTACCTGCTTTTGATCTTCTATTTTACACTGTACAGAAGTCTTGAGTGGTATGTGTGAAGCGAGCCATCGTCAGCCTGCTGGTCTAGAAAAAATCATAAAGTAAGAAACAAGGCCTGAGATTGGATTGGGAGTTAATCTGCATGGTTATCAATGTCCTGTTGTGCTTCATGAAAGATGCCCGGTCTTTTCAATACTACATTTCATGTAGCGATGAAAATGGGATATGGAATATCATTGTGAAAACTGGTTTGATTGGGATAATAATGACTAAGAAGCCATCAATGAGAAAAACCTAACAGGACCCAATTGTGAAGAATGAGCTAGACACTGAACCTGCTTCACAATCTCTGCTTTTGTTTAGAGACTTCCACCAGGCTTTGGAGCCTTGGAATGGGTTTGGATGTCATCTAAACATTCCACCCCAAAAACTATTATCATTTTTCATTGAGAAGAAAAGTGGGAAGCTGGGATTTGGGTGCCACAGGGAAAAGTTTTTGAGATACTTTGACCATAGTAAAGCTTTGCTTCATGCACTTCATGCACTACTGTGCTTAGGGATGACTGTGGGGAAGCTTGGAGCCCATTGTATAGATTTATGTTACTCCATCGGCTGTTTAATAATAATTGCTATCCTGAAAAAGGACATTATTTTATCTGTAATACCACTAGCTGATACCTTTATAAAATTTCATTTTATTCAATTGGCTCAGGGTACTTAAACAACATTTAAGTTCTCAATTGCTTCTGTGATAGAGGCAAGTTGCCTACGGCTACTGTGAACTGAGATTAAAATCCAAGAGTTCAGCCTTTTAAGTTTTCTAGTAAATCTCCTGAACCAAACTCTTTCCTTAAATGGTAAGTGAATTTAAAGCTAATATAACTGCTAAAAAATAATAGACAGAGGCTATTCACATTGTCTTCTATCTCCTGTTTAGTATTGAAAGAGAGTTTGGTGCTTTCTACACCAGACAAATTCAGGTTCATGTTTTTCAGGGAAGTGTCAGCTCCATAAACAAGCATAGTTATAATACCATTCTACTCCTGAGTAAATATGAGATACATGAATCTACCAACTTTTTGAATACCATCAATATAAAATTCTTTGTATTTTCTTGATTAAAAACATAAAAACAATTCTAGGAAACCTCTTTTTAGGCCTTCCTAATTATGCTGACAGAACTGCAGCATCATTCTCCAGAGGGTTTTACTCTATAATGAAGCTTTTGAGTGAGATGTTTTCAAGCGATGTTTCAGGTTTTACTTTGAATGCATCTCTGCCATGTTTTCTACCATTTTAAAAGTTAAATAAAAACGCAACAGCTTCAAGTAGCAATTAATAAATTCTGTCATTTACATCAAAAAATCAGCAGCTTCTATCCTCTGAGAAAAATGAACATTTCATAAATATTGAATACCATTACACACATACCCTACAAGTTGGTTAGCTAAAAAGAGAGAAATTCCATTAGAGGCTTTGGTAAGGAAAATATAAAATAGTTGAGATAAAGTTGCTGACAGTATTAGTTACTACTTTGCTTTAAAAATGTAGTCAACAGCAATGTCATACATTCCACAAACTTCCAAGGGAAAACTGTACCAGCTATTTGAAAACTCTGAGTCCTTTATTAAGGGGATTTCTTGTTTTATAGGCTGTGTGACTTGGTTGAATAGTGATTAGTTGTATATGCAACATATGCTTGTATCAGAGAATAATTTAACCACATAAAATATTCATCAATATCTGATAGCATCAGAAGTGGAAATCTGACAGTCATCCTGTCCAGAAAAGGATGTTTCATAATCAGAAGAAGTGACCAGTGCCCTTTGGTACCTAAAAAAGACTGAATTTAGACTAGGAAAGCACCCTCACTTCTAACTGTTTTCTCAAGCTAGATGGCTCACTCCCAACTTCCTTTAAAAATCATATAACTAAAACCTCAATAACTGAATTCCTCCAGCTAGAAAATGAAAGTAAAAAGCCCTCCTTGTCACATGGAGCAATAATAGAGCATAGTTAATAAGTCGGTATTTTAGGACCTTGCTTACAGGAGAGTTATGTTCTTTCTGTCATTTAATAAAAGTATCTTTCTGGTGTAGGACATGAAGGTGAGATTTTTGACTTTTTATTATTAGAGTCAAACCTAGAATGATGAAGTTGACATTCGCCAGCACTCTGTGTATTGGGGAAGGGATAAAGGTTGATTTCCACTGTAGTCTCACAGTTATCTCTCAGTGATGGAACTGCTTCCAGGGCTCAGTCTTTGCGCTCTTCACTTCACTATGTACGACTGCGTCCTGAATGATTCCATCTTATCCAGTTTTATAGCACTTATTTTCTAACATACTACATAACTTAACTTATTTATGTCTTCTTCCTCCAGACACATACCTGAATGTAATCCCCACTGTAGGTTCTTCTTGTTCCCTAATGCTTCCCTAGTACTCAGGAGAAAGCCTGGCCCATAAGAGGCACTCGATAAGATATTTTGAATAAATGAATGAATGAAGAAAAACAATGACAAATTACAGAAAATGTATTTGAAAGTGGAAATATAAATATGTTTTTTTTCAAAGTTAAAGGAAAAGGCAAATAAGACTAGTTTTATCATAATTTTCTATTAAAGCAGTTTTAGCTTCACAATAAAGACCAGTATTATAAAATAAATATAAGAATTTTGTAGCTCTAAACCTCTGTTCTTGATAAAGTTTGTATCACCCAAATGTTTAGTCTCATTTTCAGAGTTCTTTTTAAGATGGACCTGAGCTCAATATATAAAGGATCTCATAAATAAATAAATAAATATATATACATATACATATATATATATATATATATATATATGTTGATTTTTAAACTTTGATATAATCAGTTAATCCAGCAGCCAGAAACTATTTTT
The DNA here is from genome assembly GCF_949752795.1 of Hyperoodon ampullatus. Classification (NCBI taxonomy): domain Eukaryota; kingdom Metazoa; phylum Chordata; class Mammalia; order Artiodactyla; family Ziphiidae; genus Hyperoodon; species Hyperoodon ampullatus. The sequence continues at coordinate 96,754,496 of NC_136918.1, forward strand.
TTCAAGATTTATTTATTATTTATTTATTTTATTTATTTATTTTTGGCTTCATTGGGTCTTAGTTGCAGAATTCAGGATCTTCGTTGAGGCATGTGGGCTCCTCATTGCAGTGTGTGGACTTCTCTCTAGCTGTGGCACGTGGGCTCCAGAGCGTGTAGGCTCTGTAGTTTGCAGCACAGGGGCTCTCTGGGTGAGGCGCGTGGGCTCAGCAACTGTGGCGTGTGGGCTTAGTTGTCCCATGGAATGTGGGATTTTAGCTCCCTGATCAGGGATCAAAGCCGCTTCCCCTGCATTGTAAGGCAGATTCTTTATCACTGGCCCACCAAGGGAGTCCCCAGAAAATAGTTTTTGACATCAGAGATTCCCCCCCACAAATTTACTTTACTTTTCATTTTCAATTGGCATGTAGGCATATCGTAGATGCACCATAACAGGTTTCTTACTGCAGAGCTACATTGTAGGAGTGTTATAATTTTTTCAGGCACTAACAAAACCAGCTGTAGCCTATGTTTTTTTTTCTTTTTTTTTGCGGTACGCGGGCCTCTCACTGCTGTGGCCTCTCCCGTTGCGGAGCACAGGCTCCGGACGCGCAGGCTCAGTGGCCATGGCTCATGGGCCCAGCCACTCCGCGGCATGTGGGATCTTCCCGGACCGGGGCACGAACCCGTGTCCCCTGCATCACCAGGCAGACCCTCAACCACTGCGCCACCAGGGAACGCCCCCCCCACCCGCCATGTATTCTTATACACCAAGAAATTGGCTCTATGTCCTAATGGGATTTCAGGCCATGCAGCATTGTAGACAAATTATAAATACAGATTCAGCCATACTTGAAAGAGGACCCAAACAAGCTTTATGCATAAGTGCAATCGATTCCCAACTCAACAAGTAATTTAACCAAATATTTCTAATCTCAAGAGTCTAAAAGCCAAATAAATTAGCCTTGCTTCTTGATCAGAATAAATTGTTGGTTGATAAGTTAGCAAGCTGCTACAGGCTACACTAAAATTTTATTGTATTGAAGGTATTATTGTGCCACAAAAGGGGAAAATGTTATTAGAGGAATGTTGAATTTATTACTTTAAGACCATCAGTGGAAACACTGGTATATTGTTGCTCATATGTCTCATGATACTTAAACCTGTTTGTTTTTTTCAGGTATTTTTAGAGAATCTCCTTATATAAAATGTACTAACATATTCTAGATGCTTTCAATGAAGAATTCATGGTTATTACAGTATTTATAGTACTACAATTTCTTGGTAGTTACTTATTTACAGATGATCAATTCCAGGAACTAGCTTTATTAGGTATCTGGTATTGAATAACTTTAAGAAAGCTTTTAAATCATCCTAGATTTATAAGGCATTTCCTTGTTTCTTAGATTACTTAGGCACACTCATTTCTGGAAATGCCTAATCAAAAGCATTAAATTTAAAATAATTGTAAATTGGAGTGCTGATGGCTATAAAACTGCAATTACTGTATCAGTTCACCAGTACAGCCCGATTTGCCAATAAAAGCACTGAAACTGTGGTTTGTATTTCCAGCAAATCTATGTTGAAAGCCACAAACTAGATAATGGTAGGAAAAATTGTTCTAATAATATCACTATTGTCATAATAAAATGGGCCCATTCTTTTTAAAACCAAGGATTCTAAGAAATTTCTAAGCTAGAAACGTAGGCTACTGCAATAGTTTCAACACACATTCGAGGATGGTGGGAGTTTCTTCTGAACTCTTTAGTTAACTTGAGCATCACCTCTTTTCTAAGACAGTAAACAAACTTCAAGGACTACAAGGGCTGAAAGGTAATGTAAATGAGTGATGCAAACTACCTGGTGAAGGGGCACATGGGCACATTGGGTGAGAAGCTGGAACTGTATCCAATTCCAGGGCACAAAGCAATGGCTACACTCTTTCAGGAGACGGGCCATGCAGGAATACATTTCTCAACATTGCCAGACATTCCATTTTTTTCAAGGAAAGAGTAGATCATGGTTTTTATTTGAAACTACCCACATTTTATGTGCTGTCTCATGTTTTTAAATCATTTGCACATATTTGAACTGGGTTAAATCTTTGAGCTACTAGTTTGCCACGTTGTCTAGAAGTCGTAATAGCCAATGGTATTTTCTTACTAGAAAAAAATGAGACAGTTTCCTGTTAAAATCTTGTTCTTTTAGACAGTACTGCTCAATTAGCCAGTAGTGGCATTTTCCTGAGTCACAGAGTGAGTTTCCTATGTCCATTTATACATAATACTGAATGTCCATGAGGCCCAACATCACAGTTTCACGTATATATTTTTATCATATAAAAAGTACCACATCGTGAAGGGGAAAAATGGTACGCCCAAAGGTACCGTCTTGATGTTAGTTTTATTATAATCATTTCAAAGTCATGACATCATAGTTACTTTTTGACACATTCAGGAAGGTATTTTGTGGCTTTATACTAACAAAACAGTGGATAAGAAATAAAGAACAAAATTAACATTTTCTAGTTTTTCTAATCTATGGTTTTGACCTATAGAAACATACCAATTATGGATGAAATTACAATGTATATGGAAAAGTATTCACTCCCTGAGCTTCATAAATAGAAAAATATTAATCAATTTTTCTCCATCATCATTTTAAAGAAACCTTTTAAATGTTTTACCTTCTAAGCCCTCTCCATACAGCCAACAGTAAATATATATGTAAAATATATATATTTAGGGAGAAAGAGAATATATTATACCGTTGGTTCTCTTTCTTTGGAGAGCCCTAATACTGTAGGCTAATTTTATACATGTTGCTGCTAAATTCCATCTCCCCTATCTTATAAATGTACAGATTTTTTTCTCAAAAGTTTTTATTTATCTGCACTCAAAATGAAGGAATTTATATTTATTCACAATAAACTTTATCTTATTATAATCAACTCATTATTCTTGGCTGAATGATTCTTTTGGAGGTTTGCCTCTGGGCTCCCATGTATTCACTGTCTGCTCAGATTTATCTCAAATACAGAGGATAGAATCATGTGATAGAATCATGCTTGCTTCATCAAAGCTAGTTTTTGAAGTCAGATGAATCTAAGATCTGACTTTCTAAGGAAGTGGTCTACACCAGCCATAGCTAATGTGACTGCTGGACACCGTGTTGCTATTGTTTTTCCCAAGCATAAAAAACTACCTTAATAACCCTTTTGAATCATACTAGACAAATTATAATGCTCAAATTGAATGACACCGTTTATTCTTACCTAGCTTATTAAATTCTCAGGAGAGGCTAAACCCTTTGAATGAGAAATCTTAAATCAGTATTAAATTGAGCCCATGTACCCCAAGGAGATTTAGACCATCTGCTAATTCTGCTGGGCAAAGGCTTTCTTTTCTATTCTCTCAGCTTTGGAGAAGTAGAATCCAATTTGCCTCCAGCTCCCATTTTTTCATCCTATAGTTAAATAGTCTATGTAAAACAAACTTTTGTAACCACCTTGTGTTATCTGAACCCAGTGTATTCCTTTCCCACAAGAAAATAGATGGATGTATTAAGGACACTGAAAGAGTGTTCGCAAACACAGTTCTTTCTTAGGATCTGGGGTCCTTTAGAAATTATTTCTTAAAACAGGTGTTACCTTTATATAAACAATGATTAGGTCAAATAATTTTCTTTTTGCCAAATAAATATTTTGGAAGGTGAACATTATTACATTTTGAAATGTCACAGAAATCTATTGGTATTCCCATCTGACCACTCTTCCCACACACACACCCCCCACCCTCTTTCGGAACACAGGCATGTGTAGCAAGCCTTTCATGAACAAGGAATCCATTCAGGACTTAGGTATCTGGGCCAGTTTCCACTCAGCAGGTTTCCTATGCACTTGTACGTGCCAAACCGCAATTCTTATGTTTCTCCGAAAGAATTCTTAATAGAGAGGGTTAAACTCTAAGTGACTTCCTGATTTCACCATTTCTGAAGCCCAGTGTTAGGTTGCTGAAAGTTCACTCCATTTGTACCATCAGGAGCCTAACAGGCTTTAGAAACTGAGTGAGTGAGGTAATATTTTGTGAGTGTGCAGATGAAATATTGGAGTACTTAGCAATCTATTGCATTAAAGGCACATATACATTTTTGATCATCTCTTTATTTTTTGAAAATAATTCTTCTGTAGTATTCTGAGTTTCAGGTTTAACTGAAGAACGTGAGATGAAAATTATTGTAATTTTAATAATAATCTGTATGATAACATAAAGACAAAGTAAAGAAATGCCTGTATTTGCCCAATACTGATTCTCAATTCCTCTCTAAGCAAATATCTATTCATTATCTAAATATAAAAATTAAAATGTCTTCACAGTGGTAAGGCAATGATAAATGTCCATTCTATAAATGCCAAAAGCCAGATTGCAGGAATGGTTCCACACACTAATGTTCAATCAAATCAATGTACAATCAAGATGAAAAAGGAAACAAAATGCACAGTAAATGGGGAACTCTCCAAATTATCAAACATGAAATTAAACACTAAAATGACTGCCTTTAAGAATATAATCAGTAATCTGGAAAATGAGTTTTATACAGATATAATGAGTTCCCAAGAATAATTTGTGCAATGTCCAATCAATGGTGTTAGGCTTGTATAAACCTTGCCTAGTGCCATCTTGGTAGTAATTTTTGTCCTAAGCATTGTCCAACATCTCCTGTGTTCTCTGAGGCATGAGACCACCAAATATCCACATTTGAATCACATGATCATGCAAGGTTATTTATGAAAATTAATTTTGTTTATTTGTCTATCTGGACCCACAGTTGAGCTCTCACCTTGAAATCAAGAAGTGGCATTGCTGGAATAAACAACTTTGGTAGAGTCAGTTTATAATCACTACTTCAGCAATACATGGAAATTCCATGGGCAAGGGTTATTTACTGATACTCATCCTAAGTAATTTTCCTGCTTGTCAAGGAGGTATGCCTTCCTTCAGTTTTAAGAAATGCAAGCTATAAAGATTCAGAAGGGTCAGAAAACAAATACTCCATATAGTCTGAAATTAAGGGATCAAATTAATACCTTTGATAATTTACAAATGTTTTAAAATTAATTTTATTTTGTATAATTTCTATATTACTAGGGTAATATTCTGGCCAGTGATATATGTGGGTCTGTTTTTGTCAAAAGCCATGTATTCTGTTTACTGGAGACTGACCCCAAAGTCCACTGTACTAGACATTTAGTTAAGAAAATCTCTTAAGGATCAAATGCAGTTTTCCCAAGCTCACTATATTATTACATTCGTTTATTTTTTTTTTCAGTCATGGCTGAAGTAAGTGGTTTCTACCTATTTCTAAATTGATTTAAGGGATATTATACGTAAGAGATGTGGATATAAATAATATCTGCTTTATAATCATGCTATTATAAAAAAAAGGTAAAGGACAAGAGTCAAACAGTGAAAGAGGGATTTATTTAGTTCAAGAGTCTATAAAGGAGCATTAACTAAAATATGAACACTATCTTCAATAGCAACTTCACGGAAAATGAAGAACACAGACATTCTTTTTTATACTGCTTCTTATCACGGCTCTTTAAAAAAATTAGCATTGAAAAGAAAAGGTTAAGTGACAGGAATTTTTTCTTTTCTGTAAGTGTCTCAATGGTCTTCTTAGAACTTTTCTTTCTTTCAAGTAATAGAAATCATCCCTGTGCCTGACATTTTTAATTGCCCTCGAATATCAATTCATTACACCTTCCTTTCTAAATGAATACAAATTAATTTAGTGGGTAATGTTTCTATTTAAAAATACTTAGCTTTCCACACTCCCATGAATCTGTAGATGGGCATGTGACTACTTCTGGACAAAGAGGTATATGTGACAGTTAAGGGTTGGGCTTTTCAGAGCGTTGTCTTCCTAACAGACTGAGCAAACCTAGTCAATGCATCTTTTGCCCTTTATCTTTTCCCTGTCTTTCTTCCTAGATTGAAAAGTGATATCTAGAAGGGCAATAGCATTTTTTATAAATATGAGGAGAATGGCCTTGCACTAAGCATGACAGCATAACAACAACACTAAGGTTGTTGTTATGCTGTCATGTCACCATAACAACAACCCTGGATTGAGTCTGCCTCCAGACTCAATGTTACATGAAAAATAAGATAAATAAAGCAAAATAAAAGAATAAAATAAGCACATCAACTGACTTTCTATGACACAGCTGAATACAACCTTAACACTCAGACTTCCTTTATGTGTCCTTGCCCCGCTCTGGTTTAGGTGCTCCTCCTTGCTTCCCTGTCATCTCCTACAATCCCAAACACAGTATTTTCTGCCTCTCACTGCATCATAAATTTCAGGAAGATGGAAATCATGTCAATCTTTCAATCAATGATGTCCCTTGAAATTTGCACATGTCTACATAGCACATAGTAGGCACCCAATACACTTGATAAATGGGGAAATAATAAAGAAATGACTGAGTAAGTACAATTCCCACCTTTCTATATCTACTACTAACAACTAATCCAAAACTCTTCTTGTTTTCACTTAGACTATTGTAGTATCTTCCTCATGGTTTTCCCTGCATCCCCCTTGCTCAAAAACCCTCCCATAGCTTCCTATTATATTTATAATTAAATCCAAATCCTTTACACATTCTATGAAGCCTAGTATGATCTGGCTACTCTCTACTGCTCTGAATATACATCTGTTCATTCTCTTCATTATATTCCAACCACAGTGGCTTTCTTTTGGTTACTGAAACATTCCAAGATCATTCTCACCTTAAGGTCTTTATGCCAGATGTTTCATTTCCACAGATGTTCACATGGCCGACGCTTTCTTGCCTTTTAGATCTCAGCTCAGATCACTTCCTCAGAGAGGTCACAATGACAACTCAGTCTAAAGCAACTCATCAAATGCTCTATCCCATAGCTTTCTTGTGGGGCTGTTGAGAAGATATTTTTGTTTCTGCACAGTAGGGCTTTCTGAGAAAATTTTACTGAAACTTCGAACCTGAGCTAAAATGCAACCCTTAGAAGCTAATTTATGATGGAATAAATAATAAGAACTCCAGAGAGATTTACTTCCCAGAGGTATGTGTTTATATTTCAAGGGGAGTTGAGACCCAGGACCATGCAGACATTTCAAAAAGTGAGGACTCAGTATTCTTTCCATTACTTTTCCAAGGAAGCTCTCTCAAAAGAGGAAGGAAAACAGCTGCCCCCCTCTCCTATATCAATGTCCAGATTCATTTTCTTTTGGGGGAAGAGGAGGGCTTACTCACCTACAATTCAGACCCAGTATGTGTAGAGTAACATCTGGCTCTTACTGCTTTGCCCTGGAGGGAGGACATTGTAGCACAAGGGAAACAACACATCATTATTTACTATAAATAAGTAGTGATAAATCTTCTCTGCTCCAGAAACCTTATGTTGGCATTCAGGGTAATATTAATAAATATAGTACAAAAAAACTAATCTCTCCTTTATTCTTTTATAGTTCCTGTCATCCAGTACTGGGTATCCACATCACTCAAGATGGTGCACGAGTTCAGAGTCTTTGTTAGGCTTACAACTCATGCCTGAAAGAGCTCCTAGTAGGAGATCAACAAGTGTTAGTGGAATGAATAAATGAATCAGTCAATGCAATGAAAAAAAAATCACTGAAATGACAAATTTTTGGAGTACTGGATTGTGTAGCTTTCTACTGATTTGGGTTAAAGCAGAGGGGAGATTAAAAATTTTAGAAAAATAATTGTTTATCTCAGATGACCTGCTAAAGCATAGTATATGTAACATATCTTTGAAAACTGAGGTTTTTATAAATGTCTGAAGTGAAGACATTTTTTTTTTTTTTTTTTTTTTTGCGGTATGTGGGCCTCTCACTGTTGTGGCCTCTCCCGTTGCGGAGCACAGGCTCCGGACGCGCAGGCCCAGCGGCCATGGCTCACGGGCCCAGCCGCTCCGCGGCATGTGGGATCTTCCCAGACTGGGGCACGAACCCGTTTCCCCTGCATCGGCAGGCGGACTCTCAACCACTGCGCCACCAGGGAAGCCCGGTTTTTTTTTTTTTTAACAAACTGATTTCCTTATAACTTAGCTACTGGCTGTGTAGTTAATGAGATTTATGTTTATATAAATATTGAATAATTTATATTTTATATAAATATTGAATAAGTTACCTGTATTCTTGCCCAGCTGCACAGCAGTTGAGATGAAAACCCAGCCTTCTCTCAAAAAGCAGCTTTAGACCTTCCCAAGGCTCTGAACAAAAACACAATTAATTCCTCAGAGTTCTGCATTATAAGTTAACTGGAAAATTTAAGAGTGTACTTTAGTAACTCTCAATCTCTATCACATGAGTGCTGACAACAATTTAAATTTGAGGAGGACTCCACCATAATGGCATTTCCAGATGAGTTTTCCAAAATACATTTGGCAGAACCTGCAGGGTAGACTTACTAAGCATCATCCACTTGAATATTGAAAGAGATCTCCAGAAAACAATTATTTTCATTTTGATGGAATTGATACTGAGCTCTTACTTCTGATAACACTTGTACAATTTGTTCAAGCTGTTCATCTCATTGCAGAAACAAAACAAACATATTGACAGCATAAATATTTGACAAATGTAATTCTTGAAGGTTTCACTCAAAGAAAAAAATGGGCTCTGAATTATGGTGGTGGATTCAAGAATGGCTAGAATTAATTAGGCATTCTCTTTGAATTTTAAACACTTTAAACTATGGGTTATAGTAAAAATAATTTCTTCTTTAAGAACTGCTGAATGTAGTAGGTATTTTTAAATTTTTACCATAACAAGTCAGTTGAAATTACCTAGAATTTGAGGAGAAAGTAAGTATAACGTAAACTTCTGAAATCTAAGCTTACCATAAACACCACATTTGATCAACTCTTTAGATAGGTATCCAATCTAAATGATTATATACAAATGTGTTGCTACTGTGAATAAGGGTGTACAGACTCAAATCCTATTGGGAGAATAAATTAATAGAAGATAAACTGTAATGATAAACTGATAGAAGATAAACTGTAAGTTTGCAACACCCAATGCCTTCAGAAGGGTAAAATCTGGGTAAACAAGGGTTAAAAATTAAATACTGTGTAGTTGTGTCTCTAGCATATTCCATAGAACAGGGCATTCTGATTGGCAGGCATGAGCCTCTAGCCTTCTCAGTAGGTATATTGCTATAGTAAAGCAGGGTGTATGCCAATTAACACTGTTTCCAAAAATCATCTAAATAATTTTTTTACCATTTTTATTGGATTATAATTGCTTTACAATGGTATGTTAGTTTCTGCTTCATAACAAAATGAATCAGTTATACATATACATATAACCCCATATCTCTTCCTTCTTGAATCTCCCTACATCCCACTCTCCCTATCCCACCCTTCTACCTGGTCACAAAGCACCGAGCCGATCTTCCTGTGCTAAGCGACTGCTTCCCACTAGCTATCTATTTTACATTTCGTAGTGAATATATGCCCATATATACACTACAACTCTCTCCCTTTGTCCCAGCTTACCCTTCCCCCTCTCCGTGTGCTCAAGTTCATCATTCTCTACTAGGTCTGCATCTTTATTCCCATGTTGCCCCTAGGTTCTTCAGGACATTTTTTTTTTTTTTAGATTCCCTATATATGTGTTAGCATATGGTATTTGTTTTTCTCTTTCTGACTTACTTCATTCTGCATAACAGACTGTAGGTCCATCCACCTCACTACAAATAACTCAATTTTGTTTCTTTTTATGGCTGAGTAATATTCCTTTGTATATGTGTGCCACATCTTCTTTATCCATTGATCTGTCAATGGACACTTAGGTTGCTTCCATGTCCTGGCTACTGTAAATAGAGCTGCATGAACATTGTGCTACATGACCCTTTTTGAATTATGGTTTTCTTAGGGTATATGCCCAGTAGTGGGATTGTGGGTCATATGGTAGTTCTGTTTGTAGTTTTTTAAGGAACCTCCATACTGTTCTCCAAAGTGGCTGTATCAATTTATATTCCCACCAACAGTGTATGAGGGTTCCCTTTTCTCCAAATCCTCTCCAGCATTTATTGTTTCTAGATTTTTTGATGATGGCCATTCTGACCAGTGTGAAATGATATTCCATTGTAGTTTTGACTTGCATTTCTCTAATAACTAACAATGTTCAGCATTCTTTCATGTGTTTGTTGGCAGTCTGTATCTTCTTTGGAGAAATGTCTGTTTAGGTCTTATGCCCATTTCTGGATTGGGTTGTTTGTTTGTTGATGTTGAGCTGCATGAGCTGCTTGTAAATTTTGGAGATTAATCCTTTGTCAGTTGCTTCATATGCAAATATTTTCTCCCATTCTGAGGGTTGTCTCTTCGTCTTGGTAATTGTTTCCTTTGCTGTGCAAAAGCTTTGAAGTATCATTAGGTCCCATTTGTTTATTTTTGGTTTTATTTCTATTTCTCTAGAAGATGGGTCCAAAAGGATCTTGTTGTGATTTATGTCTTAGAGGGTTCTGCCTATGTTTTCCTCTAAGAGTTTGAGAGTGTCTGGCCTTACATTTAGGTCTTTAATCCATTTTGAGTTTATTTTTGTGTATGGTGTTAGGGAGTGTTCTAATTTCATTCTTTTACATGTAGCTGTCCAGTTTTCCCAGCAACACTTATGGAGGAAGCTGTCTTTTCTCCTTGTATATTCTTGCCTCCTTTATCAAAGATAAGGTGACCATATGTGTGCGGGTTTATCTCTGGGCTTTCTATCCTGTTTCATTGATCTATATTTCTGTTTTTGTGCCAGTACCATACTGTCTTGATTACTGTAGCTTTGTAGTATAGTCTGAAGTCCAGGAGCCTGATTCCTTCAGCTCCGTTTTTCTTTCTTAAGATTGCTTTGCTTATTCGGGGTCTTTTCTGTTTTTATACAATTGTGAAATTTTTTGTTCTAGTTCTGTGAAAAATGCCAGTGGTAGTTTGATAGGGATTGCATTGATCTGTAGATTGCTTTGGGTAGTATAGTCATCTTCACAATGTTGATTCTTCCAATCCAAGAACATGGTATATCTCTCCATCTGCTTGTATCATCTTTAATCTCTTTCATCAGTGTCTTATAATTTTCTGCATACAGGTCTTTTGTCTGCTTAGGTAGGTTTATTCCTACATATTTTATTCCTTTTGTTGCAATAGTAAATGGGAGTGTTTCCATAATTTCACTTTCAGATTTTTCATCATTAGTGTACAGGAATGCCAGAGATTTCTGTGCATTAATTTTATATCTTGCTACTTTACCAAATTCATTGATTAGCTCTAGTCATTTTCTGGTGGCATCTTTAGGATTCTCTATGTATAGTATCATGTCTTCTGCAAACAGTGACAGCTTTACTTCTTCTTTTCCAATGTGGATTCCTTTTATTTCTTTTTCTTCTCTGATTGCAGTGGCTAAAACTTCCAAAACTATGTTGAATAATAGTGGTGAGAGCGGGCAGCCTTGTCTTGTTCCTGATCTTACTGGAAATGGTTTCAGTTTTTCACCATTGAGGACAATGTTAGCTGTGGGTTTGTCATATATGGCCTTTATTATGTTGAGGTAAGTTCCTTCTATGCCAACTTTCTGGAGGCCTTTTATCAAATATGGGTGTTGAATTTTATCGAAAGCTCTCTCTGCATCTATTGAGATGATCATATGGTTTTTCTCCTTCAATTTGTTAGTATGGTGTATCGCATTGATTGATTTGCGTATATTGAAGAATCCTTGCATTCCTCAGATAAACTCCACTTGATCATGGTGTATGATCCCTTTAGTGTGCTGTTGCATTCTGTTTGCTAGTATTTTGTTGAGGATTTTTGCATCTATGTTCATCAGTGATATTGGTCTGTAGTTTTCTTTTTTTGTGACATCTTTGTCTGGTTTTGGTATCAGGGTGATGGTGGCCTCATAGAATGAGCTTGGGAGTGTTCCTCCCTCTGCTATATTTTGGAAGAGATTGAGAAGCATATGTGTTAGCTCTTCTCTAACTGTTTGATAGAATTTGGCTTTGAAGCCGTCTGGTCCTGGGTTTTTGTTTGTTGGAAGATTTTTAATCACAGTTTCAATTTCATTACTTGTGATTGGTCTGTTCATATTTTCTATTTCTTCCTCGTTCAGTGTTGGAAGCTTGTGCATTTCTAAGAATTTGTCCATTCCTTCCAGGTTGTCCATTTTATTGGCATAGAGTTGCTTGTTGTAATCTCTCATGATCCTTTGTATTTCTGCTGTGTCAGTTGTTACTTCCCCATTTTCATTTCTTTTTTTTTTCTCACACACACACTGTATTTTATTTTTACAAGAGATAGACTGACACCAAGCATTGTAAATGGATGACCACAACAAAAGCAACAATGATTGCAATTACCAAACACGAAACACACTCATATGAGATAATATTGACATTCAGTCCAGTAACCCTCCACTGTAACAGCTCCTTTACTTTGCAGTGGAAATTGATTTGTATATTTTTTGCCTCTGAGTCCTTGTGGGATTTTTCTTTTAATTCAAACAGAAAGTCACAAAAATTATAATCATCCTCATCAGTTCAATCAGTCCCATGTAATTAATTTTTTTATTTGATCTTTTGTTAGCAGTTTTATGAGTTCATCAGTTTTCCATTAGAGTTCTGAAAATGCTTATTCATTCAGTTCAGCAGCACAGTCAATTACTAGTAACCTGTACTTCTCAGAGTCCTTTCCATGAATTCTTTGAAGATTAAACCCTTTTATAGGAACATATTTGCAAAAGCATCAGAGTACACCCAGAAATGTCTGTAAATGACAAAAGACTTAAAAATGACCACGGTTGAAGATTTGATGAAAGTTCATAATAATGCAATTGACAAGGAAATTTAGTAATTTCTGAGATATACATTTTAAAGTAATAACTAGAATTATGACTTATAACATTACACCAGAACATGTAAGATTTTTAGAAATTTCATGTAATGTCTGAAACATTTATATTAACATATTTCCATACAAATAACCCAATAAAAGTATAGTGTTAGTTGTTTTGTCTGTTTGCTTTTTTTATACTGCAGGTTCTTATTAGTCATCAGTTTTACACACATCAGTGTATACATGTCATTCCCAATCTCCCAATTCAGCACACCACCATCCCCAGTCCACCGCAGTTTTCCCCCATTGGTGTCTGTATGTCTGTTCTCTACATCTGTGTCTCAACTTCTGCCCTGCACACCAGCTCATCTGTACCATTTTTCTAGGTTCCATATACATGTGTTAATATACAATATTTGTTTTTCTCTTTCTGACTTACTTCACTCTGTGTGACAGTCTCTAGATGCATCCATATCTCAACAAATGACTCAATTTCGTTCCTTTTTACGGCTGAGTAATATTCCATTGTATATATGTACCACATCTTCTTTATCCATTCGGCTGTCGATGGGCACTTAGGTTGCTTCCATGACCTGGCTATTGTAAATAGTGCTGCAATGAACACTGGGGTGCACGTGTCTTTTTGAATTCTGGCTTTCTCTGGGTATATGCCCAGTAGTGGGATTGCTGGATCATATGATAAATCTATTTTTAGTTTTTCAGGAACCTCCATATGGTTCTTCATAGTGGCTGTATCAATTTACATTCCCACCAACAGTGCAAGATGGTTCCCTGTTCTCCGCATCCTCTCCAGCATTTGTTGTTTGTAGATTTTCTGATGATGCCCATGCTAACTGGTGTGAGGTGATACCTCATTGTAGTTTTGATATGCATTTCTCTAATAATTAGTGATGTTGAGCAGCTTCAAATGTGCTTATTGGCCACCTATATGTCTTCTTTGGAGAAATGTCTATTTAGGTCTTCTGCCCATTTTTGGATTGGGTTGTTTGTTTCTTTAGTATTGAGCTGCATGAGCTGTTTATATATTTTGGAGATTAATCTTTTGTCCGTTGATTCATTTGCAAATAGTTTTCTCCCCTTCTGAAGGTTGTCTTTTCGACTTGTTTATGGTTTCCTTTGCTGTGCAAAAGCTTTGAAGTTTCATTAGGTCTCATTTGTTTATTTTTGTTTTTATTTCCACTACTATAGGATGTGGATCAAAAAAGACCTTGCTATGATTTATGTCAAAGTGTGTTCTTCCTATGTTTTCCTCTAAGAGCTTTATAGTGTCTGGTCTTATATTTAGGTCTCAAAACCAATTTGAGTTTATTTTTGTGTATGGTGTTAGGGAGTCTTCTAATTTCATTCTTTTACATATAGCTGTCTGGTTTTCCCAGCAGCACTTACTGAAGAGACTGTCTTCTCTCCATTGTATATCTTTGTGTCCTTTGTCATAGATTAGTTGACCATAGGTGCGTGGGTTTACCTCTGGGCTTTCTATCTTGTTCCATTGATCTATGTTTTGGTTTTTGTGCCAGTACCATATTGTCTTGATTACTGTAGCTTTGTAGTATAGTCTGAAGTCAGGGAGTCTGATTCCTTCAGCTCCGTTTTTTTCCCTCAAGACTGCTTTGGCTATTCAGGGTCTTTTGTGTCTCCATACAAATTTTAAGATGATTTGTTCTAGTTCCGTAAAAAATGCCATTGGTAATTTGATAGGGATTGCATTGAATCTTTAGATTGCTTCATGTAGTATAGTCATTTTCACAATGTTGATTCTTCCAATCCAAGAACATGGTATATCTCTCCATCTGCTGGTACCATCTGTAATTTCTTTCATCAGTGTCTTATAGTTTTCTGCATACAGGTCTTTTGTTTCCCTAGGTAGGTTTATTCCTAGGTATTTTATTCTTTTTGTTGCAATGGTAAATGGGATTGTTTCCATAATTTCTCTTTCAGATTTTTCATCATTAGCGTATAGGAATGCAAGAGATTTCTCTGCATTAATTTTGTATCCTGCAACGTTACCACATTCATTGATTAGCTCCAGTAGGGTTCTGGCAGCATTTTAAGGATTCTCTATGTATAGTATCATGTCATCTGCAAACAGTGACAGGTTTAGTTCTTCTTTTCCAATTTGTATTCCTTTTATTTCTTTTTCTTCTCTGATTACCATGGCTAGGACTTCCAAAACTATGTTGAATAATAGTGGTGAGAGTGGACATCATTGTCTCGTTTCTGATCTTAGAGGAAGTGCTCTCAGTTTTTCACCATTGAGAAAGATGTTTGCTGTGGATTTGTGGTATATGGGCTTTATTATATCGAGGTAGGTTCCCTCTATTCCCACTTTCTGGAGAGTTTTTATCATAAATGGGTGTTGAATTTTGTGAAAAGCTTTTTCTGCATCTATTGAGATGATCATATGGTTTTTATTCTTCAATTTGTTAATATGGTGTATCACATTGATTGATTTGTATATATTGAAGAATCCTTGCATCCCTCGGATAAATCCCACCTAAACATGGTGTATGATCCTTTTAATGTGTTGTCGGATTCTGTTTGCTAGTATTTTGTTGAGGATTTTTGCATCTATATTCATCAGTGATATTGGTCTGTAATTTTCTTTTTTTGTAGTATCTTTTTCTGGTTTTGGTATCAGGGTGATGGTGGCATCATAGAATGAATTTGGGAGTGTTCTTTCCTCTGCAATTTTTTGAAAGAGTTTGAGAAGGATGCATGCTATCTTTTCTCTAAATGTTTGATAGAATTCACCTGTGAAGTTATCTGGTCCTGGACTTTTGTTTGTTGGAAGATTTTTCATCACAGTTTCAATTTCATTACTTGTGATTGGTCTGTTCATATTTTCTGTTTCTTCCTGGTTCAGTCTTGGAAGGTTATACCTTTCTAAGAATTTGTCCATTTCTTCCAGGTTGTCCATTTTATTGGCATACATAGAGTTGCTTGTAGTAGTCTCTTAGGATGCTTTGTATTTCTGTGGTGTCTGTTGTAACTTCTCCTTTTTCATTTCTAATTCTATTGATTTGAGTTCTCTCCCTCTTTTTCTTGATGAGTCTGGCTAACGGTTTATCCATTTTGTTTATCTTCTCAAAGAACCAGTGTTTAGTTTTATTGATCCTTGCAATTGTTTTCTTTGTTTCTATTTCATTTATTTCTGCTCTGATCTTTATGATTTCTTTTCTTCTGCTAACTTTGGGTTTTGTTTGTTCTTCTTTCTCTAGTTGCTTTAGGTGTAATGTTAAATTGTTTACATGAGGCTTTTCTTGTTCCTTGAAGTAGGCTTGTATAGCTATAAACTTCCCTCTTAGAACTGCTTTTGCTGCATCCCATAGGCCTTGGATCGTCGTGTTTTCATTGTCATTTGTCTCTAGGTATTTTTTGATTTCGTCTTAGATTTCTTCAGTGATGTCTTGGTTATTTAGTAATGTATTGTTTAGCCTCCATGTGTTTGTGTTTTTTTACGTTTTTTTCCCTGTAATTCATTTCTAATCTCATAGTGTTGTGGTCAGAAAAGATGCTTGATATGATTTCAGTTTTCTTAAGTTTACCGAGGCTTGATTTGTGACCCATGATATGATCTATCTTGGAGAATGTTCCATGAGCACATGAGAAGAAACTGTAATCTGCTGTTTTGGGATGGAATGTCCTATAAATATCAATTAAGTCCGTCTTGTTTAATGTATCATTTAAAGCTTGTGTTTCCTTATTTATTTTCATTTTGGATGATCTGGCCACTGGTGGAAGTGGGGTGTTAAAGTCCCCTCCTATGATTGTGTTACTGTCAATTTCCCCTTTTATGGCTGTTAGTATTTGCCATATGTACTGGGATGCTCCTATGTTGGGTGCATAAATATTTACAATTGTTATATCTTCTTCTTGGATTGATCCCTTGATCATTATGTAGTGTCCTTCTTTGTCTCTTGTAATAGTCTTTGTTTTAAAGTCTATTTTGTCTACTATGAGAATTGCCACTGCATCTTTCTTTTGATTTCCATTTTCATGGAATATCTTTTTCCATCCCTTCCCTTTCAGTCTGTATGTGTCCCTAGGTCTGAAGTGGGTCTCTTGTAGACAGCATATATATGGGTCTTGTTTTTGTATCCATTCAGCCAGTCTATGTCTTTTGGTTGGAGCATTTAATCCATTTACATTTAAGGTAATTATCGATATGAATGTTCCTATTACTATTTTCTTAATTTTTTGTGGTTTGTTTTTGTAGGTCTTTTCCTTCTCTTGTGTTTCCTCCCTAGAGAAATTCCTTTAGTATCTGTTGTAAAGGTGGTTTGGTTGTGCTGAATTCTCTTAGCTTTTGCTTGTCTGTAAAGTTTTTAATTTCTCCATCAAATCTGAATGAGATCCTTGCCAGGTAGAGTAATCTTGGTTGTAGGTTCTTCCCTTTCATCACTTTAAGTGTATCATGCCATTACCTTCTGGCTTGCAGAGTTTCTGGTGAAAGATTAGCTGTTAACCTTATGGGGATTCCCTTGTATGTTATTTGTTGTTTCTCCCTTGCTGCTTTTAATATTTTTTGTATTTAATTTTTGATAGTTTGATTAATATGTGTCTTGGCGTGTTTCTCCTTCAATTTATCCTGTATGAGACCCTCTGTGCTTCCGGGACTTGATTGACTATTTTCTTTCCCATGTTAGGGAAGTTTTCAACTATAATCTCTGCAAATGTTTTCTCAGTCCCTTTCTTTTTCTCTTCTTCTGGGACCCCTATAATTCGAATGTTGGTGCATTTAATATTGTCCCAGAGGTCTCTGAGACTCTCCTCAATTCTTTTCATTCTTTTTCTTTATTCTGCTCTGCAGTAGTTATTTCCACTATTTTATCTTCCAGGTCACTTATCCATTCTTCTGCCTCAGTTATTCTGCTATTGATCCCTTCTAGAGAATTTTTAATTTCATTTATTGTGTTGTTCATTATTGTTTGTTTGCTCTTTAGTTCTTCTAGGTCCTTGTTAAACGTTTCTTGTATTTTCTCCATTCTATTTCCGAGATTTTGGATCATCTTTACTATCATTATTCTGAATTTTTTTTCATGTAGACTGTCTACTTCCTCTTCATTTGTTAGGTCTGGTGGGTTTTTACTTTCCTCCTTCATCTGCTGTGTGTTTCTTTGCCTTCTCATTTTGCTCAACTAACTGTGTTTGGGGTCTCCTTTTCACAGGCTGCAGGTTCGTAGTTCCTGCTGTTTTTGGTGTCTGCTCCCAGTGGCTAAGGTTGGTTCATTGTGTTGTATAGGCTTCCTGGTCGAAGGGACTAGTGCCTCTGTTTTGGTGGATGAGGCTGGATCTTGTCTTTCTGGTGAGCAGGTCCACCTCTCATGGTGTGTTTTGGGGTGTCTGTGATCTTATTATGATTTTAGGCAGTCTCTCTGCTAATGGCTGGTGTTGTGTTCCTGTCTTGCTAGTTGTTTGGCATAGGGTGTCCAGCACTGTAGCTTGCTGGTCGTTGAGTGAAGCTGGTTATTGGCACTGAGATGGAGATCTCTGGGAGATTTTTGGCCATTTGATATTACGTGGAGCTGGGAGGTCTCTGTTGGACCAGTGTCCTGAACTTGGCTCTCCCACCTCAGAGGCACAGTCCTGAGGCCTGGCTGGAGCACCATGAGCCTTTTGGGAGGTCTGAGGTCTTTTACCAGCGTTCAGTAGGTGTTCTGTAGGAGTTGTTCCACATGTAGATGTATTTCTGATGTATTTGTGGGGAGGAAGGTGATCTCCATGTCTTATTCTTCCACCATCTTGAAGCTCCTCTTCCATCTAAATAATTTTTGTATGAGTTTTTTATACCATCAGATTTCCCAAATAAATATCTCTTCTGACAAGAAAATTCACTGATACCCCAATATCACTATTTCCAACCACTTAGCAATTCAAAACAGATTAATTTATAGGGTCTTATAGTTTGGTAGACATGGATCAGTCTTCCAGAGGTTTCTACCTACAGAGAAAAAGAAAATCAAGTTCCTGAATCTATAAAACTGAGAAATAAGACTTGGAAAAATAGTGATACCCTAAATATCACTACATTATATATATAGTTATACTTTATAATTATACTATATACTTTATATACTATACAGTATATAAAGCAATATGGAAAGGGTGATGCTGTTATTAATTTGTAACCCTTACAGAGAAAGATGTTTTTGAAAGCCTGAGGCAAGGGTTCGATATATAATTTGCAGGCTCATTGCAAAGCAAAAATGTGGACTCCTTGTTCAAAAGAAAGGAAAAAAGTTGTTTTCTGTTCTGCAGTCTCTCACCCTGTCATGGTGAGTTCCATTTGCTTTTAACATTCTGCTACCT
This sequence comes from Hyperoodon ampullatus, assembly GCF_949752795.1. Taxonomy (NCBI): domain Eukaryota; kingdom Metazoa; phylum Chordata; class Mammalia; order Artiodactyla; family Ziphiidae; genus Hyperoodon; species Hyperoodon ampullatus. The sequence goes on from NC_136918.1 coordinate 96,773,685, forward strand.
TGGGATTGAGGATGCCAGCAGGGCAAGTATAGACCCTCACAAGTGTCCTCTCCACGTCCATCCCTAAGTCCCCACAGGGAACAGAGGGCAGCAGAAGTCACCAAGTGGAAGTAAGGGAGTGGGTTACTGGACACCCAACCAGGGGAGGTGGGGACATAGGGAGCTGATAGGAGGCAAGACCATGTGTGAGTATAGGCTCCAAGATCCCAGTGCATGCTCCATTATCCCACTGGGATGATTTTGACTACAAAATACAAATTTAAAGCAAAATTATTAAGAATTTTATGATGACCACATTGTGTTAAGTCCTAAGCATTGGGCCTTGTGTAACTGCCCTAGTCACAGGCCCATACACCTGGCTCTTCCTAAGTCAGATGTAGTTACACCGTCTCCCTGTCCAGGCCCTGGCTCTGACTTAATCTGCCTCATCTATTTCTACCATCTACAGGCCAGTCTGGTTGCTTTCAGGACTCTGTGCTAATGTGGTCTTGGCAGAGAACCCTGAGCTTTTCTGTTTGCCATTGCTCTGCACCCACTTACCCTCATGTGTTCATATTGCTCTTGCTACAGAAATTTATGTTCCTAATTACTACGTTGCAAATTTCCACAACTCCTCTGAAACCCCATTCAAATGTTAATGTTCCTTTCTGGTCACTAACAGTGCAGGAATGTGGGGTTTGAGAGATCTCTATGACTTAAGTCACATCCAGGCTGAAAAGCAGCTTAGAAAGAATAGCCTCATGACTCAAATTATCTTCTCCCCCATGTAAGGCCCTTAGTTCTGACTATAAAAGACACCACCAAGGAGGACCACATGTCAGTTATTGGTCAAGCTGGGATGTGCATTCTAACAGTTGTATGAGTTACAATAAACTATAAGTGTAAGAGGCCTGGTCTGAGGGGCTGGGGACACTTCATCTGTCTTGATACCTCTTCAATGAAACAGAGTCTAAAATGTCATGTTATTAATTAGTCCAGGTATGACCTTGGACAACTCACTTCATGGACAACTCACTTCGTATCTCTCTCATTCTTTATCTGTCAAAAATCAAAAAGTTGAAATTACATTCTCTAAGTCCTAACCAGTTTCAAAAGTATTTAATTCCATGAAAGAAAATAGAAAGGATAGAAGAAATGTAACCAAAGGCCCTTTTCACTAAAAATAGAGCTACCATATGATCCAGCAATCCCACTTCTGGGCATATATCCAGAAAAGATGAAAACTCTAATTCGAAAAGATACATGCACCCCAATGTTCATTACAGCACTATTTACTATAACCAAGATAGGGAAGCAACCTAAATGTCCATCAACAGATGACTAATAAAGAAGATGTGGTACATATATACAATGGAATATTATGCAGCCATAAAAAGAATGAACTAATGCCATTTGCAGTAACATGGATGGAACCAGAGAATATGTACTAAGTGAAGTAAGTCAGACAGAGAAAGACAAGTATTATATGATATCACTTATATGTGGAATCTAAAAAATAATACAAATGAATTTATTGATAAAACAGAAACAGATTCACAGACATGGAAAACAGACTTTTACTTACCAAAGGGAAAATGTGGGGGATGTGTGTAAATTAGGAGTATGGGATTAACAGGTATACACTACTATATATATAACAGATAAACAACAAGGACCTACTGTATAGCACAGGGAACTATATTCAATATCTTATAATAACCTATAATGGAAAAGAATATATATATATATGTATATATATATATGTGTGTATATATATATGTATATATATATATATATATATATATATATACACGAATCACTTTGCTGTACACCTGAAACTAACACAATACTGTAAATCAATAGAAAACAAAATAACAAACAAAACCAAAAAAGCCTTTTTCAAATAAACCTGAAAATGTATCTTTCAGTATATCTGTTTTTACCTCTAATGTGGAATGGATCCCTGATGTGTCAGTTCAGGTCCTCTGGGAGGAGGTGCTGAGATGAAGTGAGGAGAGCAAGAGGTCCACTGGGGTTGAGGGGTAAGGGGTGGGCAGTGCCTGTGAAAAACAAAAGAGGAAGAAGCAGATGTGAACAGGAAAAGCTTTCAGGAACACCAAAGATCTGACACTAAGGAAAGGGAAGAAGGCAGAGAGCAGGAATGGGCACAGAAAGCCTCAGAGTGCTACAAACCTGAAAAAGTCTTTGTTAACCTGATGGGGAGCTCCAGAGCAAAGACGGCCCTTTGGAGAGTACTCTCATGTAGTGTACAGAGGATCACCCGGGAAGACTGGCCTCATATCAAACACTGAGAGCATTCCTGAGGTCCTGCTGCTGGAGGTGGTTGTCTAACTACAAGTTCTTTCTTGCAGGGAGATTCATGGTGTACAACTCCATGGTTGCACCCCGATCATGTTTATTATAAAAGCAAGCCATGATGTTAAGGAACCCGGGCATTTTTGTCAGATCCCTTCACAGGCTTACATTTCTAGGGCTCAGTTCTAGTATTTTTAAAGTAATGGGAGAGTTGATCCTCATTAATGAGTACTGTATAATTAATGAGGATTAAAATATTTTTTTAAGAAAAACGTGTGGAGTAGAGAAACTTAGAGCTAGAAGGAATCAAAAATTATTAGCCCAACCCCTTCATTTGACAAAGAGAAAACTGAAGCCCACTGGGACTAAGTACCCAATGTTACCATCGGGCTAGTTAGTACCAGCGCAGGAATGGAACCCACACCTTCTCACCCCCAACCCAGGCCTCTTTTAAAGAAGCTGAACAAGGCAAAAAAAGAGAAATTTTATTTCACCAACAGTTCAGACTTTTAAAAAAATATTCAGAATTGGGAACAGATCTTCTGTCACACTGATGTGGCAGACAAGTAAAAGTTTAGAACAGAACTCAGCACCACAAAATCCATATAAGGTGAATCATATTACAGTTGACCCTTGAACAACATGGGTTGAACAGCTTAGGTCCACTTATACACAGATTTATTTTCAATAGTAAATACTACACAATGGATCTGTGGAATCTTGGTTACGGGGAACAAAACCACATATAAGGAGGGCCAACTATAAATTATAGGCGAACTTTCAACTGAACGGAGAGTTGGCAATAAGGCTATCTGATTTAACTTAAACATTTAAGTAACTAAAGTAAACATTCTGCTTCCATGAGGAAGAGATTTCTAACAATGAAAACTGAGAAACCATCTTGATCATTGGACAAGTGTGAATAGGATCAGGGAAGCCAAAAGCCTTGGGGAGCTGGGTAAAAGAGAGAGATGTACTCCATCCTCGCCCTGCAAGCCAGAGAATAAGCCAAATGAGTAGGTCTCAATAAGCTATTTATTTAGAGAAATGTACAGTTTATACAGATTATAGGATAAATAAGTATGATACTTATTTGGGGATCACCATAATACTAAATGCTTTTCTCATGAGTCAACTCCAGTTACAATGTTTGTTATACAGAAAATAGTAATCTATAATCATTATCATTTTCAGATAAATAATTATTATAGCAAGTGTTACTAGCTTGAAAGACACTGATAACTTCCTAAAAACACCTAAAAAATATTTTGTTGTTTAAAGCACTAAGAAAAGTATATATGGCTAAAGCTAAGTGGCCCTTGAGGGAAGGGCTCTGAGACTATTACAGCTTTGACATGGTACCTTCTGTTATATAAAATGTGACCTCGTGTCTCAGAAGACCACTTGGCTGGAGGAGTTCTTCCTACTGGCACACTACTATACTGGGTGCTGTCTCTAGGCAGAAAAGTAGAGAACAACTTTCTTCTATAAAAGCATTTCTAGTTGAAATGGAAATACAGACCTTATATAGGAGATAGCTGAAGGGTTAGTATATCGTGCTCTGTCTTGGCTCTGGTTTCTACTTAGAGCTGTGTCACTGCTTGGATCTAGATCAGCTGAGTTTTGTTGATAGTGGCAGGGAGAAATTCTCCATCATGTTATATCGAATCCTAACAAAAAAACCTGCAGCACAAAAGCAAAAGCAGGTTTACCTGAAACAATATCTCAATTCTAACTTTGGTTAACACAAACTCCCTGGCTTTGTTCTCCGGGACAGTTCCCACACCCTCTAGAATTTAGAATTTCTAACTGAAGGCCTGCATGAGGGCAGAGTACTCAGGCAGCCTGTGCTTCAAAAGGCTTAAAATGAAAAAGGCACAGTAAAATAAATCAGTTGGGCTACTTAGTGGTAAATGTCTCATTTTCTTGTTGTGTTTAACCTTCTTACGGAACGGAACAGTAATGTACATCCTCTCACTGCATTCTTAATAAGGTTATTTACACTGCATATCCAATGAATTTGTGCCCTATGCAATAAATTCTCAGCTCTGAAATGTGTGTGAGAATGTAGACATCATTATTAGAGGAATTAACCTTGTAAATGAGGAGCATCCTTATTGAAACTCTGGATTTTGATTATTCAAGAGTGACACAGGAATACAGGCAGTTTTGTGCAGAATTATAATGATCAGCCTTGCAAATAGCCACTGACTATGAATAAGCAACTATCTTTTGGCAACAAGTGAAGAATTCTGACTTTATTTTTAAAATATTTCTGTGTTGGTTTGTAATTTCCAATACCAGCAGAAGAAACAATATTGCATGTATCTCCAATGTATAGAATTAAGGGCTTATTCATCAGTAGTGATTGTAATTTGAACTGGCTGAGCCAAACAAAGCCAGAAGGAGGAAAGACAGACAGAGTAGAACTTTTTCAAGCCACACGACTGCTTATCACCTCTAATATGCCCCAGATCTTCTTCTATGTCTCACCTGCCTCTCAACCACATTGATGTCACTTCAACAACCACAGCTAAGACATACCAGGATAAGTTAGAATTTTATCAATTTCCTGATTCATTAAGAGGTTAGAAAAATCCAAGGGTAGGGTAAAGCTACTAAGTTGTAGTTCAAAAACAAAGGATCAAAGAAAAAACAAATATTTTCTCACTTAGGTAAAAGCCTGAGATAGATCACTTGGCTTTAATTTCAGTCAGTTTCCAAACAAAGGAAAAATCCTGAAGATTAACATGGGACTTGGAGATTCTTCTTCTGCTTCTCCCACCTCCAGTTCATGATAGCTGTCTCCTCTTCCTTGTACCTTGAAGAGGCACAAGGGGAGGATATTTCATAACCTATAATGTAAAAGATATTAAAAAGCTTTTAGCTTAGAAGGAAAAGGTCATTCATCTAATGTCCTCTAAACCCATGTATAAGATCCCACTGCCAGGTCTGAGCATCAGGGAGAAGACTAAGGGAGCATTTCCCTCTCTTGCATATGAATACCTACAGAATTTATAGCAGCTACAATAACAAATACAAATCCCACTGCTGATCATGGTATAGGTGGAGTTACAAAGGCGTACTTATTTGTGAAAATTGTACAGCTAAGATTCGTGCATTTCAATGTCTTTAAATTATATCTCACAAAAAAGAACTTCAAATACTACAAATAATGATTGCGTAGGCTGGTGAGTGGGTGGAAGCAAAGATAAAACAAGAATGGCTGAATACTGATAATATTTTAAGCTGGGTGATGGGCACAGAGGGGCTCATTATACTATTCCATTTATTATGTGTGTGTTTGAAATTTCCCATAATAAAAGGTTAAAAATATTAATTGTCTCAATTTTATCACCAACTGACAGCCACAACTTTTAGCAATATGAGGATCATGATTAAAATACACTCACATGTTTGACATTTATCAGTGCGGGATGAAGACAACAGCTTCACACAATCCAACCTGAAGGAAATAGCTTGAGATAACTTTTTAAATTCTGAGTCTTTGCTTGAATAAAGATGGGCATTAAAGAAGCTTGTCCATAATCATCAAATAGTCTATTGCCTCAGGAAGTGAGGGATACCAAATGACCAATTCTGCACGGTCAGAGTTTTTTCAGTCTGCAGTGTTGTATGTATTTCTTTATACCACATATGGACTTAGCAAAGTCCCCCGACTACTCACATAGCCTTTATTTATTCTACTATCTCCAGCATCCCCTGATTAGGAATACTCAGTTTTTGTACCGTTACACAGCATCCTATGTGACATATCAATATGCAAATACTGGTCTTTCTAAAACTGTTTACTTGATGTCCAAACGTTGGTACCATCCCAAGCAAAGATGAAACTGCTTTATCAGCAGGCATGTTTTCATATTACATAAGAAAGGGTTAGTGCTCAATAAATGTGAATTGAATAAATAAATGGTAGAAGAGAGATATTTAAACAATTAAAAGAATTTTATAATGGACTTCAAAAACAGAAGTAAAGAAAAGCAGTAAAATACTTAAGCAAAAGCAAAGCATTTGTAAAGATTTTAAAAATTAAGTTCATCTGAAAGCATTTATGGAGTTATTGTGGGCCAAGAAATGCCACAATATACTGAGGCTTTAAAAAATTACATGTATTAGTCTTTACTCCTAAAAAGGACTATTGGTTTAAGAGCTGCTAAGTGAAGCAGTCAATGTCTAGGAAAAAAATTGCCTTTGCTAACAATATATTTATTACAGAGATAACCTTAGTTTCTTAAGTTTGACTTTGGATAAAAGTGGTTTCAAAAGGTCTAAACTTCAAAACGTAAAATGAGACAAAAAGGTTTGTGGAGTCTAAATCACCCCTTTACTACAGCTTGCATGTCAAATACTGAGTAGCAACAGCATGAAAACTCAGATAATTCTAACCACTCATAAACAAGAGGCTACATCAACTGTGCTAAGCCTTCTACACAATGGCTATCTTTTCATAACAAAGAGTAACAAGACAATAATTACCAATATCAAATGCTCAACTCAATAAATTAATATTTACACAAAATCAACTAATTTTGGTAATGTTGTGGCTCATGGTACTTAGATGACTAATCCCTCATTTCAAAGAGCACTGGATACAGTCAATGCTCTCTTCCTAGGAACAGGCCAAAAGTAGTACCTGCAGCCTTTTAAGGTATCTCGTGGAAACAACCTGTCAATCAAATGGACTGAGTGTCCATAATATGCAAAGCTTCCAGAAAAAATCAGAACAAAAGTTTCCTAGCAGTGTATGCACTGTTGAAACTGTTAGCTTTGCAGCAGCAAAAGCAAAAAATTGTGCAGGCTTGTCAAATGCTACTGTGCCAGGATATGAACACAGCAATAATGACTGCATCTAGAAATTTAATTTCAGCAGTCTTTTGAGATATATATATATATATATATATATATATATATATGGATCATATATAAATGGATCACTTCATCGCTCATTACGGAGGAAGTGTACTGAGGAAGTGTACCATATAACCCCAATTTTCTCTCACTGGCAACTTTTTGATGTTTTTTTCCTCCAAGGCTATAGCTTGTTTTCTTCTTAGAGTCAGCTTAACAACGAACCACAATGGAAACTTTGCCCTAAAAATGTTTAGTCATGGGTTCAGTTGGTTAGAAAACAGCTAATGAAGCCAAGGTCAAGGCTCATCCTGGTATGAGATTCATATCGAAGGAAAATATTCTGCACCTGAGATCAGCTCCTGCTAAGGGTAAGCAGCCTCCTGCTGGATGATCATAGGCCAAAGCGATACTGGTCTGAAGAGTGCAGAGAGGCACAGATCCTATCAGCTGTGTGGACAGTCAGTAAAATAATCATTCTTGCTTTTTGTATTAGAATGAGTGAGTTGCTGAATGAGATTTGGAAATAAGAGAGGCTGCCCTTGAGCACCACATAACCCAAGTGAGAGAAGGAAGACATATAAAAGGGATAAATAATAAATTATAAGGTATAGTATATTTTTAGGACCAAGTAAATAGTGTAGCCAGCAAGTGTGGAAGAAGTGAAGAAAAAGGAAAGACTGCTTTTTTTTTTGGTGTAGTCAGAAGAAACATGAGCAGGCAACCTCAGTGCTAGCCCTTCTGAACATGCAGAAGGCAGAGGATGGGTGTTCAGTAAATGGAGACCCCTGGCTCATCCCCATAGAGAAGCTTGGGACCCTCCATCCAGGCAAATATACAGCTCAGGCTTTCCAGTGTGCATAGCAGGAGGTCAACTCTTGCTTTTATTCCATACCACTAAGGCTCTGGCTCATCCTTTAGTTAGTAACAAGGAATACAGGAGGCAGTGTTCAGGAAATAATTCATATCTAGAGACCTGCTAAGAAAAGTGCACATCAAGGAAAATCATTTAAACCAACCAATTCTGAAGGCTTTCTAAGCTCTATCCTTGGATCAAGTTAGAGCTTCATAAAGCTACACATTATGAGTACCTTAGCTTAGTCTTTAAAAATTCACTAAATTATGCTTTAAAATTAAACTCTCTGAGTAGAACAGTAGTTACCAAGGGCTGAGTGGGAAAAATGGGGAGATGTTAGTCAAAGGTACAAACCTTCACTTATAAGATGAATAAGTTCTGGGGATCTAATATACAAAGTGATGACTATGGTTAATAATACTATATTGTATGCTTGAAATTTGCTAACAGAATAGATCTTCCACATTCAAACCAAAAAAAAAAAAAAAAAGTAAATATGTGAGGTGATGGATTTGTTAATTAACTTGATTGAGATAATTATTTCACACTGTATGCATATATCAAATCACCATGTAGTACACCTTAAATACACACAGTTTTTGTCAATTTTACCTCAATAAAGCTGAAAAAAATAAAATTAGATAAAATCAAACTCTCTGTCTTGGCAAAATTTATCAAAATAATCATTCCATACTTTTTGATCTAGTAATTCCAATTCATGCAATTATTTTTATAAATAATCTCCTCGAGTATGTTGATATGCATATGTAGTCATTCATATTACAGATGTATTTTCTTTTTTGTAGTTGGAAAACACTGGGCAGAAGCTGAATGCCTACTGGTAGAAGAAAAGTTAACTGAATCAAGTTGCATCCGTATGATAAATACCATGCAGCCATTAAAAAAAAGGATGGTGTATGTTTACATATACTGACCTAGAACTAGCAAACTAGGAGCTATTATCTGAATGATGAGAAAGGACTATTCACATGAAGATCTAGGGTTAGAACATACGAGCATTGGGTAACAACAAAAGCAAAACAACCGGGGGTAGGATGTACTGTTCTAAGAAGGTCATCAATGATTGAAGAGAAGTGGATGAGGAAGGGAAAGAATTGAAGATTGAGATCTGAGTGTGAAATGGATCATATATAGCCCTGAAGATCATGGTAGAGAGGTCATGACATTGTACCCTAAATATAATGGGAACCAGTTGAATATTTTAAGCAGATGCCATGGTTTATGTTTTAAAATAGTCACTGTACCCTCTGTATAGAACTTGAATGGTATAGGCTACAGTGGAGTAGGAATCTAAAGGTAGGTGGCCACTGCTGCAGCCATGCAAGAAGCTTGTATTGGTGGCAGTACAACCATAGTAAGTAAATGGTTTGGGGTCACATTCTGGAGATAAAATGCCTGTTTCCTCCTCCTTTACATAGTTCTTGTTTTATTTCTAATGCAATGGTGTTGTTATACACCTGAATTTTATTGTCCCACGTTGCATCCTTTATGAAAGCGAGTGGGACATAAAGTTCTAAAGAAAGATTGTGTGTGTGTGTGTGTGTGTGTGTGTAAATGTAAGACCTAAGTAGCAACAGCATGAATATGCATGTGGAAAGAGCAAAAGCCAAGAATCCAACAGTCCTGTCTTCAAACTTGTGCTGTTGAAGATTTTCTTTATATTTAAAAGGGTGTGAGCATTAATAGCTATGCTCACAGTGGTCTGAAGACTAAGGGTTATTATTTAAAGTGCACAGTACAATGTCTAGCACATTGAAGATGGTCAGCAATTGCTTGGGATTAAAATGGGGAGGACTTTGGATATCATACCATGAGGAAGATATAGGGATTTTTGAACAGGGGGATCGGGTGCAAAGCAGTGTTTCCAGAAGGCAGTATGTAGGTAGTTTCAGGAGGTAGTATATAAAGGGGAAAGGTCAGTTAGCAGATTATTGCATTCTTTACAACATCTATATTAGAAAGGGAAAAAAGAGATCTCATTATCACCATTGACAGACAAAGAAGAGAATGACTCACTTCAGGTCAAACAACAAATCAGGGGCAGAAACGAGTCCAGGCTGGAAAATCACACTTCCTCGTCTAAGTATGATAATTCTCTAGACCCCTGCTGCCTACATTATTCAAATATGGTACATGAATCTGACCGTTTTCAAATATTAAAATTCGCTGCAACCCACTAGATAAATAATATACCAAAGATCAGAGAATAGCAAAAATAGTGGTTTCTCCCACGTTTCTAAAATTTTTCCCTTCTTTGAGATTTGTCTCTAATTTCCAATTTTCTTCTAAAATCAAAGCTTTTATTTAAATGGCACCAAACTATTCCTCTTTGCTCCTGCTGGATCTACATGTATATGTGTCTATGTAGCATGTGTGTGTGCATTCACATACACATTTATTTCTAAGGTAAAAGTGATCCATCAACATTAAGTCAACCATGCAGAAAATGCTTCTAAAGAGACATTATCATTTAGTTTACCATATCTTTGGAACAAGTAAAGGTTTTTACAAATACCTCACAGGAAGTATTGTAATCAGTAAATGTGAGAATTTAAAAGCCTTGCTGTTTAGTGAAAGGGACAGCCTACCCTGTAAAAACAAAACATAAAGTCATTTAAGATTCTTCAGTTAAAAAAAAATTGTTATAATTTCATTGAGATCCAGTGCCTATTCAGATCAGGCAACTGTGAGTGATGTAGTATCCAGAATAGGTAGTAGATAATGTCATCTTCTACATTCACCCAGCAATAAGGAGCAGTAACTCACATGGGCTCCTTGCAACTGTGTTGCCCCAGACCTAGAAACGTACCTTTTGGTGTAGAATAGAGGGGCCTACATAACAAAGACCAAATATCCCTGCTCTTCAAATTTTGAGACTTTTAATCCTTAAAATACCTCATCAGAGCTCACCTACTCACTTCCAAGTTATAATTGAGGGAGGTTCCTAGATTATTTTTGAGCATCAGGGCAAGATGACACTCTGATTGACATACTGATTGGAGAGTCTCCTGTCAACCCTCCTTCTGCAAGCACTACTTGCAAAGAAAGGGGCTTACATAAGTCTACTCAATAAAAGTCTGCCAACAAATATTACATTAACTAAAGCAGGAAGAGGAAAGAGAATATTGAGAGGAAAAGAGGGTCTTCCCTCACAGCTGGCCATTGATTGCCCCTGACAAAGACTCTCTCCTTGACCAAAATTTAGTTAGGCTTCTCTGAGCCTTTTTCCTGACATGGCCTTGACTTGGCCTTCCATGTCCATCCCTGCTAAACCCAGTTTTAGCAAGAACTCTAATAAGTCATTCCTGTATCCTTGATATCTGATCACTCTTCATATCTGATCAAGTTCTTATCTCTCATTTTGATATCTGATCACCTTGTCTTCAGCAAGAATCTTATTAAATTGGTTTAGCAAGAATCCCACAACCCTTGATGTCTTATCTTAGTAATTTTCTCCCTACTGACCCTGCTCACTCTGCTCTTTGGCTGTAAATCCTCATTTGTCCTTATTGTATTAGGAATTGAGCTCAGTCTCACACTGAAGTCTCTTTTCCCCTATTGTGAAAATACAGAATAAACTCTGTCTTTACACCTTTAACTAGTGTCTGACTCTGTTTTTCTTTGACACCACATGGAAGCTCTCCCCATTACAAGCATCTTTACACTTCTTGTAGCACCACTGATTCCTTTGGTGATAGTAAAACTAGCACAAAGCCGATGGTCAAAATGTGTTTCCTGACTATCATTGAATTGAAGGGGATAAGAATTTTATGCTATGAGAAATGGTAGAAGTTGGAAAGAAAGTAACATATGTGTCATTCTTATTTTCTTCCTCTTATCCTTCTCATTAAGTATAATTTCTTATGTCCCTGGCATTGTTGCTAAATACTTTATCTGTATTATTTCACTTAATCCTCAATGCAAAACTACGAGACATAAACTAAATAATCTGAATTTTAGGAACGAGGCTGCTGAGGCCTAGTTAGTAAGTGGTGAGGGCAGAACTCTAGTCACTTAAGCCCAGGACACATTTCCTTAACCACTCTGCTCAGAGAAGTTGCCAGGTGGAGAAGTAGAGACCATGTACCAAACCACACAGAGGCTGGAAAGAAGACCACATGTTGATGAATCACTAAGAAGTTTAGTAATAAACTAACTTGTGAGAACAGGAGAGGGGGTGAGGGGTGCAGTGGCTAAAAGCCTAGGCTTTAGAGAGAGAGAGAGACCATACTCTATGTGAGTGCTACCTCTGCTACCTGCTAACCCTGTGATCTTGGGGAAGTTATTTATCTTATCCCAGCCTCATTTTCCTCATCTGGACTGTGTTGTGTTAGCTATTCATATTATCACCATATTTCCTGGATCCCAAAAGGGCAAGTTTTTTGTTTGATGTCTTTAAAAATCAAGATGTATCAAATAATCAATATAAAATAATCTTCTCAGATGAAAAGCAGAGGAGTAAGATGCAACCCAATTGTTTTGTCCTGAGTATAGGAAACTAGCCTGCCTAAAAGGTGTTTGTTCATTAACTCATTTGAGTTCTTGCACTGGTAGTGTTACATGCAATTGAATTTTCACTGAAATATGTATCTCTAATTGTCACTTAAATGTCTTCAAAAAAGATTACACTATGAGGCAGCTTGAGTATGCAGAAGGTTGTCTGTCACATCCAGGTAATGCAATTAGAGACAGAAGACATTGCCAGTGTTTGAGAATAAATCATAAGACTTTTAAAGGCAGTGAAGCATAGCATGGCTGATTCATACATCATGAGGACTATCTCTGGGGCACCAACATCTGCCTGACAAATGTTCCTACTAGGTTTTCAAGAGAAGCTATTAAACTTCCAACAACATATAATTTAATTAAAGAAAAAAAAGGATCTATGAATTAACAAGAAGCAAATGCAAACAGAACACCTCAAAATGACAATGTCTATCTCTAAAGAAATTGTGAGTGTGGGTTATGAAAAGCAACATGTCAAAATCAAACTACACAATTTCCAATAGCTTAAAGAAAATCAGAAGAATCTTTAGATTCTGAGTAAGGAAAACTTAGGCTCAAATTTGATTGTCATATTTTAAAAGATAATATTTTATATTGCAATGATTAAGATAAGCAATTAACTCATAAAACAAATGCTTGTGTTTTGTACACACCTCCAAGTCTCTTGTGAAATTAGTTTTGTCTTACAATAGGTGGCATGTTTGAGACAAAGTAATATGATGTTATTATTATGAGTATATAGAGGTGTATTAATTTCCTTATTGCTGTTGTAACAAATTATCACAGAACTGGTTGCTTAAAAACAACACAAATTTATTGTCTTATAATTTTGGAGGTCAGAAGACCAAATGGTTTTTATGGGGCTAAAATCAAGGTATCAGCAGGGCTGCCCTCCTTCTGGAGACTCAGAATCCATTCCTTGATTTTCCAGCCTCTAGAGGCCACCTGCATTCCTGGGCCTATGGCCATTTTCCATCTTCAAAGCCAGCAACTGCATAACTCCAACCTCTGCTTCTACTGTGTGTCTCCTTCTCTGACTCTCCTGCCTCCCTCTGTCCCTTGTAAGGACCCACATGATTACATTGGGCCCACTCAGATATTCCAGAATAATCACCCTATCTCAAGATCCTTAACCACATCTGCAAAATTTCTTTTGCTATGTACAGTAACATAGCCATGGGTTCTGGGGATTAGGACATGGACATCTTGGGGGCCCGTGACTCTGCCTAACACAAGAGGTAAGCTGGAGGTAAATAGGGGAGACTTTGTTTATGGTGTTAGGCATTTGGACTTTACACCATAAAGAGTAGAGAATCAATGAAGGTTGTCACCTACTTCCTAAGTCCTTCTTTTCTTTACCCCATCGATGTCTTTGCCATGATCAATTCTCTGATTGAAGTTTATATTCCATTTCCAATCTCACAGCCCAGGTATTTTTTCTACTGCTGTGTTCTGCATGGATAGATCTTTACCTATCCTCTTCCTTTAAATTATCCTTATTAAGAGTAGTGTTTTGAAAGGGAGCCTCTATCCTCTTAAAAAGGCTTCCTCAAATCAAAATTTATCAGATGTGAACATATAAATACCCCATATTCCTTTCAAATTGTACTTTGTAAAATTTAGAAATCTACAAACATGACACAGAGTCTATCTATTTAGGGAAGGCAGCTCCATGTTTAAATGAAAGGGTCCAACCACAACATCAGACCCATGCTCAGAAACATGGAAGACCACATCCTGAGGACTGTGGCCATGATTCTGGTTAATTTTATCAGTCTGATTTTAAAATCACTTCAGAAAGCTCTATGGAGGCTGAGCGTAACTCTCAGCACTGTTAACGACATTGGTGATAAATGTACAACTTTTTTTTTTCATTTTCTTCAAAAATAAAGGAAGGAAATGAAAAATAAAAATCCATGTCAATGAAATTTTAAAGTTTCCAATTTAAACATAAAAGCCAGGAAATGCAACTTAAGTATCTCAAGGGAACATTAGCCTGTTTATATTACATGTGCTTCATTTTAAGGTATAACACTTAACAGTATAATTAGCAATCAAAAAATATTTTATCTGTGCACTGTGGGTGTTTGATGTTACTATGAGATCCTTGATTTTTGCATTTCCTGACTTCTGTGTTTAAATTTATAACCTTAGTATTGCATTACTGTGTGTCCTACATTAGTTATTGATGGCTTGTAAATGAAATAGATGCTCTAGCAGGTCTTTTCTACCTCCAACCTCCATAGATAATTTCTGCACACATTTTATGAACCAATATTACAGAAGCTCTATAAAAACTGTAATGCAAAACAACACAATTCTTGATGAAATGTATGAGAGTGGTTCTAAAAGGTTTTTCACTTTGTAACAATTATGTTGAATCTTTTTGAAAGGTTGTTATTTGTTTTGCTTCTTTATGTCATCACATATATTTTATCTTTCTCTGAAAACATATTTCAAAAATTAAAGCTCCACAGCAATTTCCAACCTATCAAGGGCTTAACTGCAGTCTTATAAGACCTGCATTATGTTGTTCTCTCTAAAAATCCCTGAGACCCCTGGTAAAGAAAAGAGTAAGCCAGTACTTAAAAGTATGCTAATTGTGAAAATCATTTTTTTGATATTCATGATTTTGTATTGACACATTTCACTGGCAAATGGCAAAGTGATGGTAGTTTAAATGGCAAAGATATTTCTAATTAAAAATTTTACCAACTCAAATCTATAGCTTTCAAAGACAGTAAGTAATTTTATAAAAAAAAAAAAAATCCACAGAACAAATACGATGTGTGGGTATGAATCCACCTCCTTATGTGTCAGGTAAGAAAGATTTCTATCACATCTACTTTTTCCCAGACAGCTCCCCACCCACTAGCTGCAATTCACTGGAGAAGGTAAGCAGATTTCAAAATTCCAAACTTACATTATTGTCCTGTCTAAAGCCAAATACTATTACACTAAAATACTTTTTTTTTTTTTTTTTGTGGTATGTGGGCCTCTCACTGTTGTGGCCTCTCCCGTTGCAGAGCACAGGCTCCAGACACGCAGGCTCAGCGGCCATGGCTCACGGGCCCAGCCGCTCCGCGGCACGTGGGATCTTCCCGGACCGGGACACGAACCCGTGTCCCCTGCATTGGCAGGCAGACTCTCAACCACTGCGCCACCAGGGAAGCCCAACACTAAAATACTCTTATTCTTCATAGTACATTGATAAAAGTTTGGATATCAGCAGTCATTGAATATAAAATTAGAGGTGTGATGAAAATGTCTAATGTAAGAGCAACTATGAGCAAATGATTTTTTGGCCAGATCTTATGATTTTACTGGCACCTTGAGCCTATGGAACAGCACAGCTGCTTAGTATAAGTCTGGGCTGGTAGTTGACTTTGCCATGGTGTCTTAATTTATCAATTCAGTCACCTAAGAAGAAATGCTAAAATTTTTGGTACTATGTGTTCACATTTTATAGTTCAATTTTGGTCTTAGAAACCTTTAGTTCCAGTATTCAATCATAATATATAATACAAATACAAATGTATACAAATATCCTTCCCCTCAAATTCATATTATTTCAACCTCAGATAAGAAGTTATAGATGTAATAGATGTATGTGTTTGAAAGGAGAGAGAAGAGGGTAGTATTTCTATTTCCAGATTTCCAGCAAATGTTTTCTAAAAATTGCTCAATGATTTACAATTCTGAGGTATATCACACCCCAAATATATTTTCCTGAACTATGGCTTATTGTATCTTAATGGGAAAATCAACACATTTGCACGAGGACACTCAAGAAAATGTGTAACTGCTTCTGAAGTTTAACTTAGCTGTGGGAAGAAGGCTATGGCAGGCTCCTTAGAGAAAGGTTTCTGAGAGTTACTAATGTTGCCAAGTTTTTCTTCCAGCACAAAACCAGTGGTACTAATTCACACTAAGTACCTGAAAGAAGGTGGATTGTTATACAGCAGAGGTCATCAAACTTTTTCTGTCAAGTGTCAAATAGTAAATGTTTTAGTCTTTGCAGGCTACATATAGTCTCTGTCACCCATTCTTGGTGGGTTTTTTTTTTTTTTTTTTTTTTGCGTTACGAGGGCCTCTCACCGTTGCGGCCTCTCCCGCTGCGGAGCACAGGCTCCGGACGCACAGGCTCAGCGGCCATGGCTCATGGGCCCAGCCGCTCCGCGGCACGTGGGATCCTCCCAGACCGGGGCACGAACCCGCGTCCCCTGCATCGGCAGGCGGACTCTCAACCACTGCGCCACCAGGGAAGCCCTTCTTGGTGGTTTTTGTTTGCTTGTTTGTTTTGGGTTTTTCTTTTCGATAACACTTTAAAAATGTAGAAACTATGCTTAGCTATGGGCCATGATTTAGTCTGCAGACCAAAGTTTGCCAACCCCTGTTACCGAGGAAAGGAACACTAACAAATTTAGGTCCCCACTAAGTATAATTCCCTGGTACAGCGATGCTTTGCTGCCTAACAACACTCCCAAATTCAAAAGTACAATGGTGATCATTTATGTTGCTCACACATCTACAATTTGTACCCAGCTCAGTAGGGACAGCCACTGCACCACACCACATGACAGTGAGCTGGGGGGGCTCAGCTGAACTGGAGGATCAACTTCCACAATGGCTCACTCAGGGCTGGTGAGAAGTTTCAGGTTATTGATTCCTTTCCAGTGGGTTTCTCCATGGAGTTGCTTGAATTACCTCCAGCCCAATGACTATGTTCTAAGAGGGAGTGTCCCAAGAGAACTAAGCAAAGCTGTATCACTTTTTACAACCAGCTTCACTGCATCATCTCTGTTGTAGTCACAACAGAGTCAAGGGAAAGGAACATAAACACCCATCTCCTGGTAGGAGGACCATCAAAGAAGGGAATGTGGGACAGGAGACACTGTTGTGGCCCTTTTTGGAATGTACAATCTCACAGTACCCAAGCAAATTTTTCAAAAAGATATGCTTGTTCTTTGGCACCTGCATATTAAGTTTCCTCTCCTTGCTTCTAGTGTGAAGCAGGCTTAGACAGAGTTAAGTAAATTAAATACACCTTTACATTCAAGATTAGAGAAGACTTTGAAGTATTTCATAAAACTTTCTGAAAGTCTAACATATTTAGTTGCAGGATTTAAGTTTGGAAAGTGACGCCATAAGCTTCTTTCACATGCACACATCAAAAATGGTGGAAGTTCAGCTCTCTGGCTTGTGTGAAATGAGTTAAGGAAGTCAAGAGAGATCAGCATATCAAAAGAGAAGCATGTGTTAAATGGATCCTTTCCCCTTCTGGACGGTTTCCCAAGGAGACTAAAAATTTACTTAATCTGCAACTTAAAAAGGACATGGGGTCCCTTTCTGACATTTTTACTTGGGAGTCCAGGATATCACTGGGCTTACACATTTATTATTTGAGATGCTTTTCAATTTTAGCAGCTTAAACCAACCTTTACATTGTTTCACTTTGCAGCAGTCCAATAATCTCTTACATGTTGGGATACTGATCTAAACACATGGCTATGAGTGACCAGTAAAGCAGTGTGTGGAAAGGAAAAAACAGCTCTGGGGTACACCACTGCCCATCTCAGCAATCAATTTACAACACCAGGACTTCATTGATTGTTTAGAAATCTATATCCATCGTGAAGACCCACAGCAGCAAACCATGCTCTTCATGTCTGTTGAGCTTTGATTTGATTTTCTCTTGCTCAAGGGGGAGCTGACAGGCTTAATGGAGACATCTACATCATGGTGAATTGTCAGGGTAATCCAAACACCTTAAAAACCTGTTGTTTGCTCTAAATATCTGAACAAGCCAGACTTAACTCAATTGAAACTCTCAAGACATGTTTTTATGGATTTTAAAACACATATGCCCTATTCTCAGCAGACTGTGAGTACACATATGCATATAAATTGTAGTTGTACGCTATTATAATTTTTCCATTGATAATATGGTAGTGCTAACAAATTTCCTAAATAGGAGGGACTTAAGGCAGAAATCAGGTTGCGGGTAGAAGCTGGGAACCTACTTTGAAGCTACTTAGAACAGAGAGCACACTGTTCTTATATTGTATGTTTATTGCTAGAGCTTAAAATTATCTTTGTGGGGAAACACAGGGTTTTAAACTAGATTGTATATTTATTTGGGGTAGCTTGGGAAAGTCTCATGGAGACTTTTGGGACCTAATTCACCACCTCCATCAAGTCATGCCTTGGCATTTCAGGGGAGGAAAAATAATTTTTCTACTACCCTTCTAAGTTCTCACTGGGGCCCCTCTAACAAGAGAAAAACAAGTTTATTAACATGTGTAGCTCATGAATACATAGGAGATCCCTTGGGGGTAAAAATAACTAACTTCTAGAGGTGGCTATGAATTTAGGCTTAAATACCCATCTTAATATGGGGAGGGGAGGAGAGATGTAAGCCTCTGAAGGGTCAATGATTTTTAGGAAAGATGAATGGGCCCTTAGAAAAACAGATTAGAGGTACAATGGTTTGTGACAAAGTTTGGGTGTGGTGTCAACCTCTAGTCTCCTCTTCTGTGATGAGTCAATCCTCCTTGAATGATGAAATTCACCCCCACCTCAGGATGGGATTGATGACAATTGAGTTCCTTTTAGAGCACTGGTCTTTAAGCAAATAAGGGGAATTCAGGGAAAGCCTTTCCCTGAATTTGCTGTTTTCAAGTGCCTACAACTCAATGAATAAAACAAAGCAGAATATTTGGGGGTGGCATGTCTTGAACTCCTACAGTCATATTTTGGGCTGGCATATCCTGCCACCTTTCAGCATTAACTCTGAGAACTGATAAACTTGCCAATATAACAAGGAGGGTGTGACAAATTATATAGCACTTTTGGCCTGGTTTATAAGCATTCCTTCAGAGGCCTTCCTCAAGTCCAAATTACATTTACATTTTTCAATGTCCAATATGCTATTAACCCTACCATCATCACATAATACAAATAATTCTCAATAATTCTTTCTTCAGTCAACATCAGAAAACCATGACATTCAAGATCTCACCTGAGAATACAACCATTAACTTTCTGTTGCATTATCTAAAGGCCTGGCAAGAGAAATGATATCAAAAATGACCATCACCAAAGAATATGCCATCTATCTGATTCTCAGGTTACATATTAAACTCAGTCTTATCTTTGGATCAAGTTATGGAACAAGAAAGCTATATAAATGAACCACGTTAACCTAGACCCAAGCAGAATCACTCTACCTGAGTTATGTCTCAATATTCAACCCTAAATTTATACCTAGGGTCCAAATGAGAAAGAAACATGAAGCATGCTGCCATGGTACTATAAAATCAAAATAAAATTACTGTCTTTTAGATTATTCAGAGCCTCCTACATTGAAATTTTTTTAATAGGAAATACAATGTTTGATTTTTGATGTGGCTTGAGGTTGGCTGTACATGGCAAGGACATGGTTTAACCTAGAACCTATATTCATTTAAGGTAGTTTAGAGGACTCTGATGGAAAGTAATAGGACCTAAAGCCCCTCCAACAAGAAATAATACATTTCTTTTAGATTTTAGTACCTAAGAGGACCCCTGAGTCAAGATGACAGGCCAACCATATATGTATATCATTTTTGCCTCTGGAAAATTCACTAAATTAATTGTAAAGAAATAAAGCATAATAACTGAAACTGAGTAGTGGCAATATCTCCATTCCAGGGCACATCAAGTCCATTTTCAAGGACCAGTCTTCTTCATTTATTTAATTACCTGCCTGAGCCATACGGGCATTTGGGTGGGCAGCCTGTGTCCACAAGGAAAGAATTACAAAGAGAAGGAAGTGAAACAAAAATGATGACGGGGGAAAAAGAAGTCACTGCCCAGGGAAGTAGTCTTGAAAAGAGAGGCAGCAGAGGGTAGACATTAGGATTTTCAAACCCCACAACAAGGGTAAGACTTCAGGTTAAATACAGGAACATTAATTAAAAGTCAAGTTCCCATCTCTCTTTCTTTTTTCCTTTAGAAAGTTTACTATAGTTTTAAAATTGCAATTCAAAACAAAATTAAAGAACATAGATAAGCAAAATATTGTTTATTTCCTTAAAAGGGATATTTAGAGTCTCCTCCCTGCCATGCAAAGATAGGCACTGTGAACATCAGGGTTGAGTCCTTTTCTCTATGCATACATGTGTATGTATATACTTTTTCACAAATATAGGATCACATATATTATTTAATAATATGAATTTTAAAAATAAATTTATTTTTATTTATTTACTTTTGGTTGCATCGGGTCTTCGTTGCTGTGGGCTTTCTCTAGTTGCGACGAGCGGGGGCTACTCTTCATCACAGTGCATGGGTTTCTCATTGTGGTGGCTTCTCGTTGTGGAGCACGGGCTCTAGGCACATGGGCTTGAGTAGTTGTGGTGTGTAGGCTCAGTAGTTGTGGCTCACTGGCTCTAGAGCACAGGCTCAGTAGTTGTGGCACACAGGCTTAGTTGCACTGCGGCATGTGAGATCTTACCAGACCAGGGCTTGAACCCGTGTCCCCTGCATTGGCAGGCGGATTCTTAACCACTGCACCACCAAGGAAGCCCCAGTAATATGAATTTTTTACTTCATTATTTCTCCTGAATGTCTTTCCTATCCTATAATCTCTTAAGAAATTGTATGCTGTTCTAGAACATCATTAGTAATGCAAATACATAATTTACTGAACTATCTGTATCACTTGGCATTTTATTGTCTCTGACATGGTGGCTTTTTGGGTTTTTTTTGAATCTTTGAACTTTATTTTACTTATTTTGTATACAGCAGGTTCTTATTAGTCATCAGTTTTATATGCATCAGTGTATACATGTCAATCCCAATTGCCCAACTGATCACATCACAACCCCAACCTCCTGCCACTTTCCCCACTTGGTGTCCATATGTTTGTTCTCTACATCTGTGTCTCAACTTCTGCGCTGCAAACCAGTTCATCTATACCCTTTTTCTAGGTTCCACATACATGCATTATTATACGATATTTGTTTTTCTCTTTCTGACTTACTTCACTCTGGATGACAGTCTCTAGATCTATCCACGTCTCAACAAATGACCAAATTTCGTTCTTTTTATGGCTGAGTCATATTCAATTGTATATATGTGCCACATCTTCTTTATGCATTCGTCTGTGGATGGGCATTTAGATTGCTTCCATGACCTGGCTATTGTAAATAGTGCTGCAATGAACATTGGGGTGCATGTGTCTTTTTGAATTATGGTTTTCTCTGAGTATATGCCCAGTAGTGGGATTGCTGGATCATATAGTAACTCTATTTTTAGTTTTTTAAGGAACCTCCATACTGTTATCTATAGTGGCTGTATCAGTTTACATTCCCACCAACAGTGTAAGAAGGTTTCCTTTTCTCCACACTCTCTCTGGCATTTGTTGTTTGTAGATTTTCTGATGATGCCCATTCTAACTGGTGTGAGGTGATACCTCATTGTAGTTTTGATTTGCATTTCTCTAATAATTAGTGATGTTGAGCAGCTTTTCATGTGCTTCTTGGCCATCTGTATCTCTTCTTTGGAGAAATGTCTATTTAGGTTTTCTGCCCATTTTTGGATTGGGTTGTTTGTTTCTTTAATATTGAGCTGCATGAGCTGTTTATATAGTTTGGAGATTAGCACTTTGTCCGATGATTCATTGGCAAATATTTCTCCCATTCTGAGGGTTGTCTTTTCATCTTGTTTATGGTTTCCTTTGCTGTGCAAAAGCTTTTAAGTTTCATTAGGTCCCATTTGTTTATTTTTGCTTTTATTTCCATTACTCTCAGAGGTGGATCAAAAAAGATCTTGCTGTGATTTATGTCAAAGAGTGTTCTTCCTATGTTTTCCTCTAAGAGCTTTATAGTGTCCGGTCTTACATTTAGGTCTCCAATCCATTTTGAGTTTATTTTTGTGTATGGTGTTAGGGAGCGTTCTAATTTCATTCTTTTACATGTAGCTGTCCAGTTTTCCCAGCACCACTTATTGAAGAGACTGTTTTTCCTCCATTGTATATCATTGCCTCCTTTGTCATAGATTAGTTTACCATAGGTGTGTGGGTTTATCTCTGGGCTTTCTATCTTTTTCCATTGATATATGTTTCTGTTTTTGTGCCAGTACCATATTGTCCTGATTACTGTAGCTTTGTAGTATAGTCTGAAGTCAGGGAGTCTGATTCCTCCAGCTATGTTTTTTTCCCTCAAGACTGCTTTGGCTATTCAGGGTCTTTTGTGTCTCCATACAAATTTTAAGATGATTTGTTCTAGTTCCGTAAAAATGCCATTGGTAATTTGATAGGGATTGCATTGAATCTTTAGATTGCTTTGTGTAGTAGAGTCATTTTCACAATGTTGATTTTTCCAATCCAAGAACATGGTACACCTCTCCATCTGCTGGTATCATCTTTAATTTCTTTCATCATCAGTGTCTTATATTTTCTGCATACAGGTCTTTTGTTTCCCTAGGTAGGTTTATTCCTAGGTATTTTATTCTTTTTGTTGCAATGGTAAATGGGATTGTTTCCATAATTTCTCTTTCAGATTTTTCATCATTAGCGTATAGGAATGCAAGAGATTCCTGTGCATTAATTTTGTATTCTGCAACGTTACCAAATTCATTGATTAGCTCCAGTAGGGTTCTGGCAGCATTTTTAGGATTCTCTACGTATAGTATCATGTCATCTGCAAACAGTGACAGGTTTAGTTCTTCTTTTCCAATTTGTATTCTTTTTATTTCTTTTTCTTCTCTGATTACCATGGCTAGGACTTCCAAAACTATGTTGAATAATAGTGGTGAGAGTGGACATCCTTGTCTCGTTTCTGATCTTAGCGGAAATGCTCTCAGTTTTTCACCATTGAGAATGATGTTTGCTGTGGGTCTGTGGTATATGGCCTTTATTATATTGAGGTAGGTTCCCTCTATGCCCACTTTCTGGAGAGTTATCATAAATGGGTGTTGAATTTTGTCAAAAGCTTTTTCTGCATCTATTGAGATGATCATATGGTTTTTATTCTTCTATTTGTTAATATGGTGTATCACATTGATTGATTTGCATATATTGAAGAATCCTTCCATCCCTCGGATAAATCCCACTTAATCATGGTGTATGATCCTTTTAATGTGTTGTTGGATTCTGTTTGCTAGTATTATGTTGAGGATTTTTGCATCTCTATTCATCAGTGATATTGGTCTGTAATTTAATTTTTTTGTAGTATCCTTGTGTGGTTTTGGTATCAGGGTGATGGTGGCCTCATAGAATGAATTTGGGAGTGTTCCTTCCTCTGCATTTTTTGGAGGAGTTTGAGAAGGACTGCTGTTAGCTCTTCTCTAAATGTTTGATAGAATTCACCTGTGAAGCCATCTGGTCCTGGGTTTTTGTTTGTTGGAAGATTTTTAATCACAGTTCCAATTTCATTCCTTGTGATTGGTCTGTTCATATTTTCTATTTCTTTCTTGTTCAGTCTTGGAAGGTTATACCTTTCTAAGAATTTGTCCATTTCTTCCAGGTTGTCCATTTTATTGGCATTGAGTTGCCTGTAGTAGTCTCTTAGGATGCTCTGTATTTCTGCGGTGTCTGCTGTAACTTCTCCTTTTTCATTTCTAATTGTATTGATTTGAGTCCTCTCCCTCTTTTTCCTGATGAGTCTGGCTAATGGTTTATCAATTTTGTTTATCTTCTCAAAGAACCAGCTTTTAGTTTTATTGATCTTTGTTATTGTTTTCTTTGTATCTATTTCATTTATTTCTGCTCTGATCTTTATGATTTCTTTCCTTCTGGTAACTTTGGGTTTTGTTTGTTCTTCTTTCTCTAGTTCCTTTAGGTGTAAGATTAGATTGTTTATTTGAGATTTTTCTTGTTTCTTGAGGTAGGCTTGTATAGCTATAAACTTCCTTCTTAGAACTGCTTTTGCTGCATTCCATAGGTTTTAGATCATCGTGTTTTCATTGTCATTTGTCTCTAGGTATTTTTTGGTTTCCTCTTTGATTTCTTTAGTGATATCTTGGTTATTTAGTAACGTATTGTTTAGCCTCCATGTGTTTGTGTTTTTTACGTTTTTTCCCTGTAATTCATTTCTAATCTCAGACTGTTGTGGTCCGAAAAGATGCTTGATGTGATTTCAATTTTCTAAAAATGACTGACGTTTGATTTGTGACCCAAGATGTGCTCTATCCTGGAGAATGTTCCATGCGCACTTGAAAAGAAAGTGTAATCTGCTGTTTTTGTATGTAATGTCCTATAAATATCAATTCAATCTATCTGGTCTATTGTGTCATTTAAAGCTTCTGTTTCCTTATTTATTTTCATTCTGGATGATCTGTCCATTGGTGTAAGTGAGGTGTTAAAGCCCCCCACTATTATTGTGTTACTGCTGATTTCCTCTTTTATAGCTGTTAGCAGTTGCTTTAGGTATTGAGGTGCTCCTATGCTGGGTGCATACATATTTATAATTGTTATATCTTCTTCTTGGTTTGATCCCTTGATCATTATGTAGTGTCCTTCCTTGTCTCTTGTAACATTCTTTATTTTAAAGTCTATTTTATCTGCTATGAGTATAGCTACTCCAGCTTTCTTTTGATTTCCATTTGCATGGAATATCTTTTTCCATCCCCTCACTTTCAGTCTGTATGTGTCCCTAGGTCTGAAGTGGGTCTCTTGTAGACAGCATATATATGGGTCTTGGTTTTGTATCCATTCAGGAATCCTGTGTCTTTTGGTTGGAGCATTTAATCCATTCATGTTTAAGGTAATTATTGATATGTATGTTCCTATGACTATTTTCTTAATTGTTTTGGGTTTGTTTTTGTAGGTCCTTTTCTTCTCTTGTGTTTCCCACTTAGAGAAATTCCTTTAGCATTTGTTGTAGAGCTGGTTTGGTGGTGTTGAATTCTCTTAGCTTTTGCTTGTCTGTAAAGCTTTTGATTTCTCCTTAGAATCTGAATGAGATCCTTGCCAGGTAGAGAAACCTTGGTTGTAGGTTCTTCCCTTTCATCACTTTAAGTGTATCATGCAACTCCCTTCTGGCTTCTAGAGTTTCTGCTGAGAAATCAGCTGTTAACCTTATGGGAGTTCCCTTGTATGTTATTTGTCATTTTTCCCTTGCTGCTTTCAAGAATTTTTCTTTGTCTTTAATTTTTGTCAATTTGATTACTATGTGTCTCAGTGTGTTTCTCCTTGGGTTTATCCTGTAGGGGACTCTCTGCACTTCCTGGACTTGGGTGACTATTTCCTTTCCCATGTTAGGGAAGTTTTCTACTATAATCTCTTAAAATGTTTTCTCTGGTCCTTTCTCTCTCTCTTCTCCTTCTGGGACCCCTATAATGTGAATGTTGTTGCGTTTAATGTTGTCCCAGAGGTCTCTTAGGCTGTCTTCATTTCTTTTCATTCTTTTTTTCTTTATTCTTTTCCTCGGCAGTGAATTCCACCATTCTGTCTTCCAGGTCACTTATCCATTCTTCTGCCTCGGAATCCGTTATTCTGCCATTGATTCCTTGTAGTGTAGTTTTCATTTCAGTTATTGTATTGTTCATCTTTGTTTGTTTGTTCTTTAATTCTTCTAGGTCTTTGTTAAACATTTCTTGCATCTTCTCGATCTTTGCCTCCATTCTTTTCCCGAGGTCCTGGATCATCTTCACTATGATTATTCTGAATTCTTTTTCTGGAAGGTTGCCTATCTCCACTTCATTTAGTTGTTTTTCTGGGGTTTTATCTTGTTCCTTCATCTGGTATATAGCCGTCTGCCTTTTCATCTTGTCTATCTTTCTGTGAATGTGGTTTTTGTTCCACAGGCTGCAGGGTTGTAGTTCTTCTTGCTTCTGCTGTCTGCCTTCTGGTGGATGAGGCTATCTAAGAGGCTTGATGGGAGGGACTGCTGGTGGGTAGAGCTGACTGTTGCTCTGGTGGGCAGAGCTCAGTAAAACTTTAATCCACTTGACTGTTGATGGGTGGGGCTGGGTCCCCTCCATGTTGGTTGTTTGGCCTGAGGCAACCCAACACTGGAGCCTACCTGGGCTCTTTGGTGGGGCTAATGACAGACTCACATCATGGAATACTTCCCAGAACTTCTGCTGCCAGTGTCCTTGTCCCCATGGTGAAAGAGAACCACCCCCTGCCTCTGCAGGAGACCCTCCAATACTAGCAGGTAGGTCTGGTTCAGTCTCCCCTGGGGTCAGTCCTCCTTCCCCTGGGTCCCGATGTGCACACTACTTTGTGTGTGCCCTCCAAGAATGGAGTCCCTGTTTCCCCCAGTGCTGTCAAAGTCCTGCAATCAAATCCCACTAGCCTTCAAAGTCTGATTCTCTAGGAATTCCTCCTGTCCTTGCCAGACCCCCATGTTGGGAAGCCTGATGTGGGGCTCACAACCTTTACTCCAGTGGGTGGACTTCTGTGGTATAAGCGTTCTCCAGTCTGTGAGTCACCCACCCAGCAGTTATGGGATTTGATTTTATTGTGATTGAACTTCTCCTACCATCTCATTGTGGCTTCTCCTTTGTCTTTGGATGTGGTGTATCTTTTTTTGTGAGTTCCAGCATCTTCCTCTCAATGATTGTCCAGCAGCTAGTTGTGATTCTGGTGTTCTCACAAGAGGGAGTGAGAGCACGTCCTTCTACTCCACCATCTTGGTTCATGTCCCTTCCCACCTGTCTTTATTTTCATCTGGCACCCAGATATCTACTGCTTGGGCAAAAATATCAAGTCTCTTCTCTAAAGGATTTCCTGAGCCCCAGAGAAAATGTATCTTAATTTCTGATATTTTCAAACAGCTGTAACAGTTATATATCTGCCCAACTGCTCTAAAATAAACCTATCAAAGGCCCCAACTGTGCACTGAATTATGATGTGCTTTTATGGGTTTATTTTTAAATATGATTAGGCAGCAAAGCATAATGAGATCTTTGAGACAAACCTGCAACATGAAATAGAGAAACTCATGTTAAACAGAAAAATGTTATTCTAGAGGAAATGGACATAATTCAGGAAGTAGAAGAGAATATTAAAATAATGGAAATAAAATCCTCAAAAATAAATCAGTACATATAGAAATAAAGATAATAGGTAGGTAGACAGATAGATAGATACACTGTTGAGGGGGTAATCCAATAATATCTCTTGAAATTAAAAATAATAATAGCTTTAAAACTTAATAGAAATCATTGAAAGGTTAAAAAAATTAAATATTACCAAAAAACTAGTAAAAGAAGACAGAAAAACGAGAAAATATAAAAGATATCAAGAGTATATCAATTCATCATCCAAGAAGTCCAACATCTAATCAACTAGAATTCAGATGCTCAGACCAGAGTGGACAGAGACAAGAAAAACATCAAAGGAAAAATGGGTGAGAATTTCTCAGAACTAAGGGACATGATCTCAGGGTTGAAAGAGCAGAGTAAGTGCTCAATATAATAAATCAAAAAATAGACACATCTAGACACTTTGCTGTGAAATTTTGGAGTTCTCTTTGGATAAAGAGAAAATTCCAAATGCTTCACGGGGAATTAAAATTTACCTACAAATAAAAGACAGTTACCAGCAGAAGACTTATCATCAATACTACATGCTAGAAAGTGATATATTAATGCCTTCAAAATGTGAGAGAAAATAATTCTTAACCTAGATGGAAGTTCCAAGATTACAGTTTTGAGTAAAGATTTAGTCAAGATTTTTAGAGCAGCTAGTGATTGAGGGTAGTGTTGTCTGAGAAAGGAGGTCAAGAAAAAAGATCAAATATAAACATTTTCCAAATGGGATTGCCAAACCCTAAGACAAAGGTAAGATTTGGGGTCTTAATTTTTTTTTTTTAATGATGACAAAATACAAAGAAAACAATGAAGAAATGGGAGCAGAGCATTTTGATGTACAAAAGACGGATTGGAGCTTCCATTTACTATTCTTATATAGTCAGAATAATGTGAAAATGTATATTAGCTATCAAATTTTAAAACTAATCTACAGGCAAACAGAAAATATATGTTATAAAATGAAATATGTTTTCATCAACTTTGATGATGCAAAAGTAAAAATGACAGAAGTTGGGAGATGTGGGAGAGCTGAAGAGAAAGGCATGGGTGCTAATATCCTCATCTTATAAAGTGATGAGTTAAGAGATACAGCTCATAGGTAATGTGGAAGAAAAAATGACGGAAATACATAAATTAAAATTAGAAAAGTAGCCAGCATAAGATTGAAAAATAATAATGTAATTTAACAGAAGGATGGAGGAAATATTGGGGGAGAATATATGACTAAATCCTTGCTATCATGGCAGAAAATAAATAGGAGATGTCAAAAAAAATAATTTATTAAGAAATATCAGCATAATCATATTATTTAGAAATGTTAAGATGACAACTGGGACAAACAGCTGAAAAATTAAAAACGGATGCTTCTGGAGAGGGAGATGGAATAAGTAAGTCTTGTTTCCATTACAAATAATTCTGCATAACTTTATTTTAAAATAAACATATGTATTTCTTTACTAACTAAAAAATAAGATCAATTAAATACTTACAACTGCCAAAATGTAATAATAAACCTTCAAGGTTCTGAAATTGCTGATCAAAAATAAGTTTCCAACAGTAAATATATTTTTCTTCAAGAATGTTACAAAGTATTTCAGAGATTATAAAAATGAATTTACCTACAATGAAAGAATGAAAAATACTTATAAGTGTATCCTTAAATTATAGAATGAGGAGTAACTCATTGGGTAGTTCCTTGAGGAGAGTTCTCAAATTTGGCTACCCAACAGAATCAATAGGATTTTAAAAAATATTCCTTATTAAATCAACTTCCTGGGATCCACCACCCAGGCACGTGTATTTCTAAAATAGCATCCAAGTGAATTTAAAGTGCCACCAAGGTTGAAAATCACTACCCTAAAAAGAGGGGTCATTTCATAGTGTTTCCATAAGGAATCCCCTCCCAGCATTTCTAGAGTAATTTATATGTTTCTCTGGGATCAGGAGAAAACTCAGTTGAGAAATGGAGAAAATGGGAAAAGGTATAATAATTCTCTTGTAAGAATTAAAACACAACAATCAACCAAGAGACAACTTGGTTCAAAGAAATCTAATTGAGAGAGTGGTAGCAGGAAACAATGACAGGAGATTCAGAAGTTGAGGTCAACATTTCTGGGAACTGAACAGGAGCAGGAGGAGAGAAATTTCCTGATCTGATAGGCAATATTGTTTGTGCCTATGACCAAGTTCTAAGTGTGTGTTCATATCCTTGTTGCTACTAACAGTGAATCATGCTTGCAAATAAAATAATCAATTTACATGCATAGTATAATTTAAACAAATCCTATGAATAATGTCCTAAGAAATAACAAGTTTAGGAAATAAAATAAGTCCTTACATTAGCTACTTTGGCACATGATCCTGTACAGTGAGTGACATTAACTTTACTAGGATTAAGAACATTACGCTATTTCAAGATAACCTAGTTTTATTCACTGGTGTTTACAAGTGTTTGAATATGCACTATGGCTACAGTTCTTTGAAAATGCTACTAAATTTATTATTTTATTTATATTTGTAATAATTTACTTACATATCCATAAATACCATGAAGAATGTTGGAAATATTTTAAGAATCATTTATGATTTGTGTAATTCCAAAGAATTCCAATTTCCCATTGGCAAATCCCAGAGTAATATCTGCCAGGAATTTGGAAACATTACACCTCTCCTTTATATTAAAAGTATAAAAAATTAATAATAATAGTATAAAGTGATGAGTGCTTTAAACAGTCAAAAGTCTTCACATTTTTTTCAAGTGAGTAAGACTTCTTAACCAATGAGAACAATGGACTTTGGGGAGAGAGATATGTGTGAGATGGTGGGGGAGAAGAAGTATTGATAGAACATTGGCATTGGATCAACAAAGAAACAACTGGACAATTTCAGGGACTTCTGGAAAAGGTCTACATGTATGCAGTGACTAATGAAGAAATTGAGGCAAGAAAACAACAATCCATCCCCTGGAATTCATAGAATTGAAAGAAAACATGTAGCAGCCATTATCTCACTAGTCCTCCATTTAGTCAGATTTTCTTTTTCCACTATTTATACAATAGAATAATCTCCAGTTCAAATCTTACAAGAGTGTTCTAGCAAGATTACCTTTATTTGTTAACAAAGAGATGACCATACCTATAGCAGAGAAATGTCCATCCATTCTTTGACGAGGCTCCCTCTTCTCTATTGAATTTGCAATTAAATTTTAATTAAAATTTTAATGAAATCTGAGATATAGAATGAGTAAAGATACTTAATATTTAATATTAAAAACACTAGTACAGAAAAACTTGGTGAGTTCTATTTTCTTTTCTCAAATATTGACAATAATATAACCTACTGTGTTTATCTTGCTACCTCATCCTTCAAGAATCTGAGAACTAAGTACTACAATTAATCACAGTAAATAACATTAGGCATTTCTTTAGCCTAATTGTTTTACCCTCTTTTTTATTACTTGTAATTTGATAGTTCTGATTCAAATTTTATTATATTTCTGTGTTTTGTGGTAAGCCAACTCACTGGAGTACTAAGAAACAGAAGAGAACACATTTACTGAAAACATATAAGGTTCCATACAATTTTCATACTTTACTTAGTAAATACAAATAATGACCCTATGAGGTTTGTATTATTATTCCCATTTTACAGATAAGAAAACAGATTCAGATGGGTTTAATGAATTTGAAAAGCAAATTAGAGCTAATTATCTGTGAATCCAGAGCTGGAATTTAAACTTGGATGTTTCTTACTACAAAGCCTATATTTTTTCTACTGTACCACAGCACTTCTTCTTTTTTTTTTTTTTTTTGACTTTTTATTTATTTATTTTTAACATCTTTATTGGAGTATAATTGCTTTACAATAGTGTGTTAGTTTCTGCTTTATAACAAAGTGTATCAGCTATACATATATATGGAATCTAAAAAAAAAAATGGTTCTGAAGAACCTAGGGGCAGGACAGGAATAAAGACGCAGATGTAGAGAATGGACTTGAGGACACAGTGAGGGGGAAGGGTAAGCTGGGACGAAGTGAGAGAGTGGCATGGACATATATACACTACCAAATGTAAAATAGATAGCTAGTGGGAAGCAGCCACATAGCACAGGGAGATCAGCTCGGAGACCACAACACTTTTTCTTTCCACAGGAACTGCAGTTACTGCCAGAGAATTGATGAAGCATGTCTTTCCTGGTTGTGATTACAGTATTATTAGAGTAGACTGCTATTTCTCTCGCTCAAACACACACACACACACACACACACACACACACACAAACACATGCCTAGACTCTAAAAGATGCAAGAGCAAAGACAAGATACAGGAAAGGCAAAACATTCACACAATTGGTTGTGAGCCCCTGCTCGACTTCTGCAACAATGACATTTTCGTTCACTCTTATATCAACCTAGGAAAGCTGCAGAAGGTCTAGGGTACCATGCAAAGCAGAGAGAAAGTGAGGGTCCTCCCCATCTATACCCTCTGAAATCAGAGCTGAAGGAGTAGAGAGCGGGATAAGATCAATTAATCAAAGGTTTCCCCAAAATTCTGGCATACGAGAAGACTGAAATCTTTTAAAATTTTCTCTATAATGTTGTGGATCTATCCAAAAAGAACAAAAACAGGAAAATTTCTCTCTCTACTGCTATACTGCCAAAACTGAATGGGAATATTAAAATCTGTGAGAGGGCAATCAGAATGGGTGAGTGTGCAAAATTAAACTGTAAATAAATAAATCTGAAATGTTATAGTAAGTGGATAAAGGACTATAAAATATAAATTTTCTACAAATGAAACTTCTCTATTATGGTCTCTTTCTAGGGACAGAAAAGGAAACCACATTCACATAGCTTCAGTTTTCTTTCACATTATTGAAAAGATACTGTAAGGTAGATATTAGAGCAACTTGCTAACTATGATAATGATTCAATCAAAGCAAATGCTATTAAACACAATGAAACGTTATAAATGATTATAATTAGAGAAGCACAATTTAAATAATCCATAAAATTTTTTTAAATGATAAAACTATTCTTATAGGATTTACAGCTCCATTTATTCCTCTTCTCTCCTAGCTGGTAAATTTGTCTAGCTACTTATTTATTAAAGTGCTTTAATCAAGGGAACTGCTCCATCATCACATTTCATTAAAGGTAGTCTTGAGCTGAGCACAACAGAAGGAGGTCATGATTGTGCTGCAGAGCTTCCCTACAATTAGGCACTCACTAAAATGAAATGACTCTATCACTGATTAAATAGATTTTTATAGTTAAATAGGCTTTACTTAAACTAGTAAAACTGACTGACAAAAATATGCTCTTCTGCCTTATTCAGCATTAGCAAGTCCCTGTTTCCATCTTGAAATTTTCACCTATTTTTAAACATTTTTTAAAAATTCTGATAGGTTTTTTCCTATATGCAGAGCAATTATATATTTTTAAAGTACTCTATAAGGAAGGCTCAACTAATCATTTTTAGGGGCTCTTCTAAAAAGTAGGTCAAGACTACCCTTTCAGCTGCAAATGGAGAAGAGGGCACACTAAGTTCAAGTAAATTGATCAAGGTCCAATCATAAAAATAATTTATGAATGGATGTTTTTAAATTCCAGGATGCTATCAAAGAGTTTAAAAGAAAGCATTGTGTGAAATGAAGCTCTTTCATTATTCCTCTAATAAAGATGTTTAGCATGATGCCTCAGAACCAAGAAGCTGAAGATAGCCAGAAGGTGTGAAAATATGAGGAATTATAGGATTAATAATCAAATAAACCTTTAGCAACTACAAAGACCAGAACTAATATACAGTTCCCTCCTCAGGGCCGTGGCCTGGTTCATAAGCCATGTACTCGCATGGCCTCTATATGTATTATACTCAGTTAATAGCTTTGTAAGTCAATTTACAGAATACATTACCTATAACTTAAATAGCTCTATCAATGTTGTCAACTTACACATACAACCAGAGATTATTTTTTGAAATTATTCTTATTACCAGAAATAATTAAGAAAACAGTATACCATAAAGGATCTTAGAAAAGCAATGAAAGCTGTGCTCACCCATCTAGATATGAACTCTGCATTTCAGTATGTTTCTCAGTACACATCTCAGAGAAGTCTTGTTGATGATATCTGTAAGGAAAACAGCCTCTTAATTGATTCATCTCTGAAACCAGCCCCAATTCTTCTGTTAGAAATTAGAGCCAACAGAAAGCTATATAAGTTATTGACAAGGAGTATCGTCAACCCACTAATCCAGAGTGTTTAGTAATTCTTTAGTGCAGATTAAGACAACAGAAATTGGAAAGACAAGAAAAAGAATGAAAGACACATTTTAAAAAAGCAACTGAAAGTTTTTTAGATTATCCATTCATTTGTAACATGAATATCTATTGAGTGTCTCTTTTGTACAAAGCACCAGAGATACTATGGAGAGAGAAAAAAGGCATGGCCCCTGCTTTGGTGGGGCTTACCATTTATGCCAGAGAGATATTCTTTAATTCCACTTAATTGCTTTTGAAATTAGGAATACAGAAGAAAATATAATGAAGGCAAAATTTCACTCCTCTTTCTTCTCCTTTCTTGCTCGTCATCTGAATCCAGTGGGAGTGACCTCTGTCAGTTATTTAACTTCTTTGTGCCCCTGTCCTTACAATAAAATGGAAGAAATAACTGCACCTACCTTAAAAGGTTATTCTGAAGAGTAAATGAGTTAGTCAATATAAAACACAATGTAGAACAATGTGTGGCATATAGGAGGACTTAATAAATGTTAGCAACTTGCTATTATATTTACTATGACTTTTTAAAAAATTTCTCTGACATATCCTGAAGTGGTTAAGGCAAAAGTCACAAGAGATAGTAACTACCTCCATGTTACAAAGCCCGGGTAAATAAAGAGTTAGCTCATTTACAGAAACCCTGCATCAGGGGTCTTCACGTGTGCAGGATAAGATAGGTTTTACCCACCACAGAACTGGGAAAATCTGTTCTGGATAACTGGTGGCACAAAACAGCCAAGGGTTATTTGCATAGGAGGCTGAGAAGCACTTGCAGGGGAAAAAAGGAACTCATCATTAGAAATGAGAATGCTGCACCCACAAATTTGGTGCAAAGCTACTGAGCCAGAATAAGGATGGTGAGGTGATGGTGAGCACTGCAAATATCTCACTCAAATTGCTCATCAGTCCAGTCCCTGGACTCTTGCTCCAGTCTTACAATGGGATACACTAACAGAGGGAGTAAAACATAAACTTTCTTCCCCCCAGTTGGATCTCCATGAGAAAGTTCAAGGTGTCAGCAATATCAGTGTCAGCAGATTCCTCTAAGATGGGCACTATGGACAGTAGAGGGGCCCTTTGCAGACTTGACTGGTCCAAATGCTGCTTTTGGTTCTAGAGCCCACAGGAGCTCCTCCCCAGCAAAACAATGCTGAGGAGAGCACCCACAGCAAGTACCCCCAGGGTGACCAAGAGCACTGGTTCCCAGAGGTCATATGAAACATCCTCTTTAGGAAGCCCAATGCATTTGGGTCTAGACTTTCTGAAAAATAGGCATAGTTTATCCACAGAAATGCCAATTTGTATCTGTTACTTTGATGCTGTTGTTACCCTCAATTTGTGTGGTTTAGGATATTCTAATTCTGTTCTTTAAAAAGCACTTTAGAATTTTTTAAATAGGTAAACATTTAAATATGTATTATTAAGGTGTTTTGATTCCTACTTAGAGTTTGGAAGCAGCAATATTTTTCTCATTTATTTTCAGTAGAGAATAAACCTTACTTCCTCTCCTGGGAAGTAAAAAAATCCTTTGTGTCGTTTTTACAGAATATAAGCTTTACAGTCATGAAACATCATTTTTGGTACACTGATAATACTTTTAACTTGAGTTGTGGTTTACTAACTATAAGCACAGAAGATGTTGCTTTCTAATATTTGTCTCCAGGGTAAAATAAATTAATCCAGGAGACAGACTCCATCCTTGAGCAAGAGATAGCTACTTCCAGACTGGGGGAAATTTGAAAGTTAAAATTAGATACACTCAGCTCAGTGCCTAGCTTTTGGTCTCCTGCTAAACTGAGTGATTTGTAAGTAAGTGTTTTTAACAAACACGTTAAAACATGGTTCCAAGTGAGTGCTCTCCTTCAAAAAAGTTCATATATTTGAGAACTAACCACTTATTCCAATAAATATTGTTGTTACTCAAACCTTTATTAGAATTCATTTTGGTAATTTTTAGTGCTAGTTTACAAACTATACAAAGTACCAGACTCATCAATATAAATTATATGGTCCATCCTGATCTTCAGTTTAACTATCAGATTTAGTTCAAATCCCTTCTGACCTCTTCAGAAGCATGGAACCCACCTAAGTAAGAATAACCTTCACTAAAGTTTTTCAGGAGAAAATTCCCTGAAAGACATAACTAATGAGACTTGCAGCAATGTACTGAGTAATAATGAAATAGTTATAAATGTTTGTAATCTGATAAATTTTAAGAAGCAACATTCTCATTTGTACAAGCTTAAACATGTGCATTACAGGATACATGTAATTTACAAATTTCCATAAAAAACATGAGTCTTGGCAAGGCCAAAACAAAAATTTGTATTTTGGAGTTGGTCATTTTGAAAACTGTGGGCAAAAAATTTTAAAAGTTGGCAACTACTTTATATAAGCCCTTTGTAAAATCTTTTTCTGAGATTAACTTTTGCAGTTGGGTGTTTTTTGGTAAAAAGAAAAAGT
Source organism: Hyperoodon ampullatus (assembly GCF_949752795.1). Taxonomy (NCBI): domain Eukaryota; kingdom Metazoa; phylum Chordata; class Mammalia; order Artiodactyla; family Ziphiidae; genus Hyperoodon; species Hyperoodon ampullatus. The sequence continues at coordinate 96,809,998 of NC_136918.1, forward strand.
CAAACCAGTGACATACCACTAGCTCTACCCTGCTGTCCACAGCCCTCCTTGACTTCAGGTTTAGTATATTGGACCTTGTTACTGGGTTGTCTATGCATGGTGATCTGTGTACAGTCAGCCCTTTATATCCATGGTTCTGCATCTGTGGATTCAACTAACCTTGACTAAAATGTTTGAAAAAAATTCAAAGTTCAAAAAAGCAAAACTTGAATTTGCTGCATACCAGCAACTATTCACACAGCATTTACATTGTATTAGGTATTGTAAGTAATCTAGAGATGATTTAAAGTATACGGAGGGTGTGCCTAAGTTATATGCAAATACTGCACCGTTCAATATAAGGAACTTGAGCATCTGCAGAATTTGGTAATGGAGGGAGCCTCTGGAACCAATCCTCTGTGGTTACCAAGGGACAACTGTATAGAGAGAATTGTTATTTCCTAGGTAGCTTGAGTTAGTTTTTGAGTTTAAATGTTTTGTTTTACTTCTAAACGTCCTGATACAGATAGACCCAAGTAGGCTAAAAATCAAACTGACTACGGAAGTTATATTTTATCAGTGTATTAGATGAACTTTTCAATCACTCATAATGGGAAAGTGATTCCCTCAACAATGTATGTACCAACCTGTGTCAGTAAGGAAATTCAGAAAGCCATATTTCTGATAAAAGGCATGTTTTCTTAGAGATGGGCCCATTCACAAAGAACCTGAATAGACGTTTTTCCAAAAAAGACATACGGATGGCCAACAGGTATAGGAAAAGATGCTCAACATCACTAATCATCAGGGAAATGCAAATCAAAACCACAATGAGCTATCAGTTCACACCTGTTAGGATGACCATTATTAAAAAAAAAAAAAAAAAGAACAAGAGATGGCAAGTACTAGCAAGGATATGGAGAAAAGAGAACATTTATGCACTATTTGTGGGAGTGTAAATTGGTGCAGCCACTAGAGAAAATAGTATGGAGGTTCCTCAAAAATAAAAAATAGAACTACCATATGATCCAGCAATTTCACTTCTGAGTATTTACCCAAAGAAAACAAAAACAGTAATTTGAAAAGATACCTGTACCTCAATGTTCATTGCAGCATTATTTATGATAGCCAAGGCATGGAAATAACTTAAATGTCCACCAGTGGATGAATGGATAAAGAAAAGAAATTATGACATATAGACATGTCACACACACATGCACACACACACACACACACTGGAATATTATTCAGCCATTTTTAAAAAGAAGGAAATCCTGTCACTTGCAACAGCATGGATGAGCTTATAGGGCATTATGCTAAGTAAAATGTCAGACAAAGAAAGATAAATACTATGTGATCTCACTTACATGTGGAATATAAAAAAAAAGCAAACTCACAGAAACAGAGTAGATTGGTGGTTGCCAGGGTCAGGAGAATGGGGGAAATGGATGAAGGTGTTCAAAGTGTACAAACTTCCAGTTATAAGATGAATAAGTTCTGATGATATAATTTAAAGCTTGGTGACTATAGTTAACAATACATATCGCATATTTGAAAGTTGCTAAGAGAGTAGATCTTAAAAGTTCTCATCACAAAAAAAAAAGTAACTATGTGAGGAGATGGATGCATTAACTAACCTTATTGTGTTAAACAGATCGCAAAATGCATGTATATCAAATCATCATGTTGTACACCTTAAACTTACACAATGTTATATGTCAATTATATCTCAATAAAGCTGAAGATAAAAAGAAAGGGGCTCATTCATCTATAATAAGGGAGAAATAATAACTTGGGCTTCTGTCACAGTCTTTGGATCAGACTGTCTGACCCAGAGGTCTGATGCATAATAGCTTTATTACAAACAGCAAACTCACCACCGTTTGCCCATGAAAGTCAGTGGATTCTGGCTGCACACATGAAAGCAGAGGATGAGCAATCTACTATTGACATATAGAAGATGTATGTGAATGCAGCCCCCTGATGATCAAGAAGAAAGCAGGAGCTGGAAGACTACCAAAAGCAAACAGCTTTCCTTCTCTCTGCAGGCATATATGCAAAATAAATCATTCCTGAGATGGTGATTAATGTTTTATATTCTTCTACTTCCCCTTCCAAAAGAATTAAATTAACATATATCTAGTTATTTATGAGACTGAGTTCTTACTACCTTCTCAAATGCTAGTTTGCTATTTATGAATACGGTTAGCTGCTGTGCTTTTTACATCTCTTTAATGGCCTTGATAATGGTGAAGACATAAGACATTTTGTGTTTTCTCCATTTAGTGGGCTTTATTTATCTTAGATGTCTCTGAGATTGGGGGGGGGCAGTGATCTGACAAACAGACCCATTCCTGTGCTCCCCACTCTTTCCCTCCCAATGGCTGGTGGGGGTGTAGTCCCTACTGCTTTTAATAGAGCAGTCCCATGTGAACTGTGCTGTTTGTCAGCTGACATACTGATCTGGAGTGAAACTTATGAGATCTAGAGTAGAATGTTGTTGGCTATTCTGTCTCATGTCTTTATGTAGCTTTATACACTGTCATTTTACCTACTTGATATTGGTACTAAATCATAATCACTTCCAGATTGGACCCTGTTACATATTTCTAACATAAAATGGTGATATGTAGATGTCCTCAGTAACTTAGTAAGTTATCACCAAGCCTTATTCCTTGGCTCTGTGTTTTGAGCATTTGAGGTAATGATGTAAATGATGTTTAAAACAAAAACAAAACCCATGAGAATCAGGCAAAGTCCCAGTTCCCCTCCTTATTATTTGAGTGATCTGGTCAAGATTTTTAATATCTCTAAATCTCAGTTTCCTCATCTGTAAAATAATTAATTATCTGCCTCATAGTGTGGTTGTGTGCATGAATCAAGTTCACACAGTTAAAACACCTAACATAATAAACACTTAACAAAAGGTAGCCATGATTAAATATTTTTAATTTCACAACTACTGATATATCAATAAATTGACAAATTCTATAAAACTAATCTTACAATTTACTAAGATATTGATAAATTAGTAAGCTCTATAGCTTTAATTCATTATATTATAAATTATATATGAATTCATTATATACTTACTCAACAGTCACCTAACTCAGACAAAAAATAATCAAATTGCTTTTTTCTTAAATGGGCTTTTAGAAGATTGCTGGCAATAGGCATAATGTAGCAGAGAATAGAAATAGTTAAGAATAGAAAGTAACCCAGAGATATGTCTAGGTATTATCAACACATGAATCCCACAAATGCTCAGTTTTATAAAAACCAACCATGACTTAGAATCCATTTTGGTGGCAGTACATATACAGCAATTGTAAACAGGAGGTAAAACTTCTAATTCCAGAATATGAGTTTGCTTCTGTACTGTCTTAAGACATACTTTTATATTTTCAGGTACCAGATTTCAATGATATTAGGTTTTACAGGTTTTCTTATTTTTAATCTTTCTCTAATGCTGAGATTTTTATATAATATTATAAATAAATATTATATAATTATGATAATCTGATAATCAGAACATATTGAAGACTTTGTCAATCTAATAAATGCATCCTAGGTAATTTTCATGAATGTATTTTTCAAAATTATGAAAAATAATAAGCCTTGTACAAATAAATGAAGCAGTCGGTATGTTGATATTTCAGTTTCCTCTGCTAGCATATTTTCAGGGTTTCCTGAGCAGGAAGATAAAAACTGCTTTATCCTTCTGGAAAAGGTTTCTTTTATTGGGATATTTTTCCTTCAATTTACACAGCAACTTAGGCAGCTAAAAATATAAGACCACAGACTTAAATTTAAAGAATGACAGCTTAGTAACAAGACAGACTGAAATGATTCTCGGGAAGATGGGATAGTTCTCCTGGTTTGAATGAAGGATAAAGATTCTTCTAAATCAAATTCCATTCCAGGAAGAGGACAAGGTCTTGCCCACCTAGCAAGTGTACATCTTTGACTTTGGTGAAGAACAGTAGACACTGATACTCAGACACTAGACATTATCAGAGATGGGGGACTCAGGGAAATCATAGTTGCATGGATTAAGAAGAGGGTGAGATAAGAGAGGCAGGGAAGAGCAAAGTGGGCACTCAATGATTCTATTCTTTGAAGAGTTTCATAAAAAGTTTGTCTCTATCTCAGGAATACATGTAAACTGCTATGAAACATGATCTGTGATCAATGTTTCAACGTATAAACTAAGATATGTGTTCTCATATCTAGGGTCTAATCGGCATGGAATAATTTTGCACTCACAGTAAGACAAGCGATGTGCCCTGACACAAAATCCACAGATCTGGGCAAGCATGGACAAAAGCTTTGAGGATGGCAGGATCTGGGAAGGCAGGGCCTGGTGGCCAAGGGATCATGCAATCTCAAGCACAATCGGGGTAATTAATAAGTACTCAATTTCCAAGGAGTATGAAATGTGCCAACAGGTGGGTGAAAACCAGCAATAAGAGAATCCAGGGATAGTGATATTCTAAAACCCAGATTGGCAGTAGGCATCAGGGAGGGCTGCTGGATGTTAGGAGCTGGCCTCCATACCCAGGAAGGAAGCAAGGCTTCCAGGCTTTAAAAGGTGTTTGGGAAAGATGCAGGATTTTAGTATAAAATGTGAAAGGGTGATCAACACAGAAGCCCAAAACTGTAAACTGAGGCCTCTAGAGTGATCCTGGATTCAGGAAATCAAGTGCAACAAACCTATTTATTCTCTGCAGAGGGAAGTGTGATGTAAGAGCCATGAGATAGCCCTAGTAATCAGAGAAAGAAGATGTTCCAGATGAATTTGGCAGCAAGAATGTCTCAGTGACTGTATCCTCCATCAGTTCAGTAAAAAGGGTGGTTCAATGCAAAGACCCAGCCAAACTGAAATCGATAGATTGGAACTCTTTAAATTCTTTCCTAATTACAACATGTCTTTATCAAGGAACCAGGATATGGCCTATCTGGGAAGGTAGGCATGGTATCTAGGGGTTGAGCAATCTGAGGCAAATGGGGTAAATAATAATCTGAAATGCCAAAGTCCTGTAAGTGGCGAGATCAGTAAGCTCACCTGTGAAGAAACTGAAGCAGGCAGAGGCAGGGAGATTGAGATGTGAGCCAATGTAGATGGTGTGACAATGACATAGAGACACTGTGTGCAGACACACTGAGGAATATTTCACATCAGCGAAGAATACTGGATGCAACAGTGTCTTTGTGTTAAGTTGGGAAGAGAAAACACAAAGGATGCTGAGTTTCTGAAAGAAACACAGAGCTTCAGAACTTCGATTGTTCTTAAAATAAGTCAGAGCAGACCTCTGAGATGAATATGTGGATATAGCATGAATACATTCTCAGAAGTTTGTTTAAGAGCTGTGACATGCAGATATTGTCCTTTCCCTTCTAAGAGCATCTTAGCTAACCCTCCAAAGACTGCTTCTTGGTACACTCAGCCTATCACCTCCCCATCTTACAGAAAAATTGGAGCTTTACCACATTCTCAAGGTCTCCTTCATATGACACCTGTGTGTGTGTGTGTGTGTGCGTGTGTGTAAAGCTGGAGAGAAAGAAAAGGTCTGGGTGAATTGAAGACTGCCACTGTACATAGCATTTTGTCTTCCATAATTTTTGGCAATTCATTAATCCTATTTACAGAACCAAGCTTGTGTATTGATAGTTTTATGTCAATATTAACAATCAGAGCAACAAAACCATGCCTGAGGGGGGAAATGAAATCAAAGTGGGCACCAGCACAGAAGCTGCTGGGAAGGAAGAGAACTTCATTGTATTTCAATGGAGTACTTAGCTTATTGTCCACTTCTAATTAAAGCACTGAGAAAGAAGGGCAACTTTTTTTTCCAAATTGCTGAGCCCTCATAACCAATAAGGCCATGTTGATCACCACTTGAGAAGACAGAAAAGCATTCAAAATTCAATGCTTTTTTTCTAACTTAAATGTGTCTCTTTGTCCAATGGCATCTTTATTTTTATCTACACTGATATTTATCTTTGATATATTATGTCCTCCCTTAAAAATACAAATATTATGAGTTACATCATTATCACTGTGTTATTGACCATCAAGAGTTTATTCAAGTTCATCTGCTTATAGAGGCCATTTTTTCTGTAGAATATACAGTCTGTCACCAAAAATTGTTAAAAAATAAGATTTGGGGGGCTTCCCTGGTGGCGCAGTGGTTGAGAGTCCACCTGCCGATGCAGGGGACAGGGGTTCGTGCCCCGGTCCGGGAGGATCCCACATGCCGCAGAGTGGCTGGGCCCGTGAGCCATGGTCGCTGAGCCTGTGTGTCCGGAGCCTGTGCTCTGCAACGGGAGAGGCCACAGCAGTGAGAGGCCCCCGTACCACAAAATAAATAAATAAATAAATAAATAAGATTTGGACAAATGTAACAAAGAGGGTAACAAGTAAAGTTTAGAAAAAGAAGAGTTTATTTATTTTAAGGTGAAATGTTAAGGGAGATGAGAAAAACAATGAATGAAGTGATGATATACCAGAAGGTTCTATAGTCCTTTAATTTAAAATAAACAAATATGCATTTAGTCATAGCATAATCTGGAATGAGAAGAGGATATTAGGAGAGAAACTGAAGCTAATACTATGCACTCCTTTTAAAGAAATTGGAGGAAGTTTGAAATGATTACTGAAATATACCCAGTCTACATAACAGATACTACATAGCAGATACCAGATCAGGATCCTTATATTTCCTGGGATTGGAGGCAAAGTCTTCAATAACACCTTCAGAGAGAAAAATCAAAATGAAAATATACCAGAAAAGGTATATAAGAACTTAATTCACACTAATGTGTAAAGACAAGAAATGAATAGCAGAGATTAAAGGAATGAATAATTAGGGCAGAAGCCCTATGGAGAGCAAGAAAAGGAGTATTTCTACATCAAGGCAAATCTCACCTACTTTATCATCTTGTCCTGGGCTGGCCCAGATGACCTGGAACTCAGGGCCCTTAATTAGGAGCAATTTTCAATAAAGGTGGACACATTTGGCAATAACTGGATTACCTAAATGCAAATAAGTCATGTTATTTCTGCCCACATGTTTATTATTCATTGTCACTTATACAGGAACAAGGATAAAATCCATTTCTGACATGAAAATGTATTTTGTTTACTTTACTTTTTAGTCAATACCTCTCACTGTAAAGTTCCTAATAGGAAGTCTAGCTTGAGTAAATACTGGGCTGGAATTTATAGCCATGCAGAACTTGAATGTGCAGCAATCACATTTTTAATATGCAATTTTATTTTGTTTTTGTTTTTGTTTTTTGCGGTACACGGGCTTCTCACTGCTGTGGCCTCTCCCGTTGCGGAGCACAGGCTCCGGACGCGCAGGCTCAGCGGCCATGGCTCACGGGCCCAGCCGCTCCGCGGCATGTGGGATCTTCCCAGACCGGGGCACGAACCCGTGTCCCCTGCATCGGCAGGCGGACTCGCAACCACTGCGCCACCAGGGAAGCCCTGCAATTTTAATGTCAAGAGAATTTTATGATGGTTTCTCAAAGCAGTGTACGTTAGAATTGCCTCATGGGCACAAAGGTAAATTAGATTAAACAAACAAACAAAAAAATCAGTGGAGAAATATAATGCAAGTAAATATGGAAAATATGACTTGTGAAAGTATTAATCTTTTTTTTTTCCCAAGATGCCTGGCAACAGTTTTTCTTGTTGGAATAATTGGCCAAGGAATTTGTAAGATGATAGATTTTATTTTAAGCCAACACGTGCTTAGAACTATATGAAATTTCATAATAGTTCCCTTTTTGTTGGTATACAGAAGCAACAGAATCAATATTGGCCTTTATTTCTTTAGCTTATCCTGAGGAATTCTTTCACTCGAGTCTTTTGCTGCAGAAGGATTGGACAGAATTAGCTAGCAGTGGGTCACAGATTCCACTCAATCATTTTACCAATGGGTATTGACTGGGATGATGCCTAGATTGCTGTATCCTTTCCTTTGACAGGTTACACCATGACAAGCATGTGTGAGATTTAGATCATTCTGATTTCTGGCTACAAGTACAGCGATCTAGCCTAGCTGTGTAAAGACTCAATTCTAGCAGACAATCTCTTAGGAGGTGCTAAGGATTCAAGTTCTCTGCTATGTGTGAGTTCTACAAATCCTGAGGACATTTAGAGACTCTTGTTACTCAAATTTATTGATCTCTTTTTTTAATGTAAGATATGCCTCTTGATTGGAAAGGAGAAATTTAGTCCACCAAAGAGGAATGAAATAAAGAGTGGTCCACTGATGATATATTAAGTCCCCATTCAGAGGAAATGCTCCACTGACCTGAGGAGCTCAGAGGCAATATGGTTGGTTAGCATATGAAAAAGGACAATCATATTAGCAGTGTCACCTCAGTTCAAGTCTTCTGACGAAAGAGTGTTTGAAAAAACAATAGCTTTATTTATGAAACTAGAAAATTTACTTTCCATTTTTAATCCCCAGCTTCCTTATCTGGAAAATGCAAGTAATGATAGGGATGTGAGGCTTAGAAAAATTCTGATCAATGGTACTTACATATATGAGAATCAACACAAATGCAACACAGGTAGTGACAAAAAGGGAAAAAATTAGGTAAAATGTTATGCAATAAACATTTGTAAAAAATGCAATAAAAAGTATGAATCCAGAGACTTAATAATAGCATTAAAATATAGAACTAGTGGTTAAAGAGAATTGAAAAAGTCTGAAAATGCATATTTTCATGGTAGAATGAAATTTTCTTTATTTCTGACCTCAAGCCCAGGCTCATAAATATACATTAGGTACATGGTACTAGAAAACTAAGTAGCATAAACTCATGTGGCAGAGCCAAGGACAAAATCAGGATAATGTATCACTCATCTGTTTCCCCAACTACAAGAATAGAGGCCAATTAATCAAACACTCAACAAATATTGAATACTCACTGTGTGTTCAGCAGTGTAAATTAGCAGATCACTACGTGCTCTAATTTTAACTCATATTCTACTGGGAGACAAATAAGATAATTTTGTTGTTGACTTTGGATAAATTTATATAGTTATACCTACAGGGAGAATAAAATCAGAAATTCTATTTTTCAGCCCACATCTGATGTGATTTAACATATGTGCTGTCTCTTTCATTTGGAATCCCAGTGTTATACAGTGTGTCTTAATACCATATGGTGTGTGAAAAGAAGGCATCTATGTTTTAGTAATCTATTCAATAAAGAAAAGTCCGTTTATGGCTCAAAGACAAATCTAACACTGGACTGCAGTATGTTGGTTTTTACCTTTGCTATGACAATTACTCTTCATTAGGAAAAGGAAAGAAAAATTCAAAAAATTCTCTTGCTGAATTATAAATAAGAATAATTCATTTTCAATTATGTTCTTTTTGAACACAGTGGTTTATAGAAAGAAAAAGAAGTATCCACTTGGCTTACATTAGTTATTGGTAAAATTAAATATATCCATTTTAAAGTAGATATTCCCATGATATTCATCAGGAACAATGCCAAGTCTTCCTGCTAAGTGGTCATCAAGATTGTAAGACTGAAAAAGAAGAAAAATTATCTGCAGCATGAAATAATCGTTCTTAAAATGCAAAAGTTGAAACTAATTTCTTAGAAGGTTATGAAGACACAGCAAAATTGGAGAATATACTTCTGTGTTAAACAAAAGCAAAAATTAACAGTTAGCTGTTTGAATGAACGTGTCCAGTGAGATATTCTTAATAGAGAGAAAGGAAGGCAGTTTAGAAGAAGAAAAAATGTCTCCTTTGCAGATTTGAGCATGCTTCAGTCAACTAAAGAGGAAAGAAGAATTTCAAAAGTGACCCTATGATGAATGTTTAAATTTAATATCTCACCATTCCTTCAGCTCTTATTTACCTATATTTAAACCAGCTTTCTCCAATTGGAATAAAGCTATATATTGAGGAATTTACAGAAAATATAAACACAAAACCCATTTTTCTTTAGAAATATTTGGGAAAAACTGGGGACAAAATAGGATTTTGATCATTACAAACAGAACCCAGCTTAAGTTAAACTTCAACCCAGGAAAACCATAGAGAAATACAATAAAGTAGAAAAATAAACCAGATATCCAACTTGGCCCTCACTATGTACAAGTCTTTATTCAAATCTTACCTTCACTAGAGGACAATGGTGACCACGAATTTAATACTGTATCTTGCCCCCTTCTTGGTATTTCAGTCACTTTATGCTAATGTTCTCTATTTTCTTTCTTCCATAGCATTTGTGAATTGAGACCATCTGCATCAAAAGAGCTTACCCATGAGGACTGAGACCTGAGACCCCAATAAAAACATTACACAGGACATTTCTGCCCCAAAAGATAAGCTGTAATCCCATAATTAAGTTTGCTCTTTGCTTCAGGAACTGCATACTGATAGTCAGACAATTTACTTATATTGAAAATTATCTCTCCTATCAGGCAATAGATTGTTCACCTTTATCAAACACAGGTTTATTTTCCAAGAATCTCTCCACCAATCCTATTATATTGCAAACTCTGGAGTCCCTCCCATCAAGCCTCTTAGATAGCCTCATCCACCAGAAGGCAGACAGAAGAAGAAGAACTACAATCCTGCAGCCTGTGGAACAAAAACCACATTCACAGAAAGATAAACAAGATGAAAAGGAGGAGGGCCATGTACCAGATGAAGGAACAAGATAAAACCCCAGAAAAACAACTAAATGAAGTGGAGATAGGCAACGTTCCAGAAAAAGAATTCAGAATAATCATAGTGAAGATAATCGAGGAACTTGGGAAAAGAACAGAGGCAAAGATTGAGAAGATGCAAGAAATGCTTAACAAAGACCTAGAAGAATTAAAGAACAAACAAACAAAGATGAACAATACAATAACTGAAATGAAAACTACACTACAAGGAATCAATGGCAGAATAACTGAGTCAGAAAAACGGAAAAGTGACCTGGAAGACACAATGGTGGAATTCACTGCTGCAGAACAGAATAAAGAAAAAAGAATAAAAAGAAATGAAGACAGCCTAAGAGACCAATGGGACAACATTAAACGCAACAACATTTGCATTATAGGGGTCCCAGAAGGAGAAGAGAGAGAGAAAGGACCAGAGAAAATATTTGAAGAGATTACAGTCAAAAACTTCCCTAACATGGGAAAGGAAATAGCCACCCAAGTCCAGGAAGTGCAGTGGGTCCCGTACAGGATAAACCCAAGGAGAAACACGCTGACACACATAGTAATCAAATTGACAAAAATTAAAGACAAAGAAAAATTCTTGAAAGCAGCAAGGGAAAAATGACAAATAACATACAAGGGAACTACCATAAGGTTAACAGCTGATTTCTCAGCAGAAACTCTAGAAGCCAGAAGGGAGTGGCATGATATACTTAAAGTGATGAAAGGGAAGAACCTACAACCAATATTACTCTAACAGGCAAGGATCTCATTCAGATCCGATGGAGAAATCAAAAGCTTTACAGACAAGTAAAGGCTAAGAGAATTCAACACCACCAAACCAGCTCTACAACAAATGCTAAAGGAATTTCTCTAAGTGGGAAACACAAGAGAAGAAAAGGACCTACAAAAACAAACCCAAAACAATTAAGAAAATGGTCATAGGAACATGTATATCGATAATTACCTTAAACATGAATGGATTAAATGCTCCAACCAAAAGACACAGGATTCCTGAATGGATACAAAAAAAAGATCCATATATATGCTGTCTACAAGAGACCCACTTCAGACCTAGGGAAACATACAGACTGAAAGTGAGGGGATGGAAAAGGATATTCCATGCAAATAGAAATCAAAAGAAAGCTGGAGTAGCTATACTCATATCAGATAAAATAGATTTTAAAATAAAGAATGTTACAAGAGACAAGGAAGGACACTACATAATGGTCAAGGGATCAATCAAACAAGAAGATATAACAATTATAAATATATATGCACCCAACACAGGAGCACCTCAATGCATAAGGCAACTGGAAACAGCTATAAAAGAGGAAATAGACAGTAACACAGTAACAGTGGAGGACTTTAACACCTCACTTACACCAATGGACAGATCATCCAGAATGAAAATAAATAAGGAAACAGAAGCTTTAAATGACACAATAGACCAGATAGATTTAATGAATATTTATAGGACATTCCATCTAAAAACAGCAGATTACACTTTCTTCTCAAGTGCACACGGAACATTCTCCTGGATAGATCACATCTTGGGTCACAAATCAAGCCTCACTAAATTTAAGAAAATTGCAATCAAAAAGGGAGGGGATATGGGAACATATGTATATGTATAACTGATTAAATTTGTTAAAAAAAAAAAAGAAAATTGCAATCATATCAAGCATCTTTTCAGACCACAATGCTCTTAGATTAGAAATGAATTACAGGGAAAAAAACGTAAAAAACACAAACACATGGAGGCTAAGCAATACGTTACTAAATAACCAAGACATCACTGAAGAAATCTAAGATGAAATAAAAAAATACCTAGAGACAAATGACGATGAAAACACGATGATCCAAAACCTATGGGATGCAGCAAAAGCAATTCTAAGAGGGAAGTTCACAGCTATAGAAACCTACTTCAAGAAACAAAAAAAATCTCAAGTAAACAATCTAACCTTACACCTAAAGGAACTAGAGAAAGAAGAACAAACAAAACCCAAAGTTACCAGAAGGAAAGAACTCATAAAGATCAGAGCAGAAATAAATGAAATAGATACAAAGAAAACAATAACAAAGATCAATAAAACTAAAAGCTGGTTCTTTGAGAAGATAAACAAAATTGATAAACCATTAGCCAGACTCATCAGGAAAAAGAGGGAGAGGACTCAAATCAATACAATTAGAAATGAAAAAGGAGAAGTTACAACAGACACCACAGAAATACAAAGCATCCTAAAAGACTACTACAAGCAACTCTATGCCAATAAAATGGACAACCTGGAAGAAATGGACAAATTCTTAGAAAGGTATAACCTTCCAAGACTGAACGAGAAAGAAATAGAAAATATGAACAGACCAATCACAAGTAATGAAATTGAAACTGTGATTAAAAATCTTCCAACAAACAAAAGTCCAGGACCAGATGGCTTCACAGGTGAATTCTATCAAACATTTAGAGAAGAGCTAACACCCATCCTCCTCAAACTCTTCCAAAAATTTGCAGATGAAGGAACACTCCCAAACTCATTCTATGAGGCCACCATCATCTTGATACAAAAAGCAGACAAAGATATGACAAAAAAAGAAAACTACAGACCAATATCACTGATGAATATAGATGCAAAAATCCTCAAAAAAACCCACTACAAAACCAAATCCAACAACACATTAAAAGGATCATACACCATGATCAAGTGGGATTTATCCCAGGGATGCAAGGATTCTTCAACATATACAAATCAATCAAGGTAATATACCATATTAAAAAATTCAAGAAGAAACACAATATGATATTCTCAATAGATGCAGAAAAAGCTTTTGACAAAATTCAACACCCATTTATGATAAAAACGCTCCAGAAAGTGGGCAAAGAGGGAACCTACCTCAACATAATAAAGGCCATATATGACAAACCCAGAGCAAACATCATTCTCAATGGTGAAAAACTGAGAGCATTTTCTCTAAGATCAGGAATGAGAAAAGGATGTCCACTCTCACCACTATTATTCAACATAGTTTTGGAAGTCCTAGCCATGGCAATCAGAGAAGAAAAAGAAATAAAGGAATACAAATTGGAATAGAAGAAGTAAAACAGTCACTGTTTGCAGATGACATGATACTATACATAGAGAATCCTAAAAATTCCACCAGAAGACTACTAGAGCTAATCAATGAATTTGGTAAAGTTGCAGGATACAAAATTAGTGCACAGAAATCTCTTGCATTCCTATACACTAATGATGAAAAATCTGAAAGAGAAATGGAAACACTCCTATTCACCATTGCAAGAAAAAGAATAAAATACCTGGGAATAAACCTACCTAGGGAAACAAAAGACCTGTATGCAGAAAACTATAAGACACTGATGAAAGAAATTAAAGATGATACCAGCAGATGGAGAGATATACCATGTTCTTGGATTGGAAGAATCAACATGGTGAAAATGACTCTACTACCCAAAGCAATCTAAAGATTCAATGTAATCTCTATCAAATTACCAATGGCATTTTACAGAACTAGAACAAATCATCTCAAAATTTGTATGGAGACACAAAAGACCCCGAATAGCCAAAGCAGTCTTGAGAAGAAAAAACGGAGCTGGAGGAATCAGACTCCCTGACTTCAGACTATACTACAAAGCTACAGTAATCAAGACAATATGGTACTGGCACAAAAACAGAAACATAGATCAATGGAACAAGACAGAAAGCCCAGAGGTAAACCCACGCAGTCATGGTCAACTAATCTATGACAAAGGAGGCAATGATATACAATGGAGAAAAGACAGTTTCTTCAGTAAGTGGTGCTGGGAAAACTGGACAGCTACATGTAAAAGAATGAAATTAGAAACAATCCCTAACACCATACACAAAAATAAACTCAAAATGGATTCGAGACCTAAATGTAAGACCGGACACTATAAAGCTCTTAGAGGAAAACATAGGAAGAACACTCTTTGACATAAATCACAGCAAGATCTTTTTTGATCCACCTCCTAGAGTAATGGAAAGAAAAAGAAAAGTAAGCAAATGGAACCTAATGAAAGTTCAATGCTTTTGCACAGAAAAGGAAACCATAAACAAGATGAAAATACAACCCTCAGAATGGGAGAAAATATTCACAAACGAATCAAGGGACAAAGTATTAATCTCCAAAGTATATAAACAGCTCATGCAGCTCAATATTAAAGAAACAAACAACCCAATCCAAAAATGGGCAGAAGAACTAAATAGACATTTCTCCAAAGAAGACATACAGATGGACAAGAAGCACATGAAAAGCTGCTCAACATCACTAATTATTAGAGAAATGCATATCAAAACTACAATGAGGTATCACCTCACACCAGTTAGCATGGGCATCATCAGAAAATCTACAAACAATAAATGCTGGAGAGGGTGTGGAGAAAAGGAAACCCTCTTGCACTGTTGGTGGGAATGTAAATTGATACAGCCACTATGGAGAACAGTATGGAGGTTCCTTATAAAACTAAAAATAGAATTACCATATGATCTAGCAATCCCACTACTGGGCATATACCCAGAGAAAACCATAGTTCAAAAAGACACATGCACCCCAATGTTCATTGCAGCACTATTTACAATAGCCAGGACATGGAACCAACCTAAATGCCCATTGACAGCCGAATGGATAAAGAAGATGTGGTACATATATACAATGGAATATTGCTCAGCAATAAAAAGGAACGAAATTAAGTCATTTGTTGAGACGTGGATGGATCTAGAGACTGTCATACAGAGTGAAGTAAGTCAGAAAGAGAAAAATAAATATCGTATATTAACGCATGTATGTGGAACCTAGGAAAATGGTACAGATGAACCGGTTTGCAGGGCAGAAGTTGAGACACAGATGCAGAGAACTAACGTATGAACACTAAGAGGGGAGGGTGGTGGTGGGGGGTCATGGTGGATAAATTGGGAGATTGAGATTGACATATATACACTAATATGTATAAAATGGATAACTAATAAGAACCTGCTGTATAAAAAAATAAATAAAGTTCAAAAAAAAATTTCCCAGTAGCACTTTTTATAGAAATAGAAAAACAATTCTAAAATTCATATGGAAACATAAAGGATACTGAATAGCTACAACAATCTTGAGAAAGAATAAAGTTGTAGTCATCACGCTTCCTGATTTCAAAATATATTACAAAGCTACAGTAATTAAAAGAGCACAGTGCTGCCAGAAAGACATACTGTATGGAACAGAATAGAGAGCCTAGAAATAAAACCATGCTTATACAGTCAACTGATTTTCAATAAGGGTGCCAAAAATACACAATAGGGAAAAGATAATCTCTTCAAAAAATGGTGTTAGGAAAACTGAATATTCACATGCAGAAAATGAAATTAAACCCTTATCTAATTAGAAAATATATATATATATATATAAAGGCCAATTAAAGTTAAAAAAAAAACCTACACCATACATGAAAATCAACTCAAAATGGATTAACTTTCAGTAAGACTTGAAACTGTAAAACTTCTAGAAGAAAATGCAAGAAGCTTCATAACATTGGTCTTGGCAATGATTTCATGGATGTGACACCAAAAGCTCAGGCAGCAAGAGAAAAAACAAAGTGGGATTAAAAAGCTTCTGTAGGGCAATAACAACAACAAAGAACAATCAACAGAGTGAAAAGGTAATCTATGGAATGGGAGAATATATTTTCATATCATATATCTGATAAGGGATTAAGTTCTAAAGTATATAAAGAACTCCTACTACTCAATAGTAAAACAAACAAAAAATAAAAAATTAATAACCTTCTAAATGGACAAAGGACTTGAATAGACATTTCTCCAAAAAAGATAAAACAGTATACGAAAAGATGTTCAATGTCACTAATCATCAGGGAAATAGAAATTAAAACCACAATGAGATACCACCTCATACCTGTCAGGATGGCTATTGTCAAAAATAAAACAAGTGTTGGCAAGGATGTAGAGAAAATAGTGCTTGCATGCTATTAGTCAGAATAAAAAAATGGTACAGCCATTATGGCAAACAGTATGGAGGCCTCTCCAAAAATTATAAATAGAACTATCATATGAGCCAGCAATCCCACTTCTGGGTGTTTATCCAAAATAATTGAAATCAGGATCCCAAAGAGATATTAGGACCCCTGTGTTCATTACAGCACTATTCATAATAGTCAATATGTGTAAATAATCTAAATGTCCATCAACAGATGAACGAATAAAGAAAATTTGGTACATGAATACAATGGAAAATCATTCAGCCTTAACAAAGAAGGAAGTTCTGCAATATGCAACAACATGGATGAAACTTGAGGATGTTATGCTAAGTGAAGTAAGACAGTAAACAGAACTGCAAATACTGTACGATTCCACTTGGAGGTATATAAAACAGTCATATTCATAGAAGCAAAGTAGAACAGTGGTTACCAGGATCTGGGGGGAGGGAGAAATAGGGAGTTGCCATTCAATAGGTGTAAAGTTTCAGTCATGCAGGATGAATAAGTTCTAGAGATCTTCTGTACAATATTGTGCCTATAATTAACAATATTGTACACTTAAAATTTTGTTAAGAGGGTGTTTTTCAAGTTTGTGTTCTTACTACAATAAAATTAAGTTAAATTAAACTTAATTTAAAAAAAAAGAATGAATGGATTGCCCACCTATGGCACTGTGCTTCAGAGAGATGTCAAAAATACATAGGTGATATTTCCCTGGCCCTGTAAAACTTACCATCTACTTATAATAGTAACTTGGACAGTGCTTAAAGGGCACCAGGTATTATTCTAAATATATCAACTCACTTAAAATTCACAATGACTCTATAAAGAGGGTGATACTAAAAACATTTATTAACAGGTAAAACATCATGTCCTGTGAGGATAGGTGCTGGGCATAGTGCTAGGGCAGGATCCTGGAGGCTCCCCAATAGAGCAAACAAGCCCTTGCAGAACCACTGGGAAAAGCAAGGTTGCACTGAGGCAGTGGGGAGAAAGGGAGGCTTTCAGGGGCTTGAGGCTGCAGCTAATTCCAGTCAGTGTGGAAGCATTTCAGTGTTTTAACAAATGGTACACAGGTAGATATCAGATGAATATCAGCCCTTGAAATTGGCAATATTATCATCCCCATTCCATAGATGAAGAAATGAGGCCCCAGAGACTTGTCCAAAGTCACAGAGCCAATGAGCAGAGGAGGTAATATTTGAACTTAGGCAGTCTAACACCAGATCATGTTCTCCTGACTGCTATGCTTTACTGCCTCATATTTACAAAGAAAATAAATAGCTTTTAAAACAGTGAATGTTTATCCAGCAACTAATGAATTTCAGGCACTGTGGAAGGGAAGATGTAGAGGGATTCAAACATAAATTAAGTAAAATTTCAGAAAAGGTAATGGCTCCAGCAAGAAGTGCTATAACTCAGGAAAGACTGTAACTAAGAGATGGAGATTTTTCTTCAATAACCTGAAGGTGAAAATGTACTGTTCACACATATTATCTGAATAATTGCACCAATTTTCCATTATGTTGTATCAGAAGACAGTAGTTTGGAAACAGGAACTTGTAAAGTTTCCAGGAACATCCCCAGGGATGCAACAGCAGTAGTTCCAACTGCACCTTGGCCAATTCTCTTTTCTTTTTGGAAGTAGATGATTTGCCATGATTGGCGGCAATTGCTAATGACAACAGGGAAAAACTGAATCGGTCATGCCAGGAACTCTCCTAAATCCATAGTGGAGGAAAGCAGATAAAACACTTTTCCCTCATTTTGTCCAGTCCCTAATCTTCCCCACCATGGCACTCTTCCTGGTGCTGTCTCCAACCACCTGGTACTGGTCCACCGCAGAGCATATCCCAGGATTTGTGTTCAAGGCTCTTGTAAACAATGTTCACTAAAATGGATCAGTATCACCATCTGAAAAGAAAATGTGGCCATTGCTTTCCATTGCTAGATTAACTTTTTGTTATAGTGAAAATGGCAATTTGGGTTTACCATACCTCCCTTCAAACACTTTTAAGGTGATGACAGACTTAAGCTGCTAATGACACTGACTTTCTTCCAATTAAAAGAGATGAAAAACTACATACGTGATTTCTTTTAGTAGTCCCATGACATCTTCAATAGAATATCATTATAGTCAAAAGTTATAAAAGTTTACATTAATATTTGTGTTCCTCAAATAGTAAATGACACAAAAATCAGATGAATGATAACTTCAATACCATGAGCAATTTGATCAACAAGTAGTAAACTGGAAAACAATACCAACTGGAACTGAGAAACTAAATCCCATAACGCTTGCTTTCATTTCAAAAGTTCTCCAGGTGGCTGGTAGCCAATTTTCCACATGAAAAAACCCTGACACTTACGGGAAAACAGACTCCAACTATTAAAAAAAAAGGGACACTCAGTACAGAATAGACAATGTTGTGCTAAAAGGCTATGTTATTTTGCCAGAAAAGAATTCAATCTGTGCGTGAAATACCTCTTCCCATGTCTTTTGATCTGATGTAGCACTTGTCCAAATGGATGGGCTCCCTAAAGGGAAAACCCATTTCAAACACTGAGGAGCTCGAACAAATGCTAAGCACTCAACCTCAGGCTTAAATATCCCACATGGTCTCTTGCTGGTAACATGAGAACAAAATCAGTGTTTCAGTCAGAAAACAGCTTTTCTGGCTTTTCTATTCTGTTCTATTTGTGCATTGATAGTCATCGACTTGAATGTGATTTAGAATCTCGATGCAAACAATGAGACATTAAACACTTTCTGGCCCTCTAAAATTTGTATTCAGACTCTTCTCTTTTCAGGGTATAATCACAATCCCATCAGTATTCGAGGGATTTGCGCACACAGGCTGCCTCTGTCAAAATTGTAGCAAGTTAATGTATTCGAGTATAGCTTGGTTGTGCAAATTATTGCCCTAAAAGGATGACGTAACTTGACATTTTGACATATGCTGTTTTATATGGAGCACAATATCTTTTTTTTAGAGGCCTTTAGGTTTCAACTTAGTGGCTTGAAGATTTGGAAAATTAAATTAAACTTTAAAAAAGAAAAGACAAGCACGGAAATGGTGACCTAAAGTCACGAAGAAAGAAAAGCAAAGACCAAAATCACCATCATACTACTATGACCATGCAAGAGGAGTGAAGACTTTAATCCCGAGGAGCAAAAACTTTGGACTTGACTTCTTATCTCTTCAGACTGACAAATAATGCTGCTAGCATTTATTCATTTCCCGAGACTTAACAATGCGCATTGCTTTCTTTCATCACTTTGCCAATTTTCTTCAAAGAAAATTACTACTTCAAACTCTTCATAAATCCTTTAACCTCCATAAGCTTAGTTTCCTATGGGTAAAATGGGAATAACAATGCCTAGTTTGTGGGGTCAGTATGAGGGTTAGAAATAATACATGAAAATCACTTAATAGTGCCTGGAACATAATGGAAGCTGCCACAATTATTATTACTCAAAAGCTATATCTGGACATGTAAATTGGAATAAAACACTGAGGCAGTTTTCATACTAATTCAGACATAAGAACACATTTTCTTGCAGAGTCAAGGTAATTGAGGTAAATGTTCAAACATTTATTTGAATTATCAAGATATACAAAAATTGTTTCAGCTTTCCACTTTCCATGTCCAGATATGGCTTTTGTGCATACCCTCAGAGTAATCCACAGATTTTGGAAACTTCACCTTTTACTGAAAGCCCTCAGCATTAGGTTTAACCAACTTTTATATATAGCTGCCGATAGACTGAAGGACAAACTCCATTCATTAGTAGGGTTGCTGTCTCAGATACCAAAAACCAAAGAAAGATAATCTAATATATAGTTCCAATAACTCTCCCTCATGTAATTTAAATCTGTAAATTTGAAATTGGCCTGAATGGGGAGTGACAAAACAATGGGGCATTTTCAGAAAAGATATCTTTTTTTGAGTCACTATTAGTTTCTAGGGCATCCTAAAAAAATTTTTTTTCAGGGAGAAAAATAAAATTTGTAAGAAAGAAATTAAAGGCAAAAATGACTTTGCCTTCTTAAAATTAAAAAAATATCCTTTTTTTTCCTCTTAGAACACTTTTAACAGTTGTTCAGGGAAAAGGGAAATGTAGTAAAAGCTCTTCTTTAAAAAAAAAGGGGGAGGTTTTGAAAAGAAAATATAATAGCCTTTTATGTGTAGGTACTCATCAAGTTAAGTTGTTTAAAAGCTATAATACACTGTGTATATATGAAAAATTATTGCATAAAATTTGAGATCTGAAAATTACCAACATTATATTTACATCCTAAAAATAATATCAGAGCATCAGCATGATGTTAGGGGATTTGTGCTGAACCAAAATCAGACTGTTTGGACATCAATTCCTAACAGGGCACTAAGCAGTCCTGAGGGTCTCATTACTCTCATCTATAAAATGAGAGGATCAGACTAAACTGGACTCTCCTTATCTCTTCCAGCTTTAACATTCTCTGAATTCTTTACCATGTAATTTACTTTTGGTACAGGCCAAATAATCATAATACAAATTTAGTTTTAGAAAAACAGTTATTCTCATTACTAGATTGGGTTATGTTGGGAGTCCTGGATTATGTCACCAGACACAAAGTAAGTGAGGGGGAAGCTCAGCTCCACAAACACTGGGTTCAAGGATGGAGGGAAATAGAAAAGCTCTGAAAGAAAAAGGAGCTCAATAGGAAAGGACAGTATGGTTGGGGCAGGTCATATAGGAACCACCAAAAAGAGTATATTATTGTCCAGAGGCAAGTCAGATAGAAAAGACATGTAAGAGGGAAATACATATTTTTTTGCATGATAAATCATATTAGTCTTACAAAGAGATTTTATTTGGTAGATATTGGGGAAATCTCTTAGAAACCACTAAGTCAGAATTTAGGTAACAGGAGAACAGATTTGACTTTTACTAAATATTGAGTTAGTCTGAGAACCAGCGAGCAAAGACTGAGTAGCCCAAACATGTCTGTTAAATGAGTGATCTAATCAACCTGGTAAGAATATTAGAGTTGCAGTCTGTTAAGAGACCAGTTATTGGGACTTCCCTGGCAGTCCAGTGATTAACACTTCGCCTTCCAATGCAGGGGATGGGGGTTTGATCCCTGGTCGGGGAGCTAGGATCTCACATGCCTCATCACAAAAAACCAGAACATGAAGCAGAAGCAATATTGTAACAAATTCAATAAAGACTTTAGAAATGGTCCACAAAAAAAAAAATTGATAAAAAAAAGGAAAAAAAAAAAGAGACCAGTTACTAAAGAAATTAATTCAGATTAATTCAAACGGTAAAATAGTACAGCTATAACTTACCATGTAATCTACTTCAAATCTTAACACTCAAGATCCTCATTCATTGTAATACATTTCCCATGCAACTTACTGTGTATTTTTACATCTGAGATTCCCATTTGAACTAGCTGATTGTCAGATTCAAGAGAAGTAAAAGAAACAAGACAGAGTTTCAAGAGAAGAAATACATCCCAGTTACCCTGATGCCCTGAGTAATGATAATTAAATGGAATCAGAAGCATAAAAGTCTGCTTGGGGGTTATAGAGATGTAGTCGTGAAAGTGAATTTAGTGAGCACCTAATCCATCACGTTTATTTTACATACAAACCCAAGTATCCAACTCCATGCTCTCAAAGATCATCTTTCTCTTACATCTTTTGGCCTTGACTATTAAGTTACTATAGACATCCATTCATTAATTTTCACCACTGGTCATGGAAGTACCAAAAGATACCTAAAAGAATCCAGAATCTCATGGGCTCCACTCTTCCTTACCACAGTTGTGTAATAGCAACCTGTTTCCCCTTTATAACCAGGATCAGTCACCCCAGTCAGGAGAGCATCTCCTTTATTTGCACGTTGGTTTAGTGGCCTGAGGTGGCTAAAGGCACCAAATGGCAATCTCAGCTTCCAGTTAAATTGAAACCTTTTTTAGTTTCCTAGTGGGATCATTCCTTTCTTGGGAAATAAGATTTCTTTTATACCAGCAGAACCAAAAGATGTAGTAGGAGGAAGTATAAATTTTATGGGAGGATCATTTGGGGTAAAAGTGAATAAACCCCCTCTACTGAAATCCTCAAATCCATAAGGATTGTCCCCCAGGCAGCTTTGTAACTATGTACTAGGCCATTCCACTGTTCTATTAGACCCACCTGTATCTGGGGGTGAAGAGATACATGATAAAACCAGTACCCCACCCTCATGAGTTTAAAAGCTCATTATCTCTATTCTTTTATTGTACAATAGCTTTGCTAGTCAAAAGTAAGATTATGTGAGATACCTTGAGGCTCCTGGATGATGGTACTGGAAGAAGCACTGAGGGCAAGAAAGACTGTGGTTTTTTTTAATGAGGACGAATTGCTGCTCCCTCCATGATGGAAGAGCCCCACTGTGATTAATATGCCACCTGGTGGCTGGCTAGTCTCCCCAAGCAATGGTACATTATCAGGAGCTAAAAAATGGACCCTGTTATTGGCAGGCTAGATACTCACTCAGTAGCGATGATTGCCAGTTCAGTCTTGGTAAAAGTAAGCCCGTAACTTTGAGCCCATGAATAATAACTTCCATCCTTGCGGCCACAGTCACTTTGTTCATTAACCCACTGAGCAAGCACAGCCTGACGAGAAAAAAAGACTGACATCCATGGGTAGATCATCTTGATAACCAAAAGCCTCACCTGCAGGGTTTCCCATTGGCAAGCACTCACATGTGATATAAATATTCTCTAAGTCTCTGTATTATTCTGGATTCTCTGGAGAAGCAGAACCAATAGAAACAGAATCAACAGAACCGATAGATACATACATACATACATACATACATACATACATACATAGATGGCTAGATAGATAGATAGATAGATAGGGATTTATTACAAGGAATTGGCTCACAAGATTATGGAAAAGCTAAGTCCCACTATCTGACGTTTGCAAGCTGGACACCCAGGAAAGTTGATGGTATAGTCCTCGGGCCTGAGAACTAGGAGAGCCAATGGTGTAAGTCATAGTCCAAGTGCAGGAGATCAATGTCCCCACTGAAAAACATTCAGGCAGAGAGAGAAATTTCTCCCTTACTTCAATGTTTGTTCTACTCAGGCCTCCAATGGATTGGATGAGGCCCACTCAAATTAGGGAGAACAATCTCCTTATCTCAGTCTACCAATTCAAATGTTAATCTCTTCCAGAAACACCCTCTCAGACACTCGCAGAATGGCCCAATGAATTTGACACATAAAATTATCTATAACTGCCCCCATTTAACAAAAGCAGTCCCATTTCAAGAGTTCTATTCACATATTCTTTCCCCAGACGTTTTTGTCAGTAATTCTCCAATCCTGTGATTTCTAAGTTCCTGACCATCTAACCAAACTCTTAACTAACTGCCCTGTGATCATGCTAGATATATACCTTTGGCTATCCATCTTTTTAGGCAGGTAATGCAAAGTGTTCTAATTTCTGCCCATAGTGCTCAGGAGATATTAGTGCTAAAATAGTTGACTCTAAGTTGTGTCAGCTTATTATCAGACAGAGCTGTAAACAAGGTCAAATATTCTTCTTTCTTTCTCTGTCAGCTAGTCATAGGAAATGTCCCATAGGGCCACAGGTATGCATTGAGGGACAGGCAACAACGCAGCAAGAGTAGGAGCTTAAGCATCTGAGCCACCTGCTCCTGCCACTGACATATGCTTTCAGGACATGCCAGAACCTGATGATCTCATATACACACTTCTACATAATGACACAGATCTGTTGCCCAAGCCAGATTCATGACTTTGCTAGTCACATGATACACAGTGAGCAGTTTTGGTCCCATAGTCTTCCTCAAAAGAAAGGATGAAAGTTTTTCTCAAAGCCTCAGTTAATCCTTTGCATTCAGCTGCCAAAGAGCAACAAGAATATGGAAGATCACATGGGACATTTTAGGGCCATGGAGGTGGCATATAAGACTATTCCCATATTTCACTGGCTAAAACTCACTTTCAAGGTCCTATCAAAATATCAGAGTGTCCAATAAATGTCCAAACTACCAGTGTCCTTTCTCTCCAGTCCCCCTCCCCCGACACACACACACGCAAACACAGTTCTTCCAAAGACAACCAGAAACAATACACCCTATCAGTGGTTCTCAAAATGTGATCTCAAAAGAACCACCAGGAAACTAACTCCTATGTCACATACTGGAATTAGCAAATCTGAATCTCTAGGAATGAGGCTAAGCAATGTGTGTTTTAATAAGTCCTCTGTGTGATTTGGAAGCACATCAATGTTGAAGAATCACTGGTCTGAAACCAGATGAGGAATAAGACCAAACTTCACTTTATCTTAGTAGTTTTCCATAACCCCTCTCCAGCCTACCGGAATTAGTGAATGATCCCATTGCCAGTCAAGTCTTTATAACATTTCCTTTAGCTACCATAACCCTAGGGGAAGCCCTGTTAGGGCCTAGGCAAAGATCTGCATCTTCTCTAGTTTCTGCTTAACCAGAGGGAAAGAGGGTCTGCTTATGCTTCAAGATACATCACACTCTTCCAGTGACAGTAACCAAGACCTATTTTCTTAATGTAGAAATGAGTTTAGACTAAGTTATTAATATCTGTCATGGGTGGTATAATTAAAATTTAAACATGCAAGGAGTAAAGGTTGGTAACCTCTACATGGTACAGCAATAATCTCAATTACTCTAAAATTTCATATTCTGTTGCCTTAATTTAAAAATCAGCCTAAATCATCCCTGTGATTTATTTTAATTAAGTGTGGTCTCTAAGCTATAATAACTTAGAACTATATTATATATTTTGAAGGTCAAAGTGAAGATTACTTGTGAATATTCATTTGAATTCATTTTAATTTTTATTTGCTTTTTCATTAATAAATTCAATAATATAAAATTGACCTTTCACACTTGAGAAGCAATTAAATTTTATTAAATTATGAATTCACATGTTTTAGTTTGGTAGCTAGAATGATATATACCATAAGTCTTCATTCAAAGGGCTAGATTGTTTGAGTAAGGAAACTATTCTATGAATATAAATTGGGGATTAAACTGTACAAAGTTTTCAGGAATCTTGGTTCTCAAACAGTCATTAACTAATTAGTATTTAAGTGAAACTGACAAATTGAGGTGATCAGTTTACAATCAGGAATGATTCACTAACCCATAAACTCATGTCTTCTACATTTTAGGCAGATCATATGTATTGGTTATTTATTTCTCTATAACGAATTACCCCAAAATTTAGCAGCTTAAAACAATAAATATTTATTATTTTATAATATCTGTAGGTCAGGAATTCAGGAATGGCTTAGCTCAGCGGTCCAACTCAAGTCCTCCCAGGAGGTATAGTCAAGAAGGCAGCCAGGGCTGCAGTTTCATCTGAAGACCTAATTCGGGAAGGATAGGCTTTCAAGCTAACTCATGTGGTTGCAGCAAGGCCAAACTTCCTTAGTGACTGTTGGCCATTTCTCTTTACATGGGCCTCTCTGTGGTTGCCTGATTATTTTCACATGTCAGCTGGCTTGTCCCAAATTGATTGATGAGAGAGAGAGAGAACTGTATATGAACAGAAGCCTCAGCCTTTTATACCCTAATCTTGGAAATGGCTTACCCTCATTTCTGCCATATGCTACTGGTCACAGAAAACAAAACCAAAATAAATGCATTGTGGAAGATGTCTTCACAAGGATAGGAATACAGTTGGGGGCCATGTTGGAGGCTCTCTACCGCAGCATAACTACAGGATTTGGCCAACTGAATATTTTTTATACAATAGTCTTTACCTAAGATGATTATTATATTATATAATTCTTAAATGCAATCCAGTTCATGCCTAGGTATATCCTGAAAACATATTATACCTCTGAAAAGGTTTTTATCAATAAAATATTTGTTAATGTCTGTTTTTCCATCTGTTCTCCTTCTTAGACTATAAATTCATCAGGGGAGGTACCCTTTCTTATTCATGTTCATAGTTCTGTCTCCTTCAACAGTGGCTGAGATAGAAGTGCTTAGTAAGTATTTATTACTTGTGTTGAATTGTCTTATATTTTAATTCTCAAAGCAGTTTACCTTTTTTCTTATTTTTTAAAATCAAGGTATAATTTACACAAAATAAAATACACAGACCTGAAGTGTTTATTTTGGTAAGTTTTGGAAATTGTATACACCTATGTCACCCCAAACAAGATATAAAACACTTCCATCACCCCCTGAAAATTCATCCCTTTTCAACCTTTTTTTCCTCTCCTTCCACCCTCAAACAATAACTTTCCGATTTCTGTTGCCATATATTAGTTTTATCTGTTCTTGAACTTCATATAAATGGAATAATTTTATGCCAAATACTATATATACTTATGTGTTTGATTTTTTTTCTTAACATATATTTTTGAGAAACATATTGTTGTATGTATCAGTAGTGTATCCCTTTTTGTTGCTGTATGACACTCTAACATATGAATCGGCCTCAACTTGTTTTTCCATTTTCTCTTGCAGGACATCTGGATTGTTTCTATGTTTGGCTGTTATGAATAAAGCTGCTGTGAATATTCCATTACAATTTTTTTCTGTGGACACATGATTCCATTTCTCTTGTGTAAATACCAGACAATGTGATTGCTGGATTTCATTGTTTGTTTTTAATTAATCAAAAGGCTTCTTTGTCTTCCAGTCTGTTTAGGAACTTAAGACCTAATTTTTTAAAAAATCAGCTGTGTCTAATTCCAAGAGAGAATGGAGATCAAGCAGAAATGGAAAGACTAGTTTTCACACTAAGTTTCTGGAGGGACAAAGAGAAACAGACAGCATCCCTTTGTACCACGGTTGTGTATAAGATTGTGGGATAAATTCTCCATGCTAGCAGAGAGGCACCTCTGCAATGTGCAGAGACTAGGGGAGCAGTGCCCTGAGAGACAGCAAAGCAAGAACAAATTACAGAAGCAGAGACAGAGGTGGACCTGCTCTCCATTCTCCTTGGGAATTAGACACAAGTCAGTGGTGATTATTCTTCAAATTCATTTTGCCTATATCCCAGCTCCAGGACTTTTGACAAAATGTCTCCTTCTTGTCACCCATATGCCTCTTAGATCTCTGTGTCAGTCCACTCACTTATTAATCTATTTAACAAATACTTAAGTGAACATTTACTATTTACCAGGGACTGTTGTAGGAGCTGGGGAAAACAAAACAGATAAAAATCTCTGCCTTCAGATAGCTAAATATATTTGCGTACATATAAAACCCAATTATATATTTAACTTGTATTATGTTTTTCATCTAATGAATTAGAATCTTAATATACCTAAATACATTGGGATATTAGATCTAGTGGCTGCCACAGCATCTCTCACATAATAGCACTCATTACAGGTTTGTTGAATGCATGGATAAATAAATGTTCCAAAGTTTGAGGAATGAAATAGTGATTATTATGTAATAAAGATTCATTAGGTGCGTATACAAAGTAGGGCTTTCCAGAAAGCCATTCAGTAATATATTCAGTAATTCTGTATCAAATCCTTTTTGGAAGTAGGTGGGCTATACTACAATTTTGCCACATAGTCCACGGCCTCAATCTCAGCTAAAGATGAAGTTTACTTTTCCAAGAAAAGTTGGGCCATATTCAGAATGAAACTAAAAAGCAAATTCAACTTAATAATGTCAGTTATTTATCAATAGCTTGGTAACCACCAAACCAAATTACTTCATACTTGGATTGTGGTTAAATCTTTAGCACAAATGTATTTCTAGATACAAAGGGAAAATAACATTTTAAAAAATTCAAACCTGATTTTTAAAAAATCACATCTGAATATCATTCATCTAAGAAAGCTGTAAACCCTGGGCTTGCAAGGTCATGCTGCTTTCAAAGTGAATGGGATCAAAGGGTCTAAAGAACACAAGAAATACTTTCAGACAGGAAGACACCACATCAAGAGGCTATCACAAGTGACCACTGTGAGAGGAAAAATCATCATCGCTAAACTGAGCTGTTTATACACAACTTTATTTCACTTTTTCTGATGATAAAAGTAACACTGTTCATTGCCGAAAAACCAAGCATATAAAATTGTAAAGAGAAACACTGAAATCACCAGGCATAATCACTGATAAATGTTGGTCAATTTCCTTCTGATCTAAATATTTTCTCTATGTATATTAGCTGAGCTCTTCTAGATATAAAAAATTGTACTATTTTTAATATCTAATACTGCAACATGAGTTTTCCTCTAGTTTATTATAAATATCTCATTATACATTCTCTTAGTGATGATATAACATTTCACCTCTTCCCCTATTTTGACTACTTACATTATTTTCATGTTTTTACTATTTTAAATTAATGCTGCTTTAAATGTTTCTGAAATTTGAGGAAGTTGTTAGTTGTGTTGGTTTTTTGAGATTGGATGGGTAGTTCAGATTTTTTACTTAAGGTTTATTCTCAGGAGTGAAATTAAACAGTATATATTACCACTTACCATACAGCCTCATAAATCTGACACATAAAGAGGTAGCCACTCCCTATCCCATGTATATAATACTCTTTGAAAACCAATTCCAACCTAATGGGCCCTAGTGATCTCTCACCAGGATTTGATATAGATCCAGAATTTATATTTTCATCTGTTAATACATAATTTAACCCCACTAAATTTTGTAATAATTTTTATAGATATGTCAATATTCTCTAAAAAGTAGTAAATGTCCTTTTTCTGATTCTTAGAGAACATGGCATTTTTTAAAACCCTGATTTCATTAGATGCAGAAACATTTCAATGGGCAAAAGATAAATGCTGAACTTAAATATTTTTTCATCTCATTAACTTCAATTGTTTCCATTCAAATGAAAAGATATTTTCTCTTCAATCTGAGCTAATATAATCGAAAGTCTAATTTGTTAATAGAGGTCCACGTATCTGCTTGTTCAGGACACAATGAAACTACAAACCTGTCCTTACAGACTGAGGAAAGCATATCTACTGAAACTTCCATTTTGAATTCTTAAACTACCCCAAGACTTTAAACAGGAGAAACCACGAAGAGAGCACAGCAAGTACAAGAAAGGAGAGTTAGTGACAAAATAAAACAGATGAGCACACAGAGTCATACATCTAGACCAAAATCTTAAGACCTTTTTCAGACCTAACTCCAACAAATTGAGACAATGGGAAATACTTTTTTGGGTCACGTTTCCTAGAACTTCATGATAGTGTTAATGCATGGGCTTTAAGAAATCCTCATGAACACAATGGACCAGTTTAGAACATATGATGAAGGACTAAAACATGTAGGAATCAAACTCAAAAGCCTTTTTAAACAAACTTTCAGGACCAAAATGAAATGCTCATACCAAAATATGGATTATAGGTAAAATTACAACAAATTATTCTGTCTTGGATGAATAATAATGAAACAGTTAAGGAAATTAGAAGCTAAGACACAGTTGTATGACTTCAGACAGATATGAAAGATCTATACATGGGTGTTCTCGAGCAGCTGTTTTAATTCAGGTGCCAAATGGATCCTTCATAAGGAAACCATTCCACATCCCACTGTACCAAGGGCAGAAAAACAAAACCAGAATGAATGTAGTCATACCTAATTCTTACTCTACAATTTGCAGGAAGTTGCTTTGTGTTTCTTCTTCTTCTTTTTTTTTAAATTTAATTAGACGGACATACACTGACCACTAGCTCTGAGTTAAGTTCACTGCTGGGTACTGAGGATACAAAGAAGGGTAAAATGTAATTTCTCCCTTCAAGGCATTTATTATCTAGCACTGTTTTATAGCGTAAAATAATAGCTGCACTATGACCAAGTGGGTATTAATATTTCAGCAAATGTCCACTTATCTTTTGGTGCATATATAAATAAGTCAATCCGTACAGACATTATCTTACTTCATGCCCACAACAACCCTCAAGTAGTGAGTATTATTGTTCGCATAGAGTACGTAAATAAACACAGGCTTGAAGAGTCATGTGGCAAGTGCCAAGAAGAGCTAAGATTCCAGGCAAAGCTCCATTGTGACAGTAAACCACAGTGCCTGAGATTCAGATAATTACCTCAGGCCATTTTGCTGGTGAAGACAAGTCACCCTTCTGACATTGGAACCATTAGAGTTGAAGATGCCTTGAAAAATAATGTAATTAAATAGCCTTGATCACTGAGACACATAAAAACATCATCTCTTCTAAACAATTATTTTAAGCCAACATAGCACCTTCCCCACCATCTATGAACAGCTGAAGAATTTAGTTCCATGATTGTTCCCTCCTCTTTCCTGGATTAATATATCCCCTTTACTTATTGTTCCTATCCACAATGACAGTTGTTTCCTTCCTCATTTCTGATTCACTTTCAACCATTTCTAATCTGGCTTTCATTCGAAGCACTATAATTCACTTACTCTAATCAAGAACCAGTGGATACTTCTATGTCTTCATATTACTGCACCTCAGGTGCATTCAGCAAAGCTGTTCATGCCTTTCTTGACTCACCTTCCATAGCTCTGCCCAGTCTCACTCTAATCCAGCATCCTTCTCCATCACCTTTGATGGCCTTGCCACTAAACATTAATGACTCATTTCTTGGTCCTGAGCCCTCTAACTTTCTCAGTCTATACCCTTGTTCTATGCAATCTCATCAACATCTGTAGCTTTATGTGCCATCCTTATGCTAATAACTATGAAAGCCAAAGGCCTCTGGTCTGAGTGCCTCTGATCTGAGTACCAGATACATATAGCCAATTGTGTACTTGACATTTCCACTGGGCTATTGACTGAGCATCTTGATTCCCACTAACTTCTTCCCCAAAACATGCTTCTCTCCTTAACTTTCCCATTTTAGAGAATGACACCATAATCATATGCAGTTGCTAGATAAAACTCTAGGAAGTCATTCTTGAGTCCTCATATATCCCGCTTTTCCCACATTCAACCCAGCAGCAACTACCATCAGTTACATCTCCAAAATAAAGTTTGAATTTTTCCACATCTTTCCATCTCCATTCTTACCACTCTTGTCTAAAACATTATATATATATATATATATATATATATATATATATATATATATATATATATATATATATATCCCACATAGATTCTTATTGTAATCTCTTTCTGATCTTCCTGCTCTACTTAAGCCCTATCTCACACTGCCTCCAAAAAATCCACTGATTAATTCAGCAATATTTATTACAACATACTATGTACTAGGAACTTTTCCATCTGCTGAAGATACAAAAATGACAAAAATCTCAATTTTTATAGAACTTTCATTCTAGTGGGAATAGCACACAATAAACAAAAAGTAAATATATAAAGTATGTTAGATGGTGATGAGTACAAAGGAGAAAAATAAAGCAAACAAAGGCAATGGGAAATGCCAGATGAGAGTAAGTTGTGATGTACATAGAGCCGTCAGGTCCATTTTTGATACAGTAGACATACAGTTATAATTTCTTTTACTATAAATCAGTTCATATTATTGCACACCTTAAAAATCTCCTAATGAGTCACATTAAACCTAGAGTAAAGGGGCTTCCCTGGTGGCGCAGTGGTTGAGAGTCCGCCTGCCGATGCAGGGGACACAGGTTCGTGCCCCGGTCCGGGAGGATCCCACGTGCCGCGGAGTGGCTGGGCCTGTGAGCCATGGCCGCTGAGCCTGTGCGTCCGGAGCCTGTGCTCCGCAATGGGAGAGGCCACAGCAGTGAGAGGCCCACGTACCGCAAAAAAAAAAAAAAAAAAAAAAACCTAGAGTACTTTGGTTTAGAAGATTCTCATACTCTGTCTCCTGTCAACCATTCCAACTTCTCCAATCACTAGACTTCAGAAGGCCCCATTCCATTTCTCAGCCCTCTAAGTGTTTCTGCCTCAAGGCCTTTGTACTATTTCCTCCTCCTGGAACATACTCTCTCAGCTCTACTTTCAGCAGGCTCCTTATCTTCCAGCAGGCTCAGCTCATATATTACCTCTTAAGAGATACCTTTTCTGAGCATTCCATCTCAAATAGCACAAACATTCATCAAGGCTTTCTTACCTTATTTGGTCCTATTATAGTACCTACCACAATTATTTTGAATACATGTTCTCTTACTTTTTATTACCTGTCTTTTCCCACTTGGGCAGACCCTCATGCTCCATCTAGTCACTGCTTTAACCCCAACCTAGACTTGTGTCTGGCACTAGGAAGCACTCCGTAAATACTTGTTCATTGATTGAATGAGTGAATATAAATTCCAATTCCAACTGTTTTTATTCAGAAAAATTTATTGAACATCCACTGTGTGCCAGATACTGGCACAATTCTTGACATTTGACTGGTCTGTAGAATGCAGGCTAAATATCCTATCTTATTTAGAATTAAAGAAATATGAAATTCTAGTGATAAAAGGACTTTAAAAATGACTTTAGGGCTTCCCTGGTGGTGCAGTGGTTAAGAATCCACCTGCCAATGCAGGGGACATGGGTTCAAGCCCTGGTCTGGGAAGATCCCACATGCCACGGAACAACAAAGCCTGTGGGCCACAACTACTGAGCCTGTGCTCTAGAGCTCACAAGCCACAACTACTGAAGCCTGCATGCCTAGAGCCTGTGCTCCACAACAAAAGAAGCCACTGCAATGAGAAGCCCACATGCACCACACGAAGAGCAGCCCCCATTCGCTGCAACTAGAGAAAGCTCGCGCACAGCAACAAAGACCCAAAGCAGCAAAAAAAAAAAAAAAAAAAAAAAGGAAATACAAAGCCAGCGCCAGGACCTATGGATAGACCTGTAGTCTACAAATTAGTGATTGCGGGTAGCATCTGAGAGATACCAACAGCACCGCAAAAGCCAAAATCCAAACTGACAATTCTTGTTAATCAAAATAACTGTCAATCCTCTCCTTCTAGGCAAACATCACAACAGCAACCTTAATGAGAGCTTCAACGTTTGCAGAATCTGAAGCTCTACAGGAGTCATAAGGAAGAACAACTTTTAGGCTGCAATCCTTTTGATCTTACTTCTTAGTAAAAGTTGGGAAGCTTAGGCACAGAAAACTAAACTTTTCCTACTGGTCATTGAATATTGTCAAGGCAACTCTGCAAGGGAGTTTCTGATCTTTTGTCCTGAGGCACTAATTCAAGAAAGGGGGAAGCAGGGGCCAACTTTTAATGACGTGCATTTGCATCAATCCAAGTAAATTTATGATTATCATTATCATCCTTAGTATTAAGAACAATGCAACAAAAACTTTGTTTTCAGATTTAGTGAATAGCCTAAAGCAGTAATTCTCAACTAGTAGGTAAGGAGAGATACTATTCTTGATAGGATGCACAAGTAGGGTGGATGGTTGTCATGATATACCTAATAATTCACAACAAAATGTATCCATTTCAGGTCCTTATGTCCTGTATGTTATTTTGTCATTAAAGTTTATTATAATGATAAATGTAAAAAAATCTGTTCATTGCAGGTTATTTACATTTTGAAAATTTAGAAATAATCAATTTGGGGCTCGTTTTAAAAATTGTAATACATAAAATAAATAATAAAAATACAGTATTAATATATTATAATTTTTTACCCTCAAGTAAATATGTTGTTATGGAAGCATAGTTACAATATGTTCTTGAGAGTACAAAATCCTGTTATGGGACCAGATGAGACACACACACAGGACAGATATTGAGCCATTAATTGTGGTTCCATCTAGGAAGAAGAATTATGGGGTAGAGAGGGGTAAGAGTATGACTTTTCAATTTTTATGTTTCATATATTACTGTATTCTTTTTAATAAAAAAAAGTGTGCTACTTTTACAATTTAAAATCATCAATTTTGATTAAAAAAATAAATGTCTAGGAAACAGACAAATAGTTTTCTCTGAAAAAGTGGCCAGTTTGTTTTCAACATGGCAACCCTTTTATAGAGTGAATGATGGGTGGCATAAAATATATGAAACACTGCTTTACAAATATTAGAATAGCCATACCAACAAAACAGTGAGGACACAGCAACCTGGGGAAACCAGCAATAAAAGAATTTTAAAATATCCTTTGAACTGTGCCTCAGTCTATGAAAACAAAAGCCACTGACAGTCATGATTAGGAAGAAAACTATATCAAGATTTTTTTCCATGTTTAGAAATGTGTTGCTTTTATTTTCTTTACTCTCATTTTGTTATTTATTATACCTCTCCTTGTACATATGCTTCATTATCCCCTCAGACTCCACTTACAAAACACAATTTCAAATATAAAATTATTAAGAATTTCAAGAGGGCAACATCAGAATTTTTAAACAAGTATGGGACCCATATGTTCATCTTAATACATGCAGAAAAAGCTTTTGACAAAGTTCAACATCCATTTATGATTAAAACTCTCAACAAAATGGGTATAAAGGGATTATACCTTAACATAATAAAGGTCATATATGACAAGCCACAGCTAACATCATACTCAATGGTAAAAAGCTGAAAATATTTCCTCTAAGATCAGAAATAAGACAAGGATGCCCACAGTTTCCGCTTTTATTCAACATAGTATTAGAAGAAGTCCTAACTACAACAATCAGACACACACAAAAAAAGAAATAAAAGGAATCCAAATTGGAAAGAAGAAGTAAAAACTGTCATTGCAGATACCATAATACTATACATAGAAAATACTAAATACACTATCAAAAAACTGCTTGAACTCATCAATTAATTCAGTAAAGTTGCAGGATACAAAGTTAATATAAGAAATCTGTTGAGTTTCTATATACTAACGATGAACTATAGAAAGAGAAATTAAGAAAACAATCCCATTCACAAGCACGTCAAAAAGAATAAAATACCTGAGAATAAATCTAACTAAAGAGCACCTGTACTTGGAAAACTGCAAGGCACCTATGAAAGAAACTGAAGAGAACACAAACAGATATATGTGCTCATGGACTGAAAGAATTAATATTGTTAAAATGACCATATTAGCCAAGGCAATCCACAGATTCAATTCAATCCCCATCAAAATACCAATGGCATTTTTTTTTTTTTTTTTTGCGGTATACGGGCCTCTCACTGTTGTGGCCTCTCCCGTTGTGGAGCACAGGCTCTGGACGCGCAGGCTCAGTGGCCATGGCTCACGGGCCTAGCCGCTCTGTGGCATGTGGGATCTTCCCAGACCGGGGCACGAACCCGTGTCCCCTGCATCGGCAGGTGGACTCTCAACCACTGCGCCACCAGAGAAGCCCAACCAATGGCATTTTTAACAGAACTATAACAAATAATTCTAAAATATATATGGAAACACAAAAGAACCTGAACAACCAAAACAATATTAAGAAAGAAGAACAAAACAAGAGGAATCTTGCTTCCTGATTTCACATTAAACTGCAAAGTTACAGTAACCAAAACAGTATTGTACTGGCACAAAAACAGACACATAGCTCAATGGAACAGAATAGAGAGCCCAGAAATGAACCCACACTTAAAGGGAAAATTAATCTATGACAAAGGAGGCAAGAATTTACAATGGG
This sequence comes from Hyperoodon ampullatus, assembly GCF_949752795.1. Lineage (NCBI taxonomy): Eukaryota > Metazoa > Chordata > Mammalia > Artiodactyla > Ziphiidae > Hyperoodon > Hyperoodon ampullatus. The sequence goes on from NC_136918.1 coordinate 96,846,217, forward strand.
AAAAAGACAGCTTCTTCAATAAATGGTGCTGGGGAAACTGGACAGCTACATGCAAAAGAATCAAACTGGACCACTTTCTCACACCATATATAAAAATAACTTAAAATGGATTAAAGACCTAAACGTAAGATCTGAAACCGGAGGAAGTACACTCTTCGACATAGGTCTTAACAATGGGTTTTTTTGGATTAGTCTTTCCTAGGCAAGGGAAACAAAAGCAAAAATAAATGAGACTATGTCAAACTAAAAAGCTTTTGCACAGTCCAAGAAAACTATCAACAAAACAAAAAGCCTGCTTAATGAATGGGAGAAGATATTTGCAAATGATATATCTGACAAGGAATTAATATCCAAAGTATACAAAGAGCTCTTACAATCCAACATCAAACAAACAAACAACCCAATTACAAAATACAGGACCTAGACAAACTTCCAAGAAATCATAAGATGACCAACAGCCATATGAAAAGAGGCTTAACATCACTAATCATCAATGCACATCAAAACCATGAGATATTACCTCATACCTGTAAGAGTGGCTATATCAAAAAGATAAGAAATAACCAGAGTAGGCAAGGATGTGTAGAAAAGGGAACCATTGTGAACTATAGGTGGTAATGTAAATTGGCACAGCCATTATGGAAAACAGCATGGAAATTTCTCAAAAAATTAAAAACAGAACTACCATATGATCCAGCAATGGATATTGATCTGAAGAAAACAAAACAGTAATTGGAAAAGATACATGCACCCACCCCTATGTTCATTACAGCATTATTTACAATAACCAAGATACAGTATTCAAGCATTATTTACAACAGCAAAGCTAAGTGCCCATCAATAGATGAATGGATCAAGAAGATGTGGCGTATATATGCAATGGAATATTACTCAGCCATAAGAATGAAATTTTGCCATTTTCAATAATAGATGGACCTAGAGGGTATTATGCTAAGGGAAGTAAGAGAAAGGCAAATATTGTATGAATTCACTTAAATGTGGAATCTAATAAAAAATAATGAACAAACTTAACCAGACAGAAACAGAGTCGTAGATACAGAGAGCAAACAGGTCGTTGCCAGACGGGAGGGAGTGGGGGGTGAAGAGAAATAGGTGAGGGAAATTAAGAGGTACAAACTTTCAGTTGTAAAATAAACGAGTCACAGGTATGAAATGTATAGTGGGGAATATAGTCAATAATTATGTAATATCTTTGTATGGTGACAGAAGACAACTAGACTTATTATGGTAATCATTTGGAAATGTATAGAAATATCGAATCACTATTTTGTGCACCAGGAACTAACATAGTGCTGTAGGTCAATTATACTTCAAAAATAAACAAATAAGCTCATAGAAAAAGAGACGAGATTTGTGGCTACCAGAGGGGGTTGTAGAATTAGGTGAAGGTAGTCAAAATAATACAAACTTCCAGTTATAAGTACTAGAGATGTAATGTACAACATGATAAAGATAATTGACACTGCAATACGTTAAAAATGAAAGTTAACTTCTTGTGATGAGGGAGTTCTCATCACAAAAAAAAAATGTTTTTCTATTTCTTTAATGTTGTATCTACATGCGATGATCGATGCTCACTAAACCTATCATGGTATTCATTTCATGATGTGTAAAAGTTGCCACACTGCCATAGAGTAGGTTTTATAGGAAATGTAGGAATTTATAGGCTAGGTGTACATGAAATATGGATGGGAAAGAGACTGGGCTGTCCTACTCTATAAAAAACAGTCTGAACACTACAGTCATAGTGGGTGGGAAGTTTATTACCTACTTATTTATTTTGTTGTTTGGTAATGCTTTTTAGTTTGTTTTTCAATAAACCATATCATTAATAATGAGTTAAAAATGCATAAGTACATGCTTATTTTTTAAAATAGCACTGAAGTTCTGTTTCTCAAGAAAGTTGATGGTACTTGTGTAATTTGTAATGTGTTTGTCAGTGTTTACCATCTACATTTGTGATGGCGATACCATTGACTCCTTAAAAACCAGAAGATGTAAGAATCTGCAGAAGAAGCATCGGTATCCACTTCAAAAGTTAATACCTATTTTGAGAAAAATCACTCAAAGACAATAATTTAACATGTACAGCTGTACCACTCTATTAATCATAGCTTTACATTAAGATCAAAAGATTATGCTTATAAATTAATTTCACTTATTTTTGTAAACCTATGAAATGTGAAATGATAGCTGTCAGTGAGCTAGCTCCATGAACTGTAAAACTTTGTAAATAGTTCAATGATGCCAGTTATATATGAGTGTTACCCATATGCTACAAGCAGAAAATCAATTAATTCCAATATTGGCTTAATAATTTCATTCAAATCATGGAATCAAAATGAAGTTTTTGTAAGTTCTTTCTGTCAAAGATGAAACATTTGACCTTATTTTAAATCAATTTCACTAAAGTAAAATTTAAATATCATCCCAAACCATTTGCTATTTACCTTGGAAGTCAACTCCCTGGCCCCAGAAAGCACTGATCTGTTATCACTACAAATTAGTTTTGTCTGTTCTAAAATTTAATATAAATGGAATTATACAGTATATACTCTTTATGTCTAAGTTCTTTCACCCAGAATGACTTTTTAAGATTTGTTTATGCTGTTTCATTATTATTTTGTTCTTTTTTTTGCTGAATACTATTCAATTGTGTAAATACGCCATGATTTTTTTAGCCATTTACCTGTTGAAATTTGGGTGTATTTGGTTTGGGGTTATTATTACTCAAGCTGCCATGATTACTGTCATGCAGATCACTGTGTGGACATATGCTTTATTTTCTCTTGGTTAAATACCAAGGAGTGGGATTTGGGAGCCATATGTTAAGTATGCTTCATTTGACAAGAATCTGACAAAATATTTTCCAAAATAATACATTTTTATACTCCCACAAGCAATGACTGTGATTTCCAATTGCTCTGCATCTTTACCAACACATTAAAAAACCCTCTTATTATTGCAGGAAGTGTATAGTTATATCTCATTGTGGTTTTAATTTGCATTATCCTGGTGACTAATTATGCTCTTTTTATATGTTTATTGGCCATTCCTATACCTATTTTGTGAAGTGTATATTCAAATATTTTGCCAAATTTTGTTGAGTTGTTTCTGAATTCATTATCAAGTAGCAAGTGTCTGTTAAAGCCTGCATATAAGTCCTTTATCATATAAATATATTGCAAATATTTTCCCATTTATATTTTCTTTTTTTTTTTTTTTTTTTTTTTTTTTTTTGCGGTACACGGGCCTCTCACTGTCGTGGCCTCTCCCGTTGTGGAGCACAGGCTCCGGAGGCTCAGGCTTAGCGGCCATGGCTCACGGGCCCAGCCACTCCGCGGCATGTGGGATCTTCCCAGACCGGGGCACGAACCCGTGTCCCCTGCATCGGCAGGCGGACTCTCAACCACTGCGCCACCAGGGAAGCCCCCATTTATATTTTCTTAATGTTATCTTTCAAAAAACAAAAAATTTGTAATTTGATGAACCCAAATTAACAATTTTGTTTTGTTTTGTTTATGACTAGTGGGGGGTTTTTGTGTACTGGTGAGAAGTATTTGTATACCCCAAGGTCATGAAAATTTTCTCCTGTTTATTCTTTTAAAAATACTGTAGTTTTAACTTTTAATTTTAGCTATATGATCCACTTTAATTTTTGTGTATAGTGTATGCAAGAGTTTGGGGTTAATTTTTTTTCCATATGGATAACCAATTGTTGAAAAGACCATACTTCTCCTGCATTGAATTACCATGACCTTACACTTTGACCTTATATGCATGGGTTTATTTCTGCACTTTCTGTCCTATTCCATTGATTTATATGTCTATCTTTTCCAAAATACCACACTGCCTTGAAAACTATAGCTTTATAGTAAGTCTCAAAACCAAGTAGTGTATGTCCTCTAACTGTTCTTTTTAAAAATTTTTTGGCTATTCCAAGGCCTTTGCATTTTCATCTAAATATTAGCTTCACTTGTCCATTTCTTAAAAAAAAAAACAAAAAACCCGGCTGTGATCTTAATGGGGTCTATAATTCCATTATTAGGTCTTCTTTGTCTTAGCAATGTCTTAGATTGGTTATCATGAATATTCATATATTTTGTTAAATTTTTTCTAAGTATTTTATGTAATTTGGTGCTGTTATAAATAGTATTTTAAAAATTTATTTTCCAATTGTTTGTTGCTAGTATATAGAAATACAATAGAATTTGCATGCTGAACTTTCATCCTGAAACCTGTATAAATTCATGTATTAGTTCTAGTAGTTGCTCTGTAGTCAATAGGATTTTTTACATACATGATATCATCTTAGAATAGTTTTGCTACTTACTTTCTAATATGCATTTTGTTTTATTTTTTTCTTTATTGCAAGAGAATTGGCATCCTTGCCTTGTTTCTGATCTTAGGGGAAAGTATTCAAGGTTTTGCCATTAAGCAAAAAGTATGGTGTGAGCTAAATAAATCTATTAGCATGGAATATAAAAAAAAATCACAGATTATCTTAATTTTTCCCACCTTTGTTACTTTTATTCAGTGATAGTTTTCTATACAGGTAAATTTAATGTTGTTTTTATGTCTACTGTAAATACTCAGAAATTTGTAAATGACATGTATAATTTGTTATAACATTTGAATCATAAGAACCATTGATTGAAAAATTATATTGGTCAGTGTACTTACTTCCAACTAATAAAGTCAAAGTACACACTACAAGATTTCTGTTATTCTCTTTGAGAGAACTACTTTAAAATGATTATTTCTGTACACACCACTCTGAACAAGAGTGAAAAATCTGAAATATTATACAGAATATAAAGTGCCCACCATAGTTTCTGGCATGTAGTCAATGTTCAATAATTCTTTGTTTAACTCTCACATGTGTTTTAGTAGATGAAATATCTTGTGACACAGCCAATTCACTGTTGAAAATTGCCCTCAATTGGAGGAAATGTGGAAGGTATTTACAAGAGTTTTTGAAGGATACTCTAGTCATATCTTCTAAGAGAATGTCTTCAACTCATTCATTGTTTTCCAAATGGAGTGAAATAATGCATCATATTGTCCCTGTTTTAAATGTGTAAATAGTAACACATTGTAACTACTGTTAATTTATTTCTTTTTCATTTTTCCTGTGTAATGAAAACCATGAAGCTCCCACATCGGTGATTTGCCATTGAGTTTGTCATTGTGAAACCAACAGATGTTAGAATCTTAGAAAAAACATTACTTTTATCTTTGGTAAGAAAGAGTGGATCATAATTTTTACAAAATTAAGAAAGTTTCATTCTACTCCTACTTAGCTGAATATTTTTATGATGACTTGGTGTTGGATTTTGTCAAAAAATTTTCTACACATATTAAAAAGATATTTTTCCTCTTCTCTTTTTTTTTTTCTGTTAATGTAACGCATTACATTGATTGGTTTTCAAATGTTAAGCTAGACTTGTTTTCTGAAGATAAACTACGGTGTATTGTGCCTTGCATATATCTTTTTATTTGAGTTGCTAATATATTAGTTAAGGATTTTTGCATCTATTTGATGAGGAATATTGGTCTATGACTTTTTGTTTCTTATAATACATTGGTTTTAGTATTAAGGTACCCTTGTCTTACAAAATGAGATGGGAACTATTGCCTCCTTCTTTACTTTTTGAAAGATTTAGTATATGACTGGTATTATTTCCTCCTTAAAATATGTATAGTAAGTCACCAGAGAAGCAATCTAGGCTCAGAGTTCTTGTTCTTGGAGATGTTTTAATTATTAATTTAAATAGGGCTATTTAGATTATCCATTTCTTCTTGAGTGACTTTTGTTAATTTGTGTCATTTAAGAAATGTCTATTTCACCTGAGTTGTGAAATTTATTGGACTAAAGATGCCTAAAATAGTTTACTGTCCTTTAAATTTCTGTAGGATATGTAATAATGTTCTTCTCTCTTGCATTCTACTGCATGACCATTTCCTTTTTAACCAGGAAAAAGAATTAATTTTTCCCCACTCAATTTACATTCCTTTTTATTCCTCCCTAAATACAAACATATTATTATCATAGTATGAAGTTTAATTGTAATACTTATTAATATTTTATTGGTTGTATTCAGTAATTTTCTCTACCAAGACTCTCCTCAATGCTTAAAAGACTACATCTTTTGTCTGTTTTAAAGAAAATACAGTTCTCTTTTGGTTTTTTACAACAGCCGTGTTAAGACATAACTTACATACCATTAATTTACCCTTTTAAAGTGTAGTATAAAGTATATTTTAAAGTGATTTTTGTTACATTCACAGAAGTGTGCAAACCATCGCCATTATCTAATTTTAGAACATATTCATCATCCCAAACAAAACTCTGTATCCATTAGCAAGCATTCCTTATTCTTCCTTCCCCTAGCCTCTGGCAACCACTAATCTGTTTTCTGTCTCTATATATTTGCCTATTCTAGGCACTTCATATAAACGGTGTATTACAATACGTGGTCTTTTATGCCTAACTTCTATCACTTATCATAATGCTTTTAAGGTCTATCCATGTTGTATCAAGTTTTAATACCTCATTCATTTCCATCAGCAAGTAATATGCCATTCTATGGATATACCACATTTATTTATCCATTCATCAGTTGATAGATATTTGGGTTGTGTCCACTCTTGGGTATTATATACGATGCTGCTATGAACAGACATTTATATGTGTATGTGTGGACATGTGTTTTAACATATTTGGGGTATATATTTAGGAGAGGAATTGCTGGGCAATGTGTTAACTCTAAGTTTAATGTTTTAAGGAACTGCCAAACTGTTTACCAAAGGGGCTACACCATTTGACAATACTGCCAGCAATAAATGGGGGTTCCAGTTTCTCCACATCTTAGACAACATTTGCTATTGTCAGTCTTTTTGATTTTAGCAATCCTACTGGGTATGAAGTGATATCTCATTGTGGTTTTGATATGCATTTCCCTAATGAAACAAATCCATTATGTACCTAAAATAAATTAAAACACATGTCCACACCTGAGCTTATACACATCTGTTCATAGCAGCATCATATATAATACCAAAAAGTGGAAACAACCCAAATATCTGTCAACTGATGAATGAATAAATAAAATGTGGTATATACATACAAAGGAATATACCTTCCTTGGCATTTATTTAGATCTTTTTAAAATTTTTCAAGTATGTTTTGTAGCTTTCAGGATATAAATTTTGCATTCCTTTTGTTAAATCAATTCGTTAACTATTTTGTTCTTTTGGATACTATTGTAAATGGATTTGTTTCCTTAATTTCATTTTTGGTTTGTTCATTGCCATTGTATAGAAAGACAATTGATTTTTGTATATTGATCTTGTATTCTTTAACCTTGATGAACTTGTTTATTAGTTATAATAGTTTCTTAGTGTGTAACAGTTTTTGAGCAAAGTTGTACAAAAATTTGCCCCAGCAGGAAGCACTGTTAAAAAGAAATTCATATATAATTTAAGTGAATGGCACCATATGTATTTGCTCATTCAGATATTTTTCAGATCTTTAAGATAAATAGCATCTCCATGAATCTTAAAAAATAAAAAGTCATAATCAAACCAATGCATATAAACGGTTTTGGCATAGTTTTTAAAATATCAATTTTTTGTGAAGTGACTGAATTTCAAAGGAGTTCTGAATGCTGTGCCCCATGTTTGTGTCCTTTTCTGCATATGTAATAAACCAGAACTCTGGCAAGATTTGCCTACTATCAAGACAAAAATATTAATTTTTGATGCAGATGTGAGCCGTCATTGCAAGTCTTTAAGAGTGTCTTTCAGAAAAGCTCTCTTTGCTTCAAGTTCCAACACAGAATAAGAAGTCATTCTTTTTCACTGACATCCATTACAGAACACTTGATAGTGCTTCATAGACATCAGCAAGCTTTTGATATAAAGTAAATTAATCACTTTTAATAGATAAGGGAAATTGAGCATAAATTGAGTTTTTATAAATTGATTTACATTTTAGTACACTATAACAATTCATTATTTAGAAAAATTCTACACTAAATCCATGTATAGATGGAAAAATTATTATGAAAATTTGATAACCATCCTCCATTTTATCCATGTTGAAAATTAATATTTTCATAAATGGAATTTTACTTAGTGCAAAGTATAACCTTAGTTTATATGGTTCACTGACATTTTAGTCACTAAGAATTCTAGAACTTTCTACAAATATCATTTGTTTGAGGTATGTTTGTCCTTCCAGATGGACGTAGATATTTTTATCCTTTATATGTATTTTTAATATACGTATTAAAATGGTCAAAAATAGAACCAGTAAATAGATGATATACAGAGGGAGATCTAACTCTTATACTGACTTTCTCTGAAAACAGTAGCTAGCTGACAACAGACAGGCTACCAGGTGAAGTAGTGAACCCCCTATCACTGGAAATGCCCAAGGGACAGATTAAAAGCAACCCATCGCACCTATTGTCAAGGAGACTTTGGCACTGTGTGGAGAATTTAAATGTATGACTTCTAAGAAAATATATACTAAGACTGAATAAATTTTAGTGAGGTTCAGCTTTTTGTCATCTAAAGTATTTTGCACAATTTTATTTCATCTATGAAGTAAAACTACAAGTCTGCATTATACAGTTACACATGCATAAAAATATATAGGTGCATTCTAATGGGGGTAGAATTGATTTGTGTGTTTGTGTACAGGGGAAGTGTTGTGCAATATATGTAAAAAGTTATATGTGCAGGGCTTCCCTTGTGGCGCAGTGGTTGAGTCCGCCTGCCGATGCAGGGGATACGGGTTCATGCCCTGGTCCAGGAAGATCCCACATGCCGCGGAGCGGCTAGGCACGTGAGTCATAGCCGCTGAGCCTGCGCGTCCAGAGCCTGTGCTCTGCAATGGGAGAGGCCACAACAGTGAGAGGCCCGCGTACAGCAAAAAAAAAAAAAAAAAAAAAAAAGTTATATGTGCATACATAGATATTTTTTCTCATACTTTTATCCATGGTTCAAGATGCATATTACTTCCAAAAGAAAGACAATACTGTGAGCCCAAGAATTTATTTTAATTTAAAATCATTGTCTTGTTTTCAAAGGAGTAAGGAGAAGAAACTGTTTTCTTCATAAAGATAGAAACTTCTGAAAATTAGGTTTTAAAATAGAAATACTAGTGTACCTCAAAGCACTGCATTAGAAAGGATTATAAACAATGAAAGAAATTCACTCACATGAAAACTCAATAGTTCCTGATCTCAAACAGCCAAAACAGAAACCAATTTTTTTTAAAACGAGATGCTAGCTGTTGAGAAGTCTGGTTTAAGTACCACCAATGTACTCAACACTGTGACAGAAATATGAATATAGTCTGGCTTTACAGCTCCTGAACTTTGCTGACTGCATTATATGTAAAGATGCATCTGCTCCTCTCTGAAAACAGAAAGCAGTGTCTTTAAAATGATACTCAAGGAATCTGCAGGGATCCTGAGTCAGGACTTAAGCACAGACCTCAACGTATGTAGCCGTTTGCTTAATGCTGGGCGCACCACACACACACTGTTAATGTTCATCAATGCCATCTCTGAAGCATGGAAATTGAGGCTTCATTTAGTGTTAACAGCAGCAACATTTCAACGCTAGATATTACTGAAGATCAATGGACACTTTGGCCTGAGATATTGAGCTTTCACAAAAGCACTTCTTCCCTAAGCTGAGGATTGCTTATCTGTTTACCTTTAAGAAAAAGAAAGAAGTCTAATCTTCATAATATTCTTTAAAATGAAATGAATATGTGCAATAAAATGTGAAGTCTACGAGGGGTTTTGTGGGAGTCAGAGGTTTATTCAGTGTTAAAAATGTATTTTATAGAGCTGTACTATCTAACACCGTAGCCGCTAGCCACATATGGCTATTTAAATTAAATTCTTAGTGCCTCAGTCACACAGCCATATTTTAGTGCTCCATACCATGTGTGGCAAACAGTGACCATAACAGACAGCACAAATATAAAACATTTCCATAACAGGACAAATTCTGTTGGACAGTGCCATTTTAGAGAAAAGCAATCAATGTTCTTGCTACCCAGACTTCAGCTATGAAAGCAATACAAGGAGAAAAGTTGAAAACATTATTAAATATATTTCTATAAAGTTCCACTATTTAAGGAAGGGAGAAATATTTGACCTCAACTCTCTAAATTTACTCTTCATATTTATTAGATTTACTTGATTCTCCATAAAATTGTGGAACAGACAATAGGAAACCCAACATAAATGGGCACTGCACAGATAACAATCAGCAAAAAGTTCCCACCAAAAGTGAAACATACTGAGTAGTTACAAGTAAACAAAAGAGTACAGGTTAGGAATTAGCACGGAATTCTAGAACTAGAGGAAGCTGGAATCTTAGTTTTTTTCTTCACTATGAAATAATTTGTATGCTCATCCAAACTAAATTGAATCTCTGAATCATTTGAAGACATATTATAATTATTCATATTTCTGTAACAGGAAATAATTTGTATGAAAGTAGCAGTTTACTGAATGAGGTAAACTCAGAAAAAAATAGGACAATTTAATTTCTTTTACCACTGACCCCTAACTTTATCTTCTCCACCCTAAATGATAATTTTGCTAACACCTACAGCTTTTCTAATAACTTTTAGGCAACAAAAGTCCTAATATAATAACATAGCTTTCAGCCTATCATCTGATTCAAAATTCTCCTTTTCTTCCAACTAATGGCCATTTAGGTAGAGCTGAGTATTCCCCACCTTGCTATTCTACTTCCTCATCTTTTTTCATCCAGTCTCTCTATCGTTGGAACAGAAGAAGGCAAAGGAAACGAAGCTCAGAAAGTTCTTATCTGACAGAAGATGGGCATTTTTGATTTCAAAGTTTGGCTTTCTTTTTTACGGAGTGGTTTGTAAGTTGTTAAGAGATACCTACACTATTCCTGACCTACTACTCTTAGCTCTGCTAAAACTCCTAGCTCTACAGCCAGCCATTGTCACTGTTTCTGCTTCATAAGGAAACACATTGGTCTAGTGCTAAAAACAAGGGATTTGGTACCAAACCAACAAAAATTAAAAACCCTTCTCTTCTACTTCTTACCTACTGAGATTGTGCAATCATTTCACCTGTTTATACTTTAGTCTTTCCTCACATTAAATGAATATTTTAGGGGTTGTTGTGAATTATAGGATTATTATAAGTATGATAAATAAAACAGAGCCTGTGTATAATAAGTGTTTATTTTCCTTTTCATCTGTTCTCTCCATTTTCATGGACTGTGCTTTGTGTTGTATCTAAAGTCATTTCCATACCCAAGGTCACCTAGGTTTTTTTCATGTTACCTTCTAGGATTTCTATAGTTTTGCATTTTACATTTAGGTCTATGATTCATTTTGAGTGAATTTTTGTGGACAGTGTAAGTTCTGTGCCTTTATTCTTTTTTTTTTTTTTTTTTTATATGTTGATGCCCAGTTGTTCCAGGACCATTTGCTGAAAAGACTATCTTTGCTCCATTGTATTGCCTTTGTTCCCTTGTCAAAAAACCAGTTGTTATATTTATGTGGGTCTATTTCTGGGCTCTTTATTCTCTTTCATTGAACGCTTTGTTCTCTTTGTCTGTTCTTTGCCAGTACCACATTATCAAGATTACCATAGCTTTATAGTAAGTCTTGATGTCAGGTAGTGTCAGTCCTCCAACCCTGTTCTCCTTCAATATTGTGTTGGCTATTCGGGGTCTTTTACTTCTCCATACAAACTTAAAAATCAGTTTGTTAATGTCCACACACAAAAAAATAACTTGCTGGGATTATGATTAGGACAGGGTTAAATCTATAGATCAAGCTGGGAAGTACTAAAATCTTGACAGTAACAGTCTTCCTATTTATGAACATGGAATACCCATCCATTTATTTAGTTCTTCTCCAATTTCTTCCATCAGAGTTTTATAGTTTTCTTCATATAGATCTTATACATATTTTGATAGATTTATACCCAAGTATTCATCTTTTTAGTTGGAGAGGAATATTCATAGCAGCTTTATTTGTAATATCCAAAAACTTTGAGCAAACAAAATGTCAAATGGGTAAACAAATTTAGTATATCCATACAATGAATTACTACTCAGCAAAATAAAGAAATGGACTATTGAGACAGGAAAAACCATGAATGAATCTCAAAATAATCATGTTGAGTGAAAGAAGTCAGGCAAAAAAAGAGTACATACTGTATGATTTCATTTATATAAAATATTAGAAAATGTAAACTAACCTATAACAACAGGGAACCTATCAATGGTGCCTGAGGAACAGTGATGGAAGGAAGGAGAGTCAAGAAAGATGGAAAGGAGGGATAACCAAGAGACACAAAAAAAACTTTTGGTGTGATATAATGTTCATTACATTGATTGTGCTGATATTTTAATGGATGGATGGATATATATATATATATATATGCATATATTTGTCATAACTAATCAAATTGAATATATTAAATATGTGCAGTTTACTGCATGTTAATTATACCACAATAAAGCTCTAAGAAATAAACAGAAAAGATTAGTCTTACAATATGCTGTGTGGTAACAAGCATGCTCTAAACTATATCAAAATATTTATTTCTCAAAATTAAAAAGTTTTTGGTGTCTTGAAAAAGTAATCAAATATGCTTAATACAAGATCTCAATATTAAGCAACTTTTATCAAGAATTACTTCACTTCCTAGCCCCTGAGTCAAATTTACCTATTTAAACTTAATAGTGTTTTCATTATTTTCCTAAAGTTTTAATATTTTAGTGGGAAAATGTTTGGATTTCTTATTATCCTTAAGAAATCCAAACATGATACCAAATGTCAGTGTTTTAGAAGTTTGACAAGTCCTTCCTTTTAGCTCTTTTCAAAATTAACTTTTTTTTCTCCTGAGTAACCCATATTCTACACATCCAAAATTCATTTGAAATTCTCACTCTCCAATTCACTTTGGTTTGTAAAAACCTAACCAAACATTCTCAGTTAAATCAAAGCAGGTATGCAAGTAAATAATTTTATCTCTAGTCTCATTTTTCAAAATCATAAGTCCAGGAAAGTACTGTATCAGAAAATTGTCAGGACAGTTTCTCTTTTAATAAGAAGCAAGACCTTAAAATAAAATTATTAAGTTAAATAAAAAGAAAAATCTTTTATTTTATGATTCCTTTTCATGATCCCTGCCATTTAGAGTAATTCTTCTTTCAGAAAGTATCCTTTCTTTAATGAATTCTGTGTCATAATACACATGTACCCCACTTCCATTATTATTTCCCATCGAAACATGATTAATGTGTTTCTCAACTATCAGTGACTTGTAGAACAAATGTAGAACACCCCACCTCACCCCTCAAACCTCCAGATGCAAGCTGACTCTTCGTAGTCATATTTTTTAAATTCTTTGCCTAGAGATGATCTATCTTGCTCAACATTTACTATGACTTCAGTTACACTGAAATGAATAATGCAGACAACTGAGTGGTCTGTAACAGTCCTAGTATATTCTGTTTTATAGAATTAACTAATTTTCATCTTTAAAAGTAGATTATTATTCTTTCTTCCTATTCTAACTAAAAACATTTTGAAGATAACTATCTCAAATGTCTTTAAGCTCTTTTTAAGATTAATTTTTGTTGGGCCTGCTGTGAAAATAGGAAGACTAAAGTGTGGAGAAGTATAATTCTTTGAATGACTAAATCAGGTCTAACATTTAGACCAAAGGTTGCAGAATCCAGTATATCAATGTGTGTTATTTGACAAGTAAATGTTTTAACAACAATTTTAATGTAAATATATTTAGGCAGACATGAATTCTCCAAATTGCTGTGTCTCCAGCACCCTCTATAGTTAACCAGCCATTTTACACACATTTATTACCTAGCTGATCCCCAAAGGCACTTAGGTTTTCAACACCTAATTTATAAAGCTTTAGAAGTTTTAGATAGAGAGAATGTTAGACTTTAAAGGATCTTACAAATATATTGTCCAATCTTCTCACTTTACTACTGAATCACAGATAAAGGATTTTCTCAACAGTAAATATTAAATTAGTAGCAGAATAGCAGGAACATCAGACTTACTCGCTCCTGATACTGCTTTTCCAACACTCTCATTCCTTTAAATTTCTCCCCAATATAATGTAAGCCTCAAGAAAGTAGGACTTTTTTTGGTCCTGTGAAATGATGTGTTCCTGAAGCCTAAAACAGTAAGAAGAATTTAATAACCAGTCATTAATTTTTATTGGTAAATGAGAGATGCTTAGTCAGAAGTGGTATGGGAAGTAACATGATTAATATTAATTGACTTAGGTTACTTGGCAGGTATTTTATACATATGATTGCATTTAATCCTTCCAAAACTAATGCAGAAGAAAAATTATTTCCCCCATTTTATAGATGAGGAAATTAAATCTAGTAGGTGACAGTAAGCACAGTTTGCCTGCTTGTAAAATCTCATACTCTTTTCGCTACAATGGTGCACAGGTGTAACACAAAGAACTTGGTAGGGCCAAGAGTAAAATTCTTTGTATAATATTAACATACTTATAATTTCCAGACAAGCTAAAACATAAGAGTATTTATAAGATCATAGGCATTGTGTTAAGGTTTTTCTAGTTTAATTCTATGGGTGAGTTACTATTGTAATCTCCATTTCCCACAGGAGAAAATGAGGCACAGAGAATTTCAAAACTTGCTTAAAGGTGCATAACTAAGAAGTGACAGAATCAACTATAAACCCAGGGAAGCTGGCTCCAGAGTCCATGCTCATAATTACTGCACTAAACTACCACATAGACTAATACAGTTGTTCTCAGAGTGTGCTTGCCTGACAAGCAGCAACATCACCCAGGAATTCGTTAGAATGCAAATTTGGGGGTACCATCCCAGACCTACTGAATCAGAATCTGTGGGGGTGACACTATGTATGCTGTATTTTAACAGCCCTACACGTGATGCTGAGAGACGATAAAATTTGAGACCCACTGAACAAAGAAATGATGCAATCATTTTTAAGATGATCTTAGACTCATCTTTTTGTATATACACTCCTAGAATTTTCTCCGAGCATGTATACACTCTTTTAAAAGTATATCACACTGACCTGTTTTGTCATTTATTTGTTCTCTAATCAATATGTCATGAGCATTTTCATACATTGATAATTTTTTGAGAACATAACAATGGCAGCTTAGTACTTGCTATGGACTGAATGTTTGTATCTTCCCCAAAAAATTCATATGTCAAAGACCTAATCTCCATCTGAAGGTGGCACCTTCAGGAGGTAATTAGGTTTAGAAGAGGCCTTGGGCTTCCCTGGTGGCGCAGTGGTTGAGAGTCCGCCTGCCGATGCAGGGGACACGGGTTCGTGCCCCCGTCCGGGAGGATCCCACATGCCGCGGAGCGGCTGGGCCCGTGGGCCATGGCCGCTGAGCCTGCGCGTCCGGAGCCTGTGCTCTGCAACGGGAGAGGCCACAACAGTGAGAGGCCCGCGTACCGCAAAAAAAAAAAAAAAAAAAAAAAAAAAAAAAAGAAGAGGCCTTGAGGGTGGAGATCCCATATGATTAGTGCCTTTACAGGAGGAAGAGACCAGAGCCCTCTCTCTCCTCCCTGTGAGAATACAAGAAGAAGGCGGCAGTCTACACAGCAGTAAGAGGGTCCTCACAAGACACTAAATCTGCTGGCACCTTGATCTTGGATTTTCCAGCCTCCAGAATTGTGATAAATAAGTGTTTTTTTGTTATTTTTGTTTGTTTGTTTTGTTTTGTATAAGCTACCTAGTCTATGATGTTTTGTTATTGCAGTCTGAGTTAAGACAAAACTGTATCCCATGCACATACCAGAATCTGCTAACAAAACTCCTGTTGTGTCAAGAACTAGGAAGGGTCTGAGATTTTACCCTCCTTGTAAGCTAACAAGTTAGCCTATTGTTGTTTCATGGATGCTGGCAGAGGCCATAAGACTCCTGGGTCAGAGAAAAAGACTATCACTCACAGCACAGCAAGGAATAGGAGCATCAGCAGATTTGCATTGGCTCCCCTCACCCCCAAGTCCCACAAAGGTGTGTCATGGTTCCATCTGACACCGCACACACAGAAGAGAAACCCAAAGCCAAAGGTCCAGAGCTTTGTGACAAGCAACAGTTGTGGCCAGCAGCAGATAAACCAGTCACCCTCATCTTGAGCAATGTGCTGTTACATGGTAGCCAGGCTATGGTCACCCTGACCTACTTAGTTGCCTATATGACTAGCTACAGAAACTGTTTAATATCACAAGACATTATTATCCTGGCCATCTAGCACACTTTGCAAGAATATAGAGGGATGGCTGCTTGGGACCCATGGCAAACTGTCTCTCCCAACAATTGTTGGACATTTAAGCATTTAATTTTTTTACACTTGTAAATAATGCCACAGTAAACTATCTTGTACTTAAAATATATTTCTCAGTATTTACTTAGGATAAATTCTTAAAAACAGAATTGCATCATCAGTAATTTTGGTTAATTTTAGCCTTTGATAAATATTTCACTTATGAGATTGTATGAAAAACCCCATTTTCCAGAAATTCTTACCAATGATAGGTAATTTCTTCTATTCTTAAAATTTGGAAGTTTCCTTAAAAATCACATTATTAATGCTAACTAGCATTTATTTGATTACTGCTGAAGTAAACTTTTTAATACATGTATTGGAATTTGTATTTCTTCTATGAATTAACTGTAAAAGTGTTTGTATTTTTATTCTCTTGGGATTATATATTTTCTTATTGAATTATGAGAGTCATTTATATATTTTTAATAATCCCCATAGTCTTGGTAAAACTAAATATATACATATAAAAATATAGAGATAGAGATTATATATAAAACCTATTTGTGTCTACAATTATTTAATATTAATCTGTTGAAAGAATTAATGATTTTCTAACTACTGCCAAATAGAACAGGCCACTGTAAAGTATCATATGAGCATCTCTTTAGAAAACTTACAATTAGAACCACCCACTTTGGAAGGATCACCGTGCCAATCAAATAAAGCATATTTTGCAATATTTGGGACTGAGAATTCTTAGTAAGTTCAGCAGGAGTTCAGTAGGAGGACTGAAGGAGAGATTCAGTAATTTTTTGTTCTAAACTTACTTAGGTTCTTCTTGCTAATGATCTAGTGCTGATGGTTCTTGATCATCTCTAACCAGAAGTCAGTCCTATTTTAATATAAGCCCATGGTCTCTAAAAAAGAATTTGTCATAGCTATCAAAATCTTATTTTCATTCACACATAGCAATTTTTTCTCTATTATAAAAATATAAATTTGTTTTGGTGACAGTATCTGTTGTTTCTGCTTCTCCACTCTGTGACATTACCCTGCTAACTGCAGTAGAACCGTACATAACAGAGTTATGTACAATAGGGAAGTGTTATTAAAAGTGAAAATCTAAATGAGTGTTTTGAGGTTTTTTTGTTTTTTCAATTCTGTTCCTCTTCCCAGTTCTGTTCTGCTATCTCTTGAACCCATCAATCCCCCCTTCCACTTCTTCCTTCAGGCTTTCATCAGCCTAGCTCCAGCCACAACCCACCTAAAAATTCGGTAATGAAAGTAAAAATAAGCTGGATAAGTGGTATTAGGAAAGAATCTGTGAAGTTCTATTGGACTGCACTATCGTTTAGTCTCCATGGCCATAATGATAACAGGTTCTAGTCTCCTCATCCTCCTTCAGGATGAACTTTTACTTCCTGAAAACTGCATTTTTAAGAAGAAGTTTTATAATCCATGGGGTTCATTAATGGTGATATTGATGACCTTTTGGCCTTCATACAAGATCAATGGTCTCTTGAGCACATATTGACTTTGACATTATTTTAGATGATATTTATCTCAGATCAATAAATTTTGATTATTAATATCAACTACAGTCAATATTTGCTTATTGCAGTTAGAATACAAATGAGTAAGCAGGACTTCAAGTGAAGATTACTAGTAACATTTATGTTTTCTCATTATAGGATCTTAAATCTTGGTTCTAAAAATGTCCTATGTTAAAATTACTAAGATTTGTAGAATTAAGTCATTAACAAAAAACAAAACACAACACACCAGACTCAGTAAGAGAAGATCCCTTACTCTAATAATGTCCCTCCAGTGGCATTTTTTCCTACTGACAAAGCTTAACATTATACTCATTGCAAAAGAGAAATGTGTGGACAATCCAACCCATTATTGCAGTGCAAGTACTGAAGGGTGAGTTAGAACTAAGAAGCAATAAATTGATACCTGTGTTGTTGAACATTTTCACATGTTTGCAAATTGTCTGTTCAGGTCATTTTCATATTTTTCTCCTGAGAAGATTTTATATCTTTTGTTTCTACAAATCCTTTACATGTTAAGAATATCAATTTAGTTCATCACATATATTTTGTTTATAGTTCCAGAACATAAAGATTTATATTCTTGTAAAAAAAACTATTAAGTTTTTCCTTTTGTCAAAATTTATTTTGTCTAGATTTCTTTCAACTACATGCTTAGAGGTAATTTTCCCTACCTGTGATCAAAAAAATTGTCACCTACATTATCTTCTGATCTATTTTCTTTTCATTTAAAATTTAACCCATAGGGAATTTTCTTTTGTATATGGAATAAGGCAGAAATCTAATTCTGTTCTCCCCCAAATGTTTTCTAATTATCCCAAAGTCTAAATGAGCTATTATTTTCCCTCTGATTTTCTTGACCTAATGTCATATTATTAAATACTTATGTTTATAGACAGGATCAAAAATAATAATTTCATAGATACCTATGGACCCATCACACATAGGTAAGAGATGTTACCATATAACCATGTTGTCTTAAAATTTTTAAAGGAAATAAAATGTTATATAGAGAGCTATAACCCCTCTATCTTGTCCACCCCCTCACTCCCCAGAAGTAGCTAACATCCTGAAGTTGACATGTATCTTTAGCTTACATGTTTTAATATTTTTATTACATGTTTGTATACAATTTGTTTTAAGAAATATATGTAAATAGTATACTCTATATATCCTTTAGCAGCCTTTTTTTACTCAACATTGTTTTTCAGATGTATCCATGTTCACTCACACACACACACACTTCATTCATTTTAATTCTGTGTAGTATTCTATTTTATAAATAAATCACAGTTTATTTGTCCATTTCCTACTACATAAAGACAGTGTGAACCAAATTGGTTGTAATGATTTACCCTCTCATCCACAACACATGAGGGTCACCTTTGCTTCACAGCCCCACAGACTGATGTTATTAGAAATTTATTTTTGTAGATATATGGGGTACAGAATATTATCTCATTTTTATCTTAATTTTTATTTACCTGAGATTACATGTATTGATGACTTAAATTTACTCATGAATTGCCTTTTCATAAACTATGCCCATTTTTCTTAGAGACACATTCAACCAGGACGTGAACTGCTTTGGTATGCAGAGCTCTGGGGTGAAGTTAAACTAATTTTCATAGGTTCCTTACAAAGGGAAAATAATGGGACCATTAAGCTCTGCATCACAGCAATCTGGCAATATTGTTACACTTTTAGAAATTATTACTATAGTACTAATAGTAGTAGTAGTCATAATGGTAGCAGGAGCATACATTTTCTACAGATCTTGTGGGTGCCAGGTACTCTGCTTGTTATGTGTTGTCTCATTTAATTTTCACAACAATTATGTGAGATAAATTCTATTATCTTTATTTTATAGATGAGGAACCTGAAGCTCAGAAAGTTAAATAACTTGCCTCAAGTCACACAGCTTGAAAGAAACAAAGGCAAAATTCAAATCTAGTTCACATGACTCCAGAACTCAGAATCTTAATACACTGAACCTAAGAATGTAGGGAAGTCAACATCTACAAACAATAATTGCTGGAGAGGGTGTGGAGAAAAGAGAACCCTCCTACACTGTTGGGAATGTAAACTGGTACAGCCACTATGGAGAACAGCATGGAGGTTCCTTAAAAAACTGAAAATAGAACTACCAATGATCTAGCAATCCCACTCCTGGGCATATACCTGGAGAAAACCATAATTCAAAAAGATACATACATCCCAACGTTCATAGAAGCACTATCTACAATAACCAGGACATGGAAGCAACCTAAATGTCCATCGACAGAAGAATGGATAAAGAAGATGTGGTACATATATACAATGGAATATTACTCAGCCATAAAAAAGAATGAAATCATGCCATTTGCAGCAACATGGATAGACCTAGAGACTGTCATACTGAGTGAAGTAAGGCAGAAGGAGAAAGACAAATATCATATGATATCGCTTATATGTAGAATCTAAAAAAATGGCACAGAAAACAGAAATATAGTCACACATGTAGAAAAACTTAGGGTTACCAAGGGGGAAAGGGGGGGTATAAATTGGGAGATTGGGTTGGATGAATACACACTTCTATATATAAAATAGATAAACTAATAAGAACCTACTGTATAGCACAGGGAACTCTACTCAGTACTCTGTAATGGCCTATATGGGAAAAGAGTCTTAAAAAGAGTGGATATGTGTATATGCATAACTGATTCACTTTGCTGTACATAGGAAACTAACACAATATTGTAAATCAACTAATTTTTAAATTAATAAAAATTAATTAAAAAATAAAATCCAAGTTCACGCTAGAGAAAAAAAAAAATGTAGGGAAGTCAATGTAGGGACTTAGACTAGAAAGGAATTACCATCAAGTGACAAACATCTATGGAAGTGGATAGGACCAGTGTTTAATAGTGACACCAGTGAGAAGGCATAAGTAGAGGACCAATGTAAACTTTCAATTATCTTTGAAATTTCATTGACAGTCTTTGGTCTGAGAAAGCCACCTGAACAACTTGGAGAGTAAGGAAGGAGAAGCACTCAAATGGAAGATGCTGGACTTCCCACTAATAAGGACATGTCATTGCTTGAAAAATTACCTGTCAAAATAAAGAAGATGTGATATATTGCCACTCCTAGTTGATGAAGTATATCATTTGCATATGTAAACTTAATCTATAATGTATATTCATATACATTAGTGGATTGTGGATTTATAACTTCTTCTTCAAAGAAGAAAGGTAGAGATGCTTGGAACACGGCCATAGCCTTTTGAGTTGATGCAACAAATGGTAACTAGGCTCTGCCATAATACAATACAGGAAGTATTGCCAACTAGAAAGGATATATCTTAGGGCAGAGCCACTATGATATTTCTTATTTTCATACTTTAGTAGTATGTCACTTTGAATCAGAGACTAGTCAGTGACTTATAATCTAGTGCAAGCTTTATAACCTTTAGATTTTTCTACTCATAATTTATCTAGTACTGATTTTAAAACATTTAAACACCTTACTTTTCCTCTTTGTTCGAAAAAGAACACGAATTTGGAATGAGCTTTACAATTTTATTCATGAGATCTATCCATCCTTATGTCAATAGTAACTGCTCAATTATAATTAATCATTTTAGAGAACATGTTATTGCTTCTTATAAATCAGCCACTGCTCCTAATTTTACAAAATGCAATTCAATGAATTCCCATCTATACTGTTGTCATATTTCCACTTTAATTTCCATCTTAAATCCTTAGGGTTGAAAAGAATCTTAGAGATCCTCCAGCTCAGTTTTAATGATAAGAAAATTGTACTCAGAAAAGTTAAGGAACTTGTTCAAGATTTTATCTTTTATTAGTGACAGACCTAGGTCAAAAAGACAATTTCTAGGGCTTCCCTGGTGGCGCAGTGGTTGAGAGTCCGCCTGCCGATGCAGGGGACACGGCTTCGTGCCCCGGTCCGGGAAGATCCCACATGCCGCAGAGAGGCTGGGCCCGTGAGCCATGGCTGCTGAGCCTGCACGTCCGGAGCCTGTGCTCCGCAGCGGGAGAGGCCACAACAGTGAGAGGCCCGTGTACCGCAAAAAAAAAAAAAAAAAAAAGACAATTTCTAGACTATTCCATCAAATGCTCTCTTTCCACTACTTGTAAAACTTCTTCCCAAACACCTACCTAGAATCAGAAAAAGCACATCTCATTCAAAATTACGCATTCATCATTTTATTTTTTACTATCTGAAGACAGAAGATATACATATAAAATTCAAAGGCAAATATAGTTATATAGATAGAGACAGATATAGAGATGATAGAGGTATAGGTATAGATATATTTTCTTAGATATTTTAACTTTGCCTCTCCTCACCTTCCTCCCTTAGTTATTGAAAAGAGGGTAGTCTTAATACTAAACTGGAAGGAGGATCCCAGCATCCCATCCTCAAAGGATCAATCTGGTTAAGGAAGGTTCTCTTTGAATGAGTAAAAAATAGTTTATTATTTCATCCAACGTTTTAAGTGCAAAGTATTTTACAAACACTCTTTGGGCCCTGTGGTTACTAGTGTGATTAAATTAGATTAGATATTACTAGAGTAATATCTACACTGTTCTCAGCACACCCTTAATCCTCATGCATGTTTTGTTTATAGGATTTTTACCCAAGCAACAACTATGAAAGAGGTAGATTGGTGATGTCCTGTAGCATTAATGGAACTACTTCATTACCCCTCCCTATATTCATATCCTTTGCCATATGACTTTCCTGCCTCTCCTGTGGCCATGTGAGTTGGTCAATGGAATGTTAACAGGTGTGATGGGACAAAAGGCTTGAAAAGCACTTGCACATGTGGGTATGTTTGGGTTTGCTCTCTTGTGACTCTGCCATTCAATGAAAAGGACATGTCCAAGCTATCCTGTTTTCCCAAGGGGAAGATGAAAGCCATGTGGAACTAAGCCAATAAACATCTTCTCCCAGCTGAAGAAAAAAGTATTCTTCTATTGTTATTCTGATTATATCATTCCTTCCAGTCTCTCTAGTTTCTCCTTACATGCATTTTACTAGGTAGATACTGGGATTCCTGAACACCTCACATGCCTTGTGAATATGTATACCTCGTACACTGAGTGACGTCCTTTCTTCCAAGTTTCTTCCACAATTTTCATCTCTTTTGTACCACATTCTGAGAAAACTTCTTGCCTTGATCTTCCATAAAACTGATTTGGTGTTCAACCATTTCTATTCTACTATTCAGGGTTTTTTTTTTTTCTGAGATTTTTAGGTAATTTGCGTGATTTACTTCAGCAGTTGGGTTGTTTGAATTCAGTCACATCTTTTGTATTTTTTCAGTTGCTCTTTAGCTGACAACTAACTAACCCTTTCTTGAGGTAGCCCTTTTTCTCTATAAATTTCACAGGAATCTGAAGAGTTTGCTCCAGTCTAAGGTCTTAGTCCTTTTGTCAATCAGCTGACAGAGAAAACTTAAATGTGATGAATCAGCTAGTACTATTGCTTCTGTCACTGGCACATAGGAACACTTCTGAAAACTATTCTTTCACCTTTTCCATCACTGCAGTTATGCCTACAGAGGTACAGTTCCCTGCATAAGTTTCACTGATGCACTAGACTTAAACTCCAAGAATATAGGTATTTCAGCTCATATTCAAGCTTAATCATTACTTGCCTCCATAACCAGTTTGCCAAGATGGTTGGGTTTATAGGTATTTCTGGCCTCAGCTGCATTATATCCCATATCCAAGCCTCCCCAAGTTAATTTTTCACTTTAATATTGACCCTTGCTCACCTGTCCAGTTCTACCTTCTCCCATGGTGAGTTCCTCCCTGGGGTCATTGGAGTCCTTTATGCCACTGGACTTTTCACAGACCTGGTCAGTCAGAGTGGTGCTAACAACACTGAATCTCAAAAGGGAAAGAGTTGAATTTTCCTCTTGAGTAATCCATTCTTCCTTAGGCAAGTGTTCCCACCTCCTCTCCAGTAGTCAACTCAGCATTCCAAAGACAGTTTAAAGGTAACTTTTTTTAGCCAAAGAAGCTTGTATTGTCCTCTTTCACCTGGGCAGTGAGTTGATTGTGTCTACTCAAGTGGCCTTTTTCTGAATAAATATTTTCTCCAGAGTGACTGGTCTTGTCTAAATATGAAGAAGCTTTAGGGAATTAAGAGTTTTGCATTCTACATTATCAGTTGCACTGTCACATTTATTGATATTTCAACAATCATGTAGGGGCTTTTCAATGTCTATAAATTCTCTCTTACAGTTTACCTTTTCTTAGCAGCCTGTTCTGGCTATAGGAATTTAGTGTCCCCCCAAATCTCTCTGAAGATACTAATTATTTTCATGATATTTTCTATATTTCTCCAGTAATCAGTTTCCTCAAGAATTACTCAATTTGTTCAGTTTGGTAGTCCATTTTTTCCTAAAAAATCTGGAGCTTCTTATTTATAAGTGAGGGTTTAAGATGATCAATATAGGTGGCCAATGTGAATGTCACAATCCCTTGATAATAAATTTGATTGCAAATGACAGAAGCCATGCTTATGGTAAGCGAACTGGGATCTGTCATCAGAAATACCTCTGTGTTAGGGTGGATAGGAGCTTGGTGTCAGAATATGGGAAGGTTTACCATGTTGGCAGCTAATATTACATAGGTACACCACCCAACTTCTCTTTTTAGCACCAATACTCACTTTAAGTATCACCTATCCATCCCCCATGGCAGAATCCATTCACCTCTTTATTAGGTCTCAAACTGTTTGTATCAGCTCTGTGAGAGCTGGGTGGGTGTGCTTTTGCCAGGTGTTTGGAATGTCCTAGTTTTATTGGTCTCCCTATTAAGTGTCCAACAGATGATTCCTGCCCCTAGCTCCTAATGATTATGATCTTGGAGTTTTCCAAATTTCTGTCCGGAAAAAAAGAAAAACAACTCCCTTCTCCCTCCATTAGTATTTTCTTTTGTTTGTATTAACTGCATGTATCAGTTCTATTTGGTTACTCTGTCGATCCAATCCCATCTGCTTTATATCTTCCAGAAATTTTTTGCTTCTGCTGGTCTAACCTTTCACATTTCCTTGTGCTGTTACGTTTTCTTATTTTTATATGTATTCACTCATTCCAGTGGAATTTTGGGGACAGAATTGTAAACATGTGTGCTTAGTCAGATATCCAGACGGCACTTAGCTCCCAAATGACCGTTTTCTTTGTTATTTTTCTTTTTTCCCTTTTTTCTTTTCTTATTTAGTTTTTCATTGCTTTTTATTTAGTTTATTCTGTTTTATTCAAATGCCTTTTAAGAAGCAGGATAGGTGACAAGAGCACTGGGATAGTAGTTATGATTCCTTTATTCCAATCATGTTTTTGCTACTATCATTGCCATTATTAAACAGTGCCTAGTAGGTGCTCAATAAGTATTTTTGAACAAATGAATGAACGAAGTAAATTACCTTCCCTCTGCAGACTTCAGTTTTCTCCAATGTAAAATTAGGAGGCCTCTGAAAGTAATAGCAAGTTATGATTCTTCTTGAGCTGGATAGAAAACATTTATCATCACTTAACAGGAGGCACCAAGAAGAGAGAGGCTCCCAGTGTGTGAGCAGGAATGCAGTAGTATGTGACCACATAACGGGCAACCTAAGACAGAAAACTGTGATCAAAAACCTAAAAGCAGACCTTTGACATCAGAGTCTCAGGAAAGTTCTAAATAATCATCATTAGGCTTAACAACTGACTCTCAGGGGGCTGCAGAACTGTGATCAGGCCAGAGGGCAGCTGAGCACTGAATTAGCCAAGTCCTAGATTAAAACACAATCTGCCTTTAGAAGGGCACATGTTAACACCCTCTCCCTTTCCCAGACCCACTTTATAAAAAACTAACCATAGGTAAAAGCTTCTGAGGCCACAGGGCCTGACAATCCTGCCCTGAGAAAACCTCAAAGTTCCTGTACTCTTTATCCAGATTCAAACATCTTCTGCCTCTTTGTCCACTGGCATTAAGGTTCCCAGGTCAGGTGGTAAGTGTCACACAAACACACACAGCTGGGGGAACTCTATACCACATGCAGTCACCCAAAATAATTCATTAGCAATGATATTGCTTGACAAAATTAAAGTCAAGGTCATAAACAATGCCTTTAGTGGGTTCTTTACATTTTGAATCACCTTCCTACTAGGATAACAAAAATGTTATTATTCTATTTCTGAGAATATAAAGAAACACAAGAGTTTACAAATTTCACATCTGCTTGATATGCTTCCTGCAGTGGTCTTCAAACACAATCACCTGGAGGTCTTGTTAAAGCTCAGGCTGATGGGGTCCCCCACCCAGAGTTTCTGATTCAATACATTGAGGGTAGGATCCAAGAGTTTGCAGTTCTAACATGGGAAGCAGATGCTGCTCATCCTGGGACTACACTTCAATTCCAAAATTTCTGAGTCTTGTTCTGATGCTCATTTTGACTCTTTGGTCTGTTTTATTTGGGGGAGAGAAGATGTTGTTTTGTTTTGTTTGTGCCTTTTGGCATGCCTTGTCATTTTTTGTTGAAAGCTCTACGTGATGTATTGGATAATGGGAACTGAGGCCTTTAGTGTGAAGTTTTAGGTTTATCTCACTAGGAGTTAGGCTGTGCATACTGTCTTCTATGGCTATAACTATTAGAGGCTTCAATTTCCTCTAGTGAACTTATTTTTTCTCCCCTGTTTTCTTTGAGTTTCCCTAGAATCTCCTCTTCAGATTGAGTCTGTCTCTTTCAGCTCTTTCAGTTGTAATTTACTGTTACTATACCAGAGACCTATTGATGTGGTGCTAAGGTCCTGGGAAGCAAGCATTCTATATCTTATGACTAAATCCCCATTTTTTAGTGGGCCTGATGCTATAGCAGAAACTAGTTGAGGCACCCCTATTACGTTAGCCCTTATTCAGTCCTTATTCTTTCCACCCATTCAACTGGTCTCCTACAGACGGTTTTTTCCCCTCCTTTCTTGCTTAATTGCACTCTGAAAATGACTGCCCTCTAGCTAAAGTTGTACTATGCACCTGATGTTTACTTCTCCAAGACAACACTCCCTAACACTCTTTTCCTTTGTGAGCATTCTTCATTCCAGAAAGAAGGTCACAGAACGATAACTTCAAGGACCACCAGAACCTGTTCCAGAACCACCTGACACCAGCCCTAATGATATCAATGTCTCCAGGAGGAAAGAAGAATGCAAGACTACATCATCCCGGGACTTCCCTGGTAGTCCAGTGGTAAAGAATCTGCCTTCCAACGCAGGGGGCTCGGGTTCAATCCCTGGTCAGCCCGCATGCCACAACTACTGAGCCCACGCACCTCAACTACAGAGCCCGTGTGCCACAAACTACAGAGCCCATGTGCTCTGGAGTCCATCCACCACAACTAGAGAGAGAAAACCCATATGCCACAACTAGAGAGAAGCCTGTGTGCCACAATGAAAGATCCCACATGCCGCAATGAAGATCCCACATGCCACAACTAAGACCCGACACAGCCAAAAATAATAAAAAATAAAATATATAAAGATTTTTTTAAAAGATTACATCAGCCCTGATCCTTATCTACAGCCCTATTTTCCACTCTAAAACTATAAGACCCCTTCCTATTTCCCAGGAAGTGGGGCACAGTCTTGGGAGCGTTAGCCTGTTGTGGCCCCCTTTGCCTGACAAAGTAATAAAGCTACTCCTTTCTACTCCTCCAAAGCTTTGTCTCTGCGTTTCTATTTGGCACCGTTGAACAGAGGCCTGGTTTTTCAGCAACACTGAGTCCCTAAGCTGTGACTTTCAGAAGAGTTTCTTAGCATTTTTTCTACTCTTATGTGAGGCAGAAAGGCTACAGGGGGCACAGCTGTCTAACTGCCCCACTCCATGTTAGATGATGCTCTGGTAAAGCTGTTTTCCTGGAGGGTAAGACTTTGCTGTGGAGGACACTCTGGGCACCTTTCAAAATCCTTACTTTTGCCCTACCCAGAGCACAAAGGGGTTTTTCTCTGATCTTCACAGTGAGAACTTGGTGGGGTTCCTGTGGGTACATGTCATGAAAGTGTGAGGGTTCCCCCTAAGACTGGGTCCCAGGGAGTTTTTAACTTTCAAGCTTGTGTGCAATCAGCCTCTAGAAGTTTATCAATTACCATGTAAGTGTTTCTACCTGCAACTGGCTCCAGCAGGCTTGTGCTCCTGCTGAGCTGTGATTCTCTGTATTCACTTGTCTCTCCAGTTTTCTAGGTGGCAGTTTGCCCTGTCACCTCAATTTTCTGATGGATCTAAGAAGAGTTATTGATTTCCAGTTTCTTCAGATTGTTTCTTGCTGTGAGGAGAGGAGTGACAGTTTCTAAGCACGTTGGGGAGGAAACCAGGCATCAGGACTTTGGGGACTACTTGAGAACCACTGGCTTAGTGAGAAAATAACCACCTTCAATCAATCAAAGATTATGTGGACGTTTTAGGCTCTACTACATAGTAACTCCAATACCCCCATTACATAAATAAATTTTTATAGCATTATTTGTCTCCAGTAAATACCCTTCATATCAAAAACAATACAATAGTATCAGAGCAGAGAAATAAGACCTGCCACCCATGACTGGGAAACAGTCTCATGACATACACAATTGAGCCACATCCTCAGGTGTATCTGTTAGGATAATTTTAGCTGCAAGTATCAAAAAACCTTACTCCAGCTGAAGTCTATCCCAACAGGGCTTAGCTGAAGACCCATGTCATTGGAAACACCTCACAGAGTAAACATGTGGTTCTATTTACTCACAGAAGTATGTATTAGATCCATGGGAAAGAACCCAAGGCAGAGCTGCAGAAAATATGAAAGACCTAATAGTAGATTTTTTTTATCTTAGGTATTGGCATATCCCAATGATCTGTACTACTCTAGGATGTGATTGCTTAGGAGTGAATGTAATTTGAACTTATTCATGGTTAGAGAGTGTCTGCAGTTGAGAACCAGGCACATCCATCTACTCTGATCCTGAACATGGCTCTAAAGTACACTGTTTGAAGAAAACAGACCCCAAAGATTACAGGTGGGGAATGTTTTAAGTAGTTCCATACCCAAGTGGAGATCAAAGAAGTCCAACTAAAAGAATTGTGGATGGACATGACAATGATAGATTAAGCAAAAGTTATTTTTCAAAGGTCTATCTTGAAGATTATTTGTCAAAGTTTGGAGGAACTAACATGATTGGCTGTGGAAGGAATCACACATGTGAAATATCTTAAAGTAACATTTTATTGACATAATTTTGCCTATGTTACACAAAATTAAAAAAAAAAAACCTTTACACTTAAAAAAAAAACTCACTCCAACTGGCATGAACAATAAGAATTATTCTAACCATGAGCACTGGATAACACAAGGGGAAGTCCAGAGGCATAGTGGACTTTAGAGCAATGAACTCAAAGTCTCACTTATATTATCAAGGCTCTTCCTACATTTCATCCTACTATCTTCATTGTTCACTTCATCCTAAGGTCAGTTTTCTTTATGTTTCCAAGAAGTTCTCAGTAGCAGTAAAGGCTATATGCTTCCTTATCCATGTCCACTGGAAGGAAGAAAGCACCTTTTCCAAGCTATCAAAGAAATGCTTTTTCTTTTAGACCAATTGGGACAACTTAAGTCATATGCTTAGTCCTAAACCAATAACTGATGCCAAAGAAAGCAATGGGTTCATTGGCTTAGGCTTAGGCTGCTAAACAATCATTTCCAAGAGGGATGAGCCACATGATTGGTTTTAACTAACCAAGAACTAACCAAGAACTCAGCAATTCTGCAAACTACAAATGGAAGAAAAGTGGAGTGGATTTGGCAGGGGTAAACTATAATTAATGTTCATAAAGCAGGCAAGATTTAAAAGGATCTTTAGAGCACAGAACTGTTGACATAATTTTGACACCTGCTAACATGAGTCTAAATTTGAGAGTACACGCAATCATTCCAATGACTTACCTCTAAAACTGCTGTTATTAAATATGCAAAGTGTCTTGGACAAAACGTCTGTAACACCCGCTGAAGATACTTCTCTAAAGACATTCTTACGTGAAATGAAATCCTTTCTCCTTCCTTCAAAATAGTCAACTTACTGACTTCACAACTATTTAGCAGGAGAAAAAGCAGATAAACTTGAGCATTCCTTTCCTCTTGGTCTCCTTTAGAAAGCTGTAGAGCATTATTTTCCTTTTGTATTTCAGTAATTTGGTTAGTGGGCTTCTTTTTTTTCCTAAGCTGATCACTATAGATAAACATAAAATCTCAAAATAGATTTTCCTAGTCAGTTAACCATATTCTTGGGGGAAAACATAAGGTAGAATCATTATTAAAAAGCATTCTCAGTAACATACATCTTTATTATGTCAGTGTTTTGCCAAAAAAAAATGATAGTAAAATCCACTTAATTTTTTTTCTTCACAGAATCAAGCCATCTGCCTCAAAGTACACCACCAGCCTCTGTTAGATGAATTCACATATTTTAAAGCCCTAGAGTAACCATTTGAATGGAAATTGGACACTTCTTGTCATTTAGGAAGCTTTTTTAAACTGGAAAGGCTTCTCGTTTGTTCAAGTAAATGTGTGTGTATGCAACATACTTTATGAAATTTATCCCAAAACAGCAAGGGCTGAAATAATATTTGAAATAGATGGCACAGCTGTTGTATTTCGAGAGTTACCCATGGACATAGATGGAGACATTGAGGGAACTCTGAAGTGCAAGTCAAAATATTGTACAGTCAAAACTGTCAACCACAGCCATTAGAGATGGGTCCACACCTTCCCTAATGGAGGTGTGTGGAAAGTGCAAATATTTAGTCAAGTGGAACTTATATGCTTCTCTGGATGAATTCTTTTCTTCTCAGTTGAGCTTTAAAATTTGAGAATGCCGGATCTGCTGCCTTGGAGTTTTCTCTCTCTTGAATACTATTTGAAAACAGCTACACACTGCAAGTATTGGGTATTCCCAAAGTATTCCCAAGCGTTCCCAAAGGAATGTCAAATAGTTGTGTGTGCATAGCAGAGAAAGCAAAATAGACTGTTTAGACCTGGAGGAGCAGATGGGGGAGGGAACCCAGAGATAGTTCTCTATGGCTCTAGCTTTGTAAGAGAGGGAACAAAGGCCAAAGAAGGTTAAGAGTCATCACTTGCATTCCACAGAACTGCTCTCCTCAGACTCATTCCAGGGCAACTTCCACCACAGACACTGCTTAATTAAAGGAAAAGAAAGGTTGCATGCTTTTGAATTTTACTTTATTTTATCTAATTTCACTTTGATTAATAGTGTCACAGACTTCCCGGTAAGACGGCGGAAGAGTAAGACGTGGAGATCACCTTCCTCCCCACGGATACACCAGAAATACAGCTACACGTGGAACAACTCCTACAGAACACCTACTGAACGCTGGCAGAAGACCCCAGACCTCCCAAAAGGCAAGAAACTCCCCACATACCTGGGTAGGGCAAAGCGGAGAGATTCCCGCACAGAGGAGCGGTGCCGAGCGGCACTCACCAGCCCGAGAGGCTTGTCTGCTCGCCCGCCGGGGCGGGCGGCGCTGGAAGCTGAGGCTCGGGCTTCGGTCAGAGCGCAGGGAGAGGACTGGGGCTGGCGGCGAGAACTCAGCCTGAAGGGGGCTAATGTGCCACAGCTAGCCGGGAGGGAGTCCGGGAAAACTCTGGAGCTGCCGAAGAGGCAAGAGACTTTTTCTTCCCTCTTGGTTTCCTGGTGCGTGAGGAGAGGGGATTAACAGCGCTGCTTAAAGGGGCTCCACGGACGGGCGCGAGTCGCGACGGAAAGCGCGGAGCCCAGTGACGGGCGTGGGACGCTGGGGCTGCTGCTGCCGCCGCCAAGAAGCCTGTGTGCGAGCGCAGGTCACTGTCCACACCGCTCTTCCGGGAGCCTGTTCAGCCCGCCACTGCCGGGGCCCCGAGATCCAGGGGCGGCTTCCCTGGGAGAACGCACGGCGCGCCTCGGGCTGGTGCAACGTCACGCCGACCTCTGCCGCTGCAGGCTCGCCCCGCACACCGTGCCCCTCCCTCCCGCCCGGCCTGAGAGAGCCAGAGTTCCCGAAGAGGCTGCTCCTTTAACCCTTTCCTGTCTGAGCGAAGAACAGACGCCCTCCGGCGACCTACACGCAGAGGCGGGGCCAAATCCAAAGCTGAGACCCGGGAGCTGTGAGAACAAAGAAGAGAAAGGGAAACCTCTCCCAGCAGCCTCAGAAGCAGCCGATTAAAGCTCCACAATCAACTTGATGTACCCTGCATCTGTGGAATACATGAATAAACAAATCATCCCAAATTGAGGAGCCAGGAGTCAGTGCTGTGCCTCTGAGGTGGGAGAGCCAGCTTCAGGACACTGGTCCACAAGAGACCTACCAGCTCCACATAATATCAAACGGCGAAAATCTTCCAGAGATCTCCATCTCAACACCAGCACCCAGCTTCACTCAACGACCAGCAAGCTACAGTGCTGGTCACCCTGTGCCAAGCAGCTAGCAAGACAGGAACACAACGCCACCCATTAGCAGAGAGATGGACTAAAATCATAAAAAGTCCGCAGACACCCCAAAACACACCACCAGACGTGGACCTGCCCACGAGAAAGACAAGATCCAGCCTCATCCACCAGAACACAGGCACTAGTCCCCTCGACCAGGAAGCCTACACAACCCACTAAACCAACCTTAGCCACTGGGGAGAGACACCAAAAACAACAGGAACTACGAACCTGCAGCCTGCAAAAAGGAGACCCCAAACACAGTAACATAAGCAAAATGAGAAGACAGAAAAACACACAGCAGGAGAAGGAGCAAGATAAAAACCCGCCAGACCTAACAAATGAAGAGGTAATAGGCAGTCTACCTGAAAAAGAATTCAGAATAATGATGGTAAAGATGATCCAAGATTCTATTTCCCAGATCCAAAATCTTGGAAATAGAATAGACAAAATGCAAGAAACAGTTAACAAGGACCTAGAAGAACTAAAGATGAATCAAGCATCGATTAAAAACACAATAAATGAAATGAAAAATACTCTAGATGGGATCAATAGCAGAATAACTGAGGCAGAAGAACGGATAAGTGAGGTGGAAGATAAAATAGTGGAAATAACTGCTGCAGAGCAAAATAAAGAAAAAAGAATGAAAAGAACAGAGGACAGTCTCAGAGACCTCTGGGACAACATTAAACGCACCAACATTCGAATTATAGGGGTTCCAGAAGAAGAAGAGAAAAAGAAAGGGACTGAGAAAATATTTGAAGAGATTATAGTTGAAAACTTCCCTAATATGGGAAAAGAAATAGTTAATCAAGTCCAGGAGGCACAGAGAGGCCCATACAGAATAAATCCAAGGAGAAATACGCCAAGACACATATTAATCAAACTGTCCAAAATTAAACACAAAGAAATCATATTAAAAGCAGCAAGGCAAAAACAACAAATAACACACAAGGGAATCCCCATCAGGATAACAGCTGATCTCTCAGCAGAAACTCTACAAGCCAGAAGGGAGTGGCAGGACATAATTAAAGTGATGAAGGAGAAAAACCTGCAACCAAGATTACTCTACCCAGCAAGGATCTCATTCAGATTTGATGAAGAAATTAAAACGTTTACAGACAAGCAAAAGCTGAGAGAGTTCAGCACCACCAAACCAGCTTTACAACAAATGCTAAAGGAACTTCTCTAGGCAAGAAACACAACAGAAGGAAAAGACCTACAATAACGAACCCAAAACAATTAAGAAAATGGGAATAGGAACATACATATCGATAATTACCTTAAATGTAAATGGACTAAATGCTCCCACCAAAAGACACAGAGTGGCTGAATGGATACAAAAACAAGACCCATATATATGCTGTCTACAAGAGACCCACTTCAGACCTAGAGACACATACAGACTGAAAGTAAGGGGATGGAAAAAGATATTCCATGCAAATGGAAACCAAAAGAAAGCTGGAGTAGCAATTCTCATATCAGACAAAATAGACTTTAAAATAAAGACTACTAGAAGAGACAAAGAAGGACACTACATAATGATCAAGGGATCGATCCAAGAAGAAGATATAACAATTGTAAATATTTATGCACCGAACATAGGAGCACCTCAGTACATAAGGCAAACACTAACAGCCATAAAAGGGGAAATCGACAGTAACAGAATCATAGTAGGGGACTTTAACACCCCACTTTCACCAATGGACAGATCATCCAAAATGAAAATAAATAAGGGAACACAAGCTTTAAATGATATATTAAACAAGATGGACTTAATGGATATTTATAGGACATTCCATCCAAAAACAACAGAATACACATTTTTCTCAAGTGCTCATGGAACATTCTCCAGGATAGATCATATCTTGGGTCACAAATCAAGCCTTGGTAAATTTAAGAAAATTGAAATTGTATCAAGTATCTTTTCCGACCACAATGCTATGAGACTAGATATCAATTACAGGAAAAGAGCTATAAAAAATACAAACACATGGAGGCTAAACAATACATTACTTAATAACGAAGTGATCACTGAAGAAATCAAAGAGGAAATTAAGAAATACCTAGAAACAAATGACAATGGAGACACGACGACCCAAAACGTATGGGATGCAGCAAAAGCAGTTCTAAGGGGGAAGTTTATAGCAATACAATCCCACCTTAAGAAACAGGAAACATCTCGAATAAACAACCTAACCTAGCACCTAAAGCAATTAGAGAAAGAAGAACAAAAACATCCCAAAGTTAGCAGAAGGAAAGAAATCATAAAAATCAGATCAGAAATAAATGAAAAAGAAATGAAGGAAACGATAGCAAAGATCAATAAAACTAAAAGCTGGTACTTTGAGAAGATAAACAAATTTGATAAACCATTAGCCAGACTCATCAAGAAAAAAAGGGAGAAGACTCAAATCAATAGAATTAGAAATGAAAAAGGAGAAGTAACAACTGACACTGCAGAAACACAAAAGATCATGAGAGATTACTACAAGCAACTTTATGCCAATAAAATGGACAACCTGGAAGAAATGGACAAATTCTTAGAAATGCACAACCTGCCAAGACTGAATCGGGAAGAAATAGAAAATATGAACAGACCAATCACAAGCACTGAAATTGAAACTGTGATAAAAAATCTTCCAACAAACAAAAGCCCAGGACCAGATGGCTTCACAGGGGAATTCTATCAAACATTTAGAGAAGAGCTAACATCTATCCTCCTCAAACTTTTCCAAAATATAGCAGAGGGAGGAACACTCCCAAACTCATTCTGCGAGGCCACCATCACCTTGATACCAAAACCAGACAAGGATGTCACAAAGAAAGAAAACTACAGGCCAATATCACTGATGAACATAGATGCAAAAATCCTCAACAAAGTACTAGCAAACAGAATCCAACAGCACATTAAAAGGATCATACACCATGATCAAGTGGGGTTTATTCCAGGAATGCAAGGATTCTTCAATATACGCAAATCAATCAATGTGATACACCATATTAACAAATTGAAGGAGAAAAACCATATGATCATCTCAATAGATGCAGAGAAAGCTTTCGACAAAATTCAACACCCATTTATGATAAAAACCCTGCAGAAAGTAGGCATAGAGGGAACTTTCCTCAACATAATAAAGGCCATATATGACAAACCCACAGCCAGCATCATCCTCAATGGTGAAAAACTGAAAGCATTTCCACTAAGATCAGGAACAAGACAAGGTTGCCCACTCTCACCACTCTTATTCAACAAAGTTTTGGAAGTTTTAGCCACAGCAATCAGAGAAGAAAAGGAAATAAAAGGAATCCAAATCGGAAAAGAAGAAGTAAAGCTGTCACTGTTTGCAGATGACATGATACTATACATAGAGAATCCTAAAGATGCTACCAGAAAACTACTAGAGCTAATCAAGGAATTTGGTAAAGTTGCAGGATACAAAATTAATGCACAGAAATCTCTGGCATTCCTATATACTAATGATGAAAAATCTGAAAGTGAAATCAAGGAAACACTCCCATTTACCATTGCAACAAAGAGAATAAAATATCTAGGAATAAAGCTACCTAAGGAGACAAAAGACCTGTATGCAGAAAATTATAAGACACTGATGAAAGAAATTAAAGATGATACAAATAGATGGAGAGATGTACCATGTTCTTGGATTGGAAGAATCAACAGTGTGAAAATGACTCTACTACCCAAAGCAATCTACAGATTCAATGCAATCCCTATCAAACTACCACTGGCATTTTTCACAGAACAAGAACAAAAAATTTCACAATTTGTATGGAAACACAAAAGACCCCGAATAGCCAAAGCAATCTTGAGAACGAAAAATGGAGGTGGAGGAATCAGGCTCCCTGACTTCAGACTATACTACAAAGCTGCAGTAATCAAGACAGTATGGTACTGGCACAAAAACAGAAAGATAGATCAATGGAACAGGATAGAAAGCCCAGAGATAAACCCACGTACATATGGTCACCTTATCTTTGATAAAGGAGGCAGGAATGTACAGTGTAGAAAGGACAGTCTCTTCAATAAGTGGTGTTGGGAAAACTGGACAGGGACATGTAAAAGTATGAGATTAGATCACTCCCTAACACCATACACAAAAATAAGCTCAAAATGGATTAAAGACCTAAATGTAAGGCCAGACACTATCAAACTCTTAGAGGAAAACATAGGCAGAACACTCTATGACATAAATCACAGCAAGATCCTTTTTGACCCACCTCCTAGAGAAATGGAAATAAAGACAAAAATAAACACATGGGACCTAATGAAACTTAAAAGCTTTTGCACAGCAAAGGAAACCATAAACAAGACCAAAAGACAACCCTCAGAATGGGAGAAAATATTTGCAAATGAAGCAACTGGCAAAGGATTAATCTCCAAAATTTATAAGCAGCTCATGCAGCTCAATAACAGAAAAACAAACAACCCAATCCAAAAATGGTCAGAAGACCTAAATAGACATTTCTCCACAGAAGATATACAGACTGCCAACAAACACATGAAAGGATGCTCAACATCTTTACTCATTAGAGAAATGCAAATCAAAACTACAATGAGATATCATCTCACACCAGTCAGAATGGCCATCATCAAAAAATCTAGAAACAATAAATGCTGGAGAGGGTGTGGAAAAAAGGGAACACTCTTGCACTGCTGGTGGGAATGTGAATTGGTACAGCCACTATGGAGAACGGTATGGAGGTTCCTTAAAAAACTACAAATAGAACTACCATACGACCCAGCAATCCCACTACTGGGCATATACCCTGAGAAAACCATAATTCAAAAAGAGACATGTACCAAAATGTTCATAGCAGCCCTATTTACAATAGCCCAGAGATGGAAACAACCTAAGTGTCCATCATCGGATGAATGGGTAAAGAAGATGTGGCACATATATACAATGGAATATTACTCAGCCATAAAAAGAAATGAAATTGAACTATTTGTAATGAGGTGGATGGACCTAGAGTCTGTCATACAGAGTGAAGTAAGTCAGAAAGAGAAAGACAAATACTGTATGCTGACACATATATATGGAATTTAAGAAAAAAAAATGTCATGAAGAACATAGGGGTAAGACAGGAATAAAGACACAGACCTACTAGAGAATGGACTTGAGGATATCGGGAGGGGGAAGGGTAAGCTGTGACAAAGTGAAAGAGCGGCATGGACATATATACACTACCAAACGTAAGGTAGATAGCTAGTGGGAAACAGCCGCATAGCACAGGGAGATCAGCTCGGTGCTTTGTGACCGCCTGGAGGGGTGGGATGGGGGGGGTGGGAGGGAGACGCAAAAGCGAGGGGATATGGGAACATATGTATATGTATAACTGATTAAATTTGTTATAAAGCAAAAAATATTAAAAAAAAAAGTGTCACATCTTTTTTTAAAAAGTCATAATTTTTTATAAAGCAGATTTAGAATGACAAAGTAGAGATCAATTTTTCTTAAAATTGCTTTAAGGTAAAAAATTTTCACAAAAATGGAAGTATATATGCTTTAATTTCTGTAAACAATGTGTGTGTGTGTGTGTGTGTGTGTGTGTTAACAGGATATTTGGCCAAATTTTTCATTTTACATTAATCACGTAGACAACTTGCAGCTTTAAAAAAAATGCTAACAATTCTACATCTTAATCTAATCAAGTGAGTAATAAGTTCTGATGCAAAATTCTTGAATTCAGAATTCTTGAGTAGGTGACATACATCTGAGCAAACATACATACACACACACAAAATGCATAAACAGCAACTGGGAGGAAAATATTTCCACAGTCACAGCAACAATTCTTTTTAAATGCATCATTGTTTGGGGTTTGAAAGTTCACACCTTTCCCTCTCACTTGTGGTTTTATAGACATGAGTGTTGAAAGCAGATGCCTTTAGTTTATTTCAGGGAGAACCCTGAGCTACTGAAAATGACAAATCTCAGCAATCACATTTAGGCTCCCATATTCTTCTATGTTGAAAAGAAATGGAAAAACCCTTAATAAGAGAAGCGGCAAATAACTAAGTTTATCCATCATCTTCTCTGCAGTAAGAGCTAATGAAACAGAAATGAAACCATGTCCATCTTCAGAGAAACTTTTCCCCAAAAGACTATGTTCCTATACTTCAGTGGAGTCCTCCTGAAGAGAGCAAAGTGATTTTCTAAAACATCCTTGGGTATTCCAGGGACAGAATAAAGTCACAGTCTGACATGTCAACCTTCTACCACATTTCTAAGCCTATCTATACAACTGGAACAAAGGAAGAATTAGGGCAACTTCAGGTCACCTCAGCAGAAAGTCCATTTAGGCCTGAACTACCCCAACAATTGGCTCATTTACCACCTTTACTTCACCAATTATTTCACCATAGCTCTTGTGAATACATGGTGTAGCCCAATCTTTGTTTCCCTGTAAATCAGAGCAGTAGTTCCTAAAAAGCAATAACTGCACATAACTAACGGGCACTGACACTCATGCTGGGGGTGGGGGATTGGTCTCCCCAGAATAAAGCTCCACTTCTCTACCTTTTGCTCTCAGAGGAAACAAAGAAAATTCCCAGTGCCCTGAGAAGTTTCTGCCTCCCTGTTTCCATTATATAACCTTTTTGACAAGTTTCTGTAAAGGATTTTAAAATCAGAAAAGTTCAAACACATTGATCTTAAAATTTCTTTTAAGCTACTGACATTTCCTTTCTCACATAATAAGTGGTGAAAGCCAGTCAACAGCTCAAGAGTGTTTGTTTTTCATTGATGTGGTCATGTGTTTAAAAAAGAAAAAAACTCACTGAAATTCATTTCTATAAAGTTCTACATTAGAATGTGTGAGTCACCCACACAAACATACACATTCATTCATATACCCATTAACTGGGGAAAGAGAGAAAACGAGAATTTGACTTGGAAAGAATCAGCACAGCAAACCTATACCTCAGTCATTTTTAGCATTTCTTTCTTCCATGGGTGTAGTAGAAGGTCTTCCCAAGGGTACCACGGACAGCTAATCTACCCCATGTTAACTGCTAGAAGCTCTAACCTGATGGGCAGGGAGCTCATCCTAAGGTAAGAGAACAACCAGGTGCCCCATACCATGTGGGGTCACCTGCAACTGCATGTTGCAAAAGATGGTCTGAGATGCTGAATTATACAACATTGCTCAAGGTATCTTAAGACTAACTACCCCTGAGAAGCAGTGAGAAACTGAAAGAGTGAGCTAAATAAAAGAGTTTTACACAAGGACCTTTATTTATGAGAAACAAACAATGAGGCCCTATACTAGGCTCTAAAGAAAGAATGAATAGATAGATGGAGAGAGTGCCCATCCTTAATCTGTTTGATGACAGGAGGAAAAACAAGGACCCCTCACTATGGAGAAGAAAAATGCCATCAAAATGAGTGTGGTAAATTCCCCAAAACCTATGAAAGTCAGAGTGATATCAGAAGGGCCACAGCAGCACTGATGGCCATAACCAACTGATAGAAGAATTTAAGCTTCCAAACAAAATATATAGGCTGCCATATAAGATTAAAATTGTGTTTCTTTTTTCTCTACTATGCATTTATAAGTTGTCTAGTTCTATTTCTTCAAAGCATGGCCAGACTTCCCTACACTAAGACCTTCTCTTACTTCTCCACAGACCCATGCACCCTTCATACGGCAACCTCCAACCTGAATTATGTGTGATTATGACAGGTGTACTTTTCTATAGGTGAATTATACCTCAATACAAATAAAAACACAGCAACCACATACAACAAACAGATAGATGAACTAAGTCAAACCACAGCTAATCAGGTCTTCTGTTTCTGAGGAAAACTGTGTGTTTGTTCAATGACTTCTTTTCAGCCTCCATTTTCTAACATAAAAAGATATACCCTTCTCAGAGCTAAAACTGAGACCTCTTGCCCAGAGATCCCTTCTTCTAAGCCTACTACACTATGAACACCACCATCCCACATGGAGCTATGAGCCATTTGTTCCTCTGTTCCTCAATCTACCATTTTCATGTCAGGAGTTGGCAAATGCAATTTAATAAGACTCAAAATTATTTGATTCTAACACTCAGTTTCATTCTTTGATTTCAAACCAACATGAGTTACTTGGGCCACGTTATTTCATCTTAATTTCATATATGTTTTAAATATCTTACAAAGTATATCACTCTGCTTTCTCTAGTTTAAACAAAAAACTCCCACCCCCACACTCATGCACACAATCCTGTATAAGTTAACAAGTAAAGAGCCAACTTAAAGTGTGCTTATGAATGGAAATCTGAAGCTAACCAAAAGTAAATAAAAATATTATGATCAGAAAATTCATTTGGGATCACTCAATTCACAATAAGTACATTAAATAATTTCTTAAAAACAAACATCTCATTCCATCTTTCCAATCAATGCCACTCA
Source organism: Hyperoodon ampullatus (assembly GCF_949752795.1). Taxonomy (NCBI): domain Eukaryota; kingdom Metazoa; phylum Chordata; class Mammalia; order Artiodactyla; family Ziphiidae; genus Hyperoodon; species Hyperoodon ampullatus. Next base: position 96,887,057 of record NC_136918.1, read on the forward strand.
ATCAAATGCATCATTGCATGTATACTTATTTTCCTCTATACATCTTGGATGTCTTTGGCTTTTAAAATGGAAGACAATTTCTTGGCAGCAAATGGTAAAGTTCCATATGGCTCCTGCCTATTTTCTTTTTTTATTTCTGTTGTATTTAGGATTCCTTCCCATAATACAAACATGATGAGACTGACAGTTTTCTGAAATCATAGCTGGTATTTTAAGAAAACTTACTCTTGATCTTCTATCACTAGGCAGCATAACTCAGGCATAAATTGTTGATCAAAGTTGGCCTAAAATTTTAACCACCTTCTTAGGCAATTGTTTCTCCCCAAAGTAGAGTCTAACTTTAGGAAGTGTTCATATGTAAAGGCAATGCATTATAAATTTCTCCACACTTTAGAAAATAAAATAACTTATTTTCTGGTAAAATTTATTTTTAAAATGTTTTCAAAGTGTATGGAAGATAATGGGAATTATTTAACGTGGAAAATAGCTTGTAAGGGACAACATCAGTCTTGAGAATGTGAATGAGACAAATATATTTAAAACTCTATTTTCAGAAAAACTTTAAAATTCCAATTTATCCCAAGATGAGAAATTTGAATATGCTTCAAGACACAAAATTATTTTTTCTACCATTTTCACATGTCTGTCCATGAGCTCTTTCTTGAATCAGTCTGATCATTAGTAGGGAATCTTCATCCTCATCACTCAATCACAGATACTTTCCCAACAGACCAAGGAGCTACACTCCAGGTAAAATCTGCTAGTCTTCTTTATGTCCTTCAGACTTTTGTTTTTGAGACCACATACTTCTCTTTCTTTCCCTAAATCTCTTTAACTTTGACTTGAGACATGACTCTTTTTCTATTTTTTTTTAATTGAGGTAACATTGGTTTATAACATACCACATCTTCTTTATCCATTCATCCACTGATGCACACTTAGGTTGTTTTCATATGTGGGCTATTGTAAATACTGCTGCAATAAACTTAGGGGTGCATATATCTTTTCAAATTAGTCTTTTCATAGTCTTCAGATAAGTACCCAGAAGTAAAATAGCTGGATCATGTGATAGCTCTAGTCTTAATTTTGGGGGGAATCTCCATACTGTTTTCCATAGTTTCTGTACCAATTTACATTTACATTTACATTCCCATCAACAGTGTATCAGAGTTTCCTTGTCTCCATACCCTCTCCAGTACTTGTTATTTCTTGCCTTTTTGGTAATAGCCATTCTAACAGACATGAGGTGATATCTCACTATGGTTTTGATTTGAATTTTCCTGATAATTAGTGATGTCAAATATCTTTTCCTGTGCCTGTTGGCCATCTATATTCAAATCCCCTGCCAGTTTTTTTTTTAATCAAATTGTTCTTTTTGTTGTTGAGTTATATGAGTTATTCACATATTTTGGATATTAACCTCTATCAGATATACCATTTGCAAATATATTCTCCCATTCATTAGGCTGTCTTTTCATTTTGTTGATGGTTTCCTTTGCCGTGCAGAAGCTTTTTAGTTTGATATAGTCCCATTTGTTTATTTTCCCTTTTATTTCCCTTGCCTGAGGAGACATCCAGAAAGATATTGGTAAGATGTCAAAGAGCACACTGCCTATATTTTCTTCTAGGAATTTTATGGTTCTGGGGTTTATATTCAAATTTTCAAGCAATTTTGAGTTGATTTTTGTGTATGGTGTGAAAGTGCTTTAGTTTCACTCTTTTGCATGTAGCTGTCTAGCTTTCCCCAACACTATTTACTGAAAAGACTATCCTTTCTCTATTGTACATTCTTTGCTCCTTTGTTATAAATTAATTGCCCATATACATATGGGTTTATTTCTGGGCTGTCAACTCTGTTCCATTGATCTCAGTGTCTTTTTTTTTTTTTTTTTTTTTTTTTTTTTTTTTTTTTTTTTGCTAATACCATGTTGTATAGGTTACTATCGTTTTTTAGAATAATTTGAAATCAGGAAGTGTGATACCTTTAACTTTGTTTTTTTTTTTTTTTTCCCTCAGGATTGCTCTAGCTATTCGGGGTCTTTTGTGGTTCCATATAAATTTTAGGATTTTTTTGTTCTATTTCTGTGCAAAATGTTACTGGGATTTTGATAGGGATTACATTGAATCTGTAGACTGCTTTAGGCAATATGAACATTTTAACAATATTAATTCTTCCAATCCATGAGCACAGAATATCTTTCCATTTCTTTGTATCTTCTTCTATTCCTTTCAAGAGTGTTTAAGTTTTCATTGTACAGGTCTTTCATCTCCTTGGTTAAATTTATTCCTAGGTATTTTATTCTTTTTGATGCAATTTTAAGTGGAATTGTTTTCTTGACTTCTCTTTTTGATAGTTCATTATTAGTGTATATAAATGCAACAGATTCTGTGTATTAATATTATATCCTACAACTTCACTTAATGTATTAGTTCTAATAGTTTTTTGGTGGAGTCTTTAGGGTTTTCTATATATAGTATCATGTTATCTGCAAATAGTGACAGTTTTACTTCTTCCTTTCTAATTTAGATATATTTCATTTCTTTTTCTTGTCTGATTGCTGTGATTAGGACTTCCAATACCATGTTGAATAAAAGTACTGATAGTGGACATCCTTGTCTTGTTCCTGATCTTAAGAGGAAAAGCTTTCAGTTTTTTTTACCATTGAGTATGATGTTAGCTGTGGGTTGTCATATATAGCCTTCTTATGTTGAGGCACATTCCTTCCATACCCATTTTATTGAGTTTTATCATAATGGCTGCTAAATCTTGTCAGACGCTTTTTCTGCCTCCTTTGAGACGTTCATGTGATTTTTACTTTTTATTTTGTTAATATGGTGTATCATGTTGATTGATTTGTGGATTTTGAGCCATCCTTGCATCCATGGAATAGATCCCATTTGATCATGGTGTATGATCCTTTTAATGTATTGTTGTATTTGATTTGCTAATATTTTGTTAAGGATTTTTTGCACCTATATTCATCAACAATATTGGCCTGTAATTATCTTTTTTGTGTTGTTTTTCTCTGGTTTTGATATCAGGGTAAATGCTGGCCTTGTAAAATGTGTTAGGAAGTAGTTCCTTCACTTCAATTTTTTGGAAGAGTTTGAGAAGGATTGGTGTTAATTCATCTTTGAATGGTTGTTAGAATTTTCCTGCAAAGCCATCTGGTTTTGGACGTTTGGTTTAGGGGAGGTTTTTGATTACTGTCTCATTTTCCTTACTAGTGATCAGTCTCTTCAGCTTTTCTACTTCTCGTGATTCAATCTTGGAAGGTGGTATGATTATAAGAATTTGCCCATTTCTTCTAAGTTGTCCTATTTATTGGTATATAGCTGTTCATAATATTATCTTATAATCTTTTTTATTTCTGTGGTTTCCATTGTAATTTTTCTTCTTTCATTTCTGATTTTATTTAACTGAGCCTTCTCTCATTTTTTCTTAGTGAGTCTAACTAAAGGTTTGTCAATTTTGTTTATCTTTTCAGAGAACAAGTTCTTGGTTTCACTGATCTTTTTCTATTGTCTTTTAGTCTGTGTTTCATTTATTTCCACTCTGATCTTTACTATTTTCTTTTTCCTACTAACTTTGGGCTTTGTTTGTTCTTCTTTCTCTAGTTCCTTTAGTTGTAAGGTTAGGTTATTTATTTGAGATTTTTCTTGTTTCCTGATAGGCCTGTATTGCTATAAACTCCCATTTTAGAACTGCTTTTGCTGCATCCCACAGATTTTGGTGTGTTTTATTTTCATTTACATTTGTCATCAGGTATTTATGGATTTGTTCTTTGATTTCTGCATTGACCCAATAGTTGCTAAGTAGCATGTTGTTAAATCTTCACCTATTTGTGACATTATCAGTTTTCTTCTTGTAGTTGATTTCTAATTTCATTGTGTTTGCAAGAGATGCTTGATATTACTTCACTCTTCTTAAATTTGTTGAGACTTACTTTGTGTTCCAACATATGATCTCTCCTTGAGAATGTTCCATGTCCTCTTGAGAAGAATGCATTCTTATGCTGCATTTGAATGGAATGTTCTATATAAATCTATTACATCCATCTGTTCTAATATTTTAGTTTTGGCCATTTTTCCTTGTTGACTTTCTGTCTGGGTGATCTATCCATTGTTGTAAGTGGAGTGTTAAAGCCCCTGCTAACATTGTGTTACTGTCAGTTTTTCCCTTTAGGTCTGTTAATAATTGCTTTATATAGTCTGGTGCTCTTTTATTAGGTGCACATATATTACTGAAGTTATGTTTTCTTTCTTATGTTTCCCCTTTATCATAATATAATATCCATTTTCATTTCTTGTTACCTTTTTTGGCTTGATGGTCTGACATGAGTATGGCTGCACCATACTTTCTTTTGGCCTCTATTTGCTTGGAGTATCATCTTCCATTCCTTTGCTTTGAGCCTATATTAATCTTTAGAACAGAGTCTCCCAGAGCCAGCATATCATTGGGTCTTCTTGGGTTTTTTTTTAATCCAGCCAGTAACTCTGTGACTTTCGATTGATGAATTCAATCCATTTACACTTGGAGTGACTGTTGATAAATGAGGACTTAGTACTGCCATTTTATCTTTTGCTTTCTGTTTGCTCTACACCTCCATTTTTCTTTTTCTTGTGTTTCTATCTGCTATTTTAGTTTGGTAGTTTTCTAAGACATTTTCTCAGTTCCCTCTTTTTTTATGTTTTGTGTCTCTGCTCTAGATTTATGTTTTGTGATTACCATGTGGTTTGTATATAATGTCTTGTAGATAAAATTGTCCTTTTTCTACTGATAGCATTTTATCTTTACTGCCTATATGAGTTCTGTTCTTTTCCTCTTCCCCTTTTATGTTTTTGTTGTCTCAAATTATTCCCTTTTACCTTGTGAGTTTATTACCAAACTGAAGTTACTATAGTTATTCTTACTGATTTCTTTCCTTTTAAACTGTATGCTACAATTAAGTGTTTAACAGTCTATTCTGATATAAACTTGCAATTTTATGATTCTGTTTATTTATCACCTTACTCAAAGTTTTGTGTACTTTTGCCTTTTCATTTCAGGTAGAAGAGCCCCTTTCAACATTTCTCGTAAGGCAGGTCTAGTGGTGATGAACTCCCTCAGCTTTTGTTTGTCTGAGAAAGCCTTTATTTTTCATTCAGATCTGAAGGATACCTTGGCTGGACAAAGTATTCTTGCTGAAAGTTTTTATCTTTCAATATTTTTAGTACATCATTCTACTCTCTCCTGTCCTATAGAGTTTCTGCTGAGAAAACTGCTGAAAGCCTAATGGGGGTTCCTTTGTAGGTTACTGTCCTTCCTTCCTTGCTACCTTTAAAATTCTTTGTCATTGACTCTTTTTTTTAACATCTTTATTGGAGTATAATTGCTTTACAATGGTGTGTTAGCTTCTGCTTTATAACAAAGTGAATCAGCTATACATATACATATATCCCCATATCTCCTCCCTTTTGCGTCTCCCTCCCACCCTCCCTATCCCACCCCTCTAGGTGGTCATTAAGCACCGAGCTGATCTCCCTGTGGCTGCTTCCCACTAGCTATCTATTTTACATTTGGTAGTGTATATATGTCCACGCAACTCTCTCACTTCGTCCCAACTTACCCTTCCCCCTCCCTGTGTCCTCAAGTCCATTCTCTATGTCTGTGTCTTTATTCCTCTCCTGCCCCTAGGTTCGTCAGAACTTTTTTTTTTTTTTTTTTTAGATTCTATATACATGCGTTAGCATACAGTATTTGTTTTTCTCTTTCTGACTTATTTCACTCTGTATGACAGACTCTAGGTCCATCCACCTCACTACAAATAACTCAATTTCGTTTCTTTATATGGCTGAGTAATATTCCACTGTATATATGTGCCACATCTTCTTTATCCATTCATCTGTCGATGGACACTTAGGTTGCTTCCATGTCCTGACTATTGTAAATAGAGCTGCAATGAACATTGTGGTACATGACTTTTTTTGTTTTTTACATGACTTTTTTTTTTTATTTAACAAATTTAATCAGTTATACATATACATATGTTCCCATATCCCCTCCCTTTTGCGTCTCCCTCCCGCCCTCCCTATCCCACCCCTCCAGGCGGTCACAAAGCACCGAGCTGATCTCCCTGTGCTATGCGGCTGCTTCCCACTAGCTATCTACCTTACGTTTGGTAGTGTATATATGTCCATGCTGCTCTTTTGCTTTGTCACAGCTTACCCTTCCCCCTCCCCATATCCTCAAGTCCATTCTCTAGTAGATCTGTGTCTTTATTCCTGTCTTACCCCTATGTTCTTCATGACATTTTTTTTTCTTAAATTCCATATATATGTGTCAGCATACAGTATTTGTCTTTCTCTTTCTGACTTACTTCACTCTGTATGACAGACTCTAGGTCCATCCACCTCATTACAAATAGCTCAATTTCGTTTCTTTTTGTGGCTGAGTAATATTCCATTGTATATATGTGCCACATCTTCTTTATCCATTCATCCAATGATGGACACTTAGGTTGTTTCCATCTCTGGGCTATTGTAAATAGGGCTGCTATAAACATTTTGGTACATGACTCTTTTTGAATTATGGTTTTCTCAGGGTATATGCCCAGTAGTGGGATTGTTGGGTCACATGATAGTTCTATTTTTAGTTTTTTAAGGAACCTCCATACTGTTCTCCTTAGTAGCTGTATAAATTTACATTCCCACCAACAGTGCCAGAGGGTTCCCTTTTCTCCACACCCTCTCCAGAATTTATTGTTTGTAGATTTTTTTCATGATGGCCATTCTGTCTTTGTCATTGACTTTTGACAGTTCTAATATAATGGGTCTTGGAGAAAGTCTTTTTGTGTTGAGGTAATCAGGTGTTCTCTTAGCTTCATGGACTTATATATCCATTCCTTTCCTCATGTTTGGAAAGTTCTCAGCTATTATTTAAATAAACTCTCTGCTTTCTTCTCCCTCTCTTCTCCTTCTGGGATACCAATTATTCTTATGTTGACCTTCCCAATGAAGTCATATAGTTCTCACAGAATCTCCACAGTTTTTTTAGATCTTAGTTCTCTCTTCTCTTCTGCTGTATTTCTATATTTCTATCTTTGAGCTCACTAATTCTCTCTTCCATATTATCTACTCTATTTCCAGTGCTTTCTAATGTGTTCTTCATCTCACTTATTGAGTTCTTCAGCTCGAAAATTTCAGTTCAGCTCTTTTTTAGAGTTTCAATCTCTTTGGTAAAGTATTTCTTCTATTCATTAACTTTACTCCTAAGCTCACTGAATTGCCTTTCTGTTTTCTTGTAGCTCTTTGAGTTTCTTCATGACAGCTATCTTGAATTCTCTATTAGTTCAATCACAATATTCTATGACTTTAAGTTTGGTTTATGGAGTTTTGTCATTTTCTTTTTATGATGCCATGTTACCATGTTTTTCATGGTGCTTGATGGTTTTTCCTCTACCTGTGCATTTGAAGTAACAAATATATTTCTTCTTTAGGTAAAGTTTTTTTTTTACTTGATTCTGACAATTCAACATTAGTAATTAGAGATCTTTCTTATGTTTTTCAGTAGGTGGCACTACAGCACAAATTTTTGGTTTTTCTTACCTGAGCTACCTCTAGTTATATTTGAGATCAGCAGTTTCCATCGTCCACCATTCTGCCAGAGGTGTTGCTCAGTACCCCCATTGTTGCTGCTTATGCCTCCTGGGTCTCTTCTGCCTTGCTGCTGCTGGTGTCACAGCTGTTGCTGGCATTGCTGCCTGGGGTACAGGGATGGCAGATGCTTCCACCATGACTGGGGTTGCAGGCTCTGCTGCCACAGGGGAAAAGGGTGGAAGCCAGGGGTGCTTCTGTTACCTCTGGACTTGTCATGTTCACAGGTGCTACTACTGCAGACTGGCGGGCCAGAGTCATGGGTACTTCCACAGCTGGAGAGACAGGGTCATAGGCCTTGCTGCTGCTGTCTACTTCCCTGTGGCTGTGGGCACTGCTGTTGCTAGGAAGCCAGAGTTGTGTGCACAGCCTCCTCTCCTGATCCTGGGTTCTTTGGGCTGGCAGGGTCAGCTGCTGTGGCTGGGGGGGTCAGGATCACAGGCACTGCTTCTACTGTGCCCCCAGTTTTTCCTCCTCTATGTGCTCCAATCCACCCACCTTTAGATATACAGATGTGTGGAATTTTCTGGCATCCTGGTGTGTTGTGCAGAGGAATTTTTGGTGACTTATGGACATTTTACTGATTGTAGATTGAAGGGGACATCTCACATTGCCACAATGCTGATGTCCTGACTGATATTTCTTCAAATCTTACAGCCAAAGTACTCTTCCAGACCCTAAACTAACCACCTTATTCTCAAATAATATAAATTATGATGATCAACTTCATCATAAATATATTATTGATAGTAATAAGCTCACCTGTCCCCAAATCACTTTAAATCAAAAGTAGAAGACTCACAAATAACATGTTGATAAAGTCAAATCAAGTTCCATCTCAACTTTATTCATTTATATCTCGAGTCAAGCAGATCTTAAGTCTGAATCTTGTGTCCCAGAATTGCCTTATGTGCTTAAATGTCATCTACAAATTATTAACCTATGCTAACTAGAGACACAGATTTAAGTATCTAACTGTAGTCTAACATAGGCAGACTTTATTATGGTGTTTGATTCCGAATAGACGGTCAATTATTATTGACTATTTTCGGACATGAAATTCTGAGAAGAAAACAAATTAATTCATTATAAACTTATTTAGAATGATGGTAATTGACAGTGAAGCACAAAGAATCTACATCTTCCACCGAGAAGATTTCTAGAGTAGTTAGAAAAAGCAAATGCTACTTTGAAGGGTGCTATTTAACTTTCCAGGGCTATTACACAATCTTCACGGTAGATAACACTAGAAGAGACGGCATTAGTGTCAAGCCATGGAAGAAGAGAATATCTGTAACATCCAATGAAAAGATGTTTGAATCTAATTGTCTTTCTCTTCTACAGGGTCTATCACATCATAGAGGCAAACAAAGCAGTATTTTATTTATGAGGTTTTCATCACCTGTTCAGCAGGAAGAGCCTGGAAAGCTCTCAGATCAAGATGCTAATCTAATTCCAAAGAAACTGATGCATTTTATCAAAGTTCTATAAGAAGAATAGCTTATGAGGGGCTTCCCTGTTGGCGCAGTGGTTGACAGTCTGCCTGCCGATGCAGGGGACACGGGTTCGTGTCCCGGTCCGGGAAGATCCCACATGCCGCGGAGCGCCTAGGCCTGTGAGCCACGGCCGCTGAGCCTGCACGTCCGGAGCCTGTGCTCCGCAGTGGGAGAGGCCACAACAGTGAGAGGCCCACGAACCGCAAAAAAAAAAAAAAAAAAAAAAGAATAGCTTATGAATAGGGTCAGATGGAGAGCTGCATAACTTTGCAGGGGAGAAATTCACAAAAGAATTACAATGAAAGGAGTGGGGGAACCCCTGCAAAGCTCTAATTTCCTACAGCTCCTAGCATAAATTTTACCGAATTAAAATCTTTTCACATGGGTGCAACTGAGCTAGCCATTACTATAAGGAAATATATTAGAGCAAAACCTATTTGGAGGCATTAAAATATTCCCAGAGTGTACCAACATGGGTGCAGATCATTTTTTTCATTCACAAAGACTACACTTTCATTACTGCTTATTACTGCTACATAGACTCAGAAGGGAAGACTACTTGGGTTTTCCCTCTCTAGATTAACTTGGAGAGAACTTTGTTATGATGTAAAGGCAGAATGTATACCTGGGATATGCAGCTCAGTTTGGGGACTTTTAATTCTAGTGGTAAAATGGCACTGAATGAGATAGACCACTAGAGAATAGATTTGTCAAATCCCCATATCCTAGGACAATGACAAGGGCAGTGGGTCCAAGAGTAAGAACAGTGACTTCTGGCTGCTAAAAGTTGGCCACACCCTCAGTGAGGCAACTAGACTTCTTACCAATAGAAGAAAAGGAAGACTGTCAAAGATAACAAAGCAACCTGCCCGTGACCTTTTATTTTCTTTGCCCCTCTCTCCTTCTCCATGTGTCTTCTCAAACTCACTCTCCTCACATATTTTCACCTCTAAAATCATCCTCCCTTATGTCTACCAACAAATTTTACCATAGAATCATTACTTCTACCAGGCCACACTGCCATTTCCAAATATCTGTTATTCAGCTCCACTAAAATGAGGTATTTACAGCCTCAAATTCAACATGTTCTAAATTCAAACCTTGGCCATCTGAGCCAGTTCCCCCTTAATTTTCATTATCTGTTAATGAATCATATTCTCACAGGCACCCAGACTGAAATGTCCCAACCATCTTTATCCTCTCTTTATTCCTCTCATTCCTTTTCATCCTAATCCAGTCCATCACTTGTCACAAAGCCTGTCACATCTACAATGTTTCCCATCTAGAACGATACCATAAAATAAAACTGAAGGCTGTTCCTTGTGAGAAGTGGCCTAAACAAAGGAGTCTGTAGAACAGTTGGAGAGAGAAGTGCTCCACAGAAAACAGCAGATAAGAAAAAAAGCAGGAGACAGTTGGTAAGAAGAAAAGCACAGAGAACAAAAGTAAACTCCTGGAAATTATTTTTATTCCTTCTGGAGAAATTGGCAAGTTTTCAAGATCCTTGAAGTGTGAGTTGCCCACAGCTGAGGCAGGCAGCATCTAATGATACAGGTAATGGACCTTATAAGGATAGAAGCAGACCCATCTCAGAGATCATAGTAGAGTACTGGGGAGGATTACGGCCAAACCAAGGAAGGTAGAAAATTTAAGATGCTCTCCTCCTGTGCAACCAAGAAAAGCAGGCAGGCTCTGAAGATCAAAACTATTTCAGCATTGGGAGTATTGAAGTAATGTGTTTCAAGTTAGTTAAATTGCTTGTAAATATAATTTTATGTTAAGTATATTGGTCTTGAATTTCACATATGCCCAATGGTCCACAAGATAGGGAACTTTACCATAGAGTAATAGTCCTTGAAAGAAATACTACAGAACTTGGGTGCAAAAATTTGCTGACATATGTGCTGTATTTTATTTAGATGGATGTCAATACCTCATCTAGACAGGCTCGGTGGACTCCTAACTATTCTCCTGCCAATTAATCTTTCTCCTCTTTCTTCCTCAGCCAATTTTCCTTTTTAAAGTAATTGTTGACCAAGGCTGTACCGTTTTTTAAAGCAACAAGTTTTTAATATATCTATTATTTTTAATATATGTTAAATAAAAATAATAGACCTTGCTTAATATTCAAAACTTTTTACAATCTGATTCCAACCTAAGCTTCTGCATTATCATTGCATTCTGAATATTTTATAAATTTGTGAGTCAATAAAATATTCAATAAAAATATTTTAGCAATATTAATCAAATAAACTGTACCATAATATTGATCTATCCACCTCTTTCTCAACATAGTACATATTTACATACTTGCTTGTCTTTGTTAATCCCATTCCCTCTACTTAGAATTTGTCTTCCCCATGTCTAGTTCTTGAAATTGTATTCAACCTCAAAAACCCAGATCAAATATCCCCTCCTTCTTGAGGTCTTTTTTCCCTTTTTTGCTCTCAACTCTTAGAGGGCTTTGGTCATTGTCTCTATGGTACTTCCCATATTTAGCTTCAAATTGTCAAAACTGAATTGGCAAAATATGGGAAGTGTCATATTTTGTGCCACAATTCATATATATATATATACATATATATATATACATATATATATATATACACATATATATATATATATACGAATTCTCTATATATACATATATTCCTATAGGTATAGTTCCTATAGGTATAGTTTTGTTCCTATAGGTATAGTTTTCTATTGCTGCCATAAGAAATTCTTATAAATGTGGTGACTTAAAACAATACAAATTTATTATCCAACAGTTCTATAGGTCAGAAGTCTAACATGGGTCTCACTGGGCTAAAACTGAGTCAGTAGGATGTCATTCCTTTCTGGAAGCTCTAGGGGAAAACCCATTTTCTTGCCTTTTACAGCTTCTAGAGGTCACTTATATTCCTTGGTTTATGAGTCCTTTTCTTCATCTTCAAAGCCAGAAATATTGCATGTCTCTGTCCCCTTTTTCCATCATCTCATCTTTCTCTAACCAAATCCAGGAAAGGTTCTCCACTTTTAAGGACTCATAGGATTACATTGGTCCCACCTGGATGATCCAGGTTAATTTCTCCATCTCAAAGTCTTTAACCTTAATCACATCTGGAAAGTCCTTCTGCCAAGTAAGGTAACATATTCACAGATTCCAGGGGATTAGGATATGGACATTTTGGGGGGCTCTTATGTTGCCTACCACAGTATAGAATATAAGCTTCCCAAGGGTAAAAAATATTCTATTTCCTCTTTCTTCTCCACAGTGTCTAACAGTACCTTCTCCAAAGTAGGTATATATACATATAAGTGTATTGTTATATATATTCAGTGTCTGTTTTATTTATTTCTGTTCTAATTTTTGTTATTTCCTTCTTTCTACTAACTTTGGGCTTAATTCACTTTTCTTTTTTATAGTTCGTTAAGGGGTAAGGCTGGGTTGTTTGAGATCTTTCTTTTTTCTAAAGGTACCTGTTTATTGCTATAAAATTCCCTCTTAGAACTGTTTTGTTGCAGACCATAAATTTTGGTATGTTGTATTTCCATTTTCATTTTTCTAAAGTTTTTTAATTTTAATTTTCCCTTTGATTTCTTCTTTGATTCACTAGTTGTTCAGGAGCATGTTGTTTAATCTCCACATATTTGTGAATTTTCCAGTTTTCCTCTTATAATTGATTTCTAGTTTCATGACATTGTGGTTGGAAAAGGTGTTTGATATAATGTCAATCTTCTTAAATTTAAGACTGGTCCTGTGGCCTAATATATATTCTATCCTGGAGAATGTTCCATGTGCACTTGAGACGAATGTGTATTCTGCTGCTGTGGATGGACTGTATATGTTTATTAGGACCATCTGATCTAATATGTAGTCTAAGTTCAATGTTTTCTTATTGATTTTCTGTCTGGATGATTTATCCACTGTTGAAAGTGGGGTATTGAAGTCTCCTACTATTTTTGTGTTACTATTTCTCCCTTTAGATCTGTTAATATTTGCTTTATATATTTAGGTTCTTCTATGTTGCATGCATAAATATTTACAAATGTGATATCCTCTTGATGAATTGATCCCTCTTTAATTATTTAACGACCTTCTTTATCTCCTGTTACAGTCTTTGTTTTAAAGTCTATTTTATCTGATATAAAAATAGCTATTCCTAATTTTGTTTGGTTTTTATTTGCATGGAATATCTCATTCCATCCCTTCAGTTTCAAACTGAAGCTGTGTCCTTAAAGCTGACATGAGTCTCTTGCAGGCAACATAAATTGGGTCTTGTTCTTTTATCCAATCAGCTACTTTATCTTCTAATTGGAGAACCTAATCCATTTTCATTTAAGATAATTATTGATAGGTATTGACTATTGCCATTTTGTTAAGTGTTTTCTGACTATTTTGCAGTCCCTTTGTTTCTTTCTTCCTTTCTCTCTTCCTTTGTGATTTGATGATTTTCAGATGTGGCATGCTTTGAATCCTTTATCTTTTGCAAATCTACCATAGTTTTTTGCTTTGTGGTTACCATGAGGCTTACATGAAACATCTTATAGTTTTAACAGTCTATTTTAAGTTGATAACAACTCAACTTCAAATGCATACAAAAGCTCTACATTTTTATACTCCCCTCTCCCACATTTTATGTTCTTGATGTCACGAGTTACATTATTTTATACTGTGTATCCACAATATACATTGGCATATTGGCAATAGATGATGGGCATTTTGCCTGTTCCCTCTGCATTGAGCCATGGGGGGATAGCTGCAGTGAGTGTTTGCACACCTGTTAACAACTGTTTCTATGTTTGCTATAGTCCTGTAGGACTCAGGAACACAAGCCCTATTGGCTTTCAGAGCTAGGTGATTTGGGGGACCTATCCCCTAGGTGTGGCAGCCTTAAAAGTCTGGGCACTATATTTGAGGTTCAAACCCTTCACTCCTAATGGATAATCTGGGAGTTGAGGGTTCTCTCTTAACTATATGGTGCTGTGTTGGGGGTGGGGATTATGGCAAGGGTATGTCTCAGTCTCTCTTACCTATTTCAATGTGGCTATTCTCTTAGTCTCCCAATGTGTAGGAGTCACTCAACTAGTTTCTGGATTCCTCTCTGAAGGAATTGTTCCATGTGTAGCCACGTATTCAGTGTGTCAATGGGAGGAAGGAAATTCAGGAGCTTCCTCTGTTGCCATCTTGGTCCAGAGTCTACAAGCATTTCAGGTAGCTATCAATTGTATCTGAGTAAAAATGAGAACTTGTAGTACCTTAGTAATGGACAAGGTACTACAATGGACAAGGTACTAAAAGGTACTACTACAGCAGGGGCACTGTGACATATGTCATTTACACTAGAGAGTTTACCAAAATATAGTAATATTTCCCTCTTTTTATTCTCTATATATTTCAGAATTGGTAAATCTGAAGTAGTCAGTGAAAAACATATACAAATTCCAAAAATATGACTGTAGGAGCCTCTTAATCCATCTCCTCTCTGTTAATCTGTCTTCTCTCTCTGATCCATCTTTCTTAAACAGAGTTCTAATCAAATGACTTCCCTGGTAAAGATGTCAACGACTTCCTACTAAATAATGTTGAAACTAACTAGACTGAAATTAAAACTTGCCAGTATTATCCCAAACTTTGCTTTTACACATTCCAACCCACAATTTTGTGAGTTAATGGTTCAATAATAAATGTCTTGAATGGAATTCAAGAATGTAATATGAACTTGAATGTACACTATTGCTAGCTAGAAACCCCTTGTCTTCTCAGTGAAAATTTTGGTGATGCCTTAGTGGATTTATATTTTGATAAAATTTTCACACAATTTAGTCATTGTGAATTCTTTAAAACTCATTTGTAATGAGGTTTCTTTAGAATGCCAAAAAAGCAAAAAGCCAAAAATGCAAAACAAAACACTGGCATGGGGATTTCCAATTAAAGGTAGAGGATTAAATGGTTTTTTGTTGAACAGTCCTTCCCAAAGCACACTGAAAGCAGCAAAATATGAAGAAAACTTCATCTCTGATGAAACTGGGACTGCACAGATCCAAACATTAAACTAGGAAGAATATCTGCCAAAACAATAGTAGTGCCTCATAACTAGGGAAGTAGGTTACCAGAAAGACAGAGAACAGAAGAAAGGGTGAGTGGCAATTGCAATTCTACTGCTGGAGGCAGTGAGGTGTGCAGTTACAAACATGCTAGATCACCCATGGAAGACTCCTGACATTCCAACCTCCCTTGCAACCCCCAAGGACTCTTGATTGTTCCCAAAAGAGAAACACACAAATTAAGGGGAGACATGTCTCAGAGGGAAGATGATAGAGGGGGCTTGGTACGAAAGTGTGTGAGACTGCAATCCGAGGTCAGATCACTCCTCCCAACCCTCCCTATAACACTTTTGGGGAAGTAGGTGGCCCAGGCCCAAGAGACCTTACTCAAAGATGCACAATAAAACCAGCAAAAGGTCTATACTAAGGTATTACAGGGAAGTTAGAAAAGAATATGAGAAGCAAAAATTAGTCAAATATTAAACATCAGAAGAGGCATCTCAAAGAAACGTACAGAAGAAAATTTCAAGGAAAATAAATTTCAAATACAGTTAACTTGGACTCTGGGGGGAAAAAATAAAAGCTCAAAGAAGACAAAGAAACCAAAGGAGAGATAATAAGTTAATTTGACAGATGATAAGTGGAAGCAAAAAAATGAAATAAAATCATTACAGAAATGAAAACCACATGAGAAGCACCCAAAATTAGAAGACAGTTTTGAAAATATAGTCAGAGAGAATAGGATTAAGAAGATAAAAAGATGCATGTAATTAGAGAGAAGATGATAGATCAGGAAGAGACACAGGGAGGATCATGGCACTGATATTAATATTGATGAAGAAGACATAAAAGAGGAAAAACTTTTTCCAATTCTGTGCGACAATGTCTATAAACTGTTATAGGAAATAAATTGGACCCCAAAATTGCATATGTAGACAAGGTTTATTATAAGTCAGACCTTATGAGAAAAGGAAGAAAACAATAGATATAAAATAATTCTGAGAATTATTTTTTGTTTTATTTTTTTTAATTTCTAGAATTTTTTTAAACTGAGTAAAAACAAAAATTAATTAAAATAAAGATCTCAGGAAATTTGCTGTATAATGAAAAAATTGGACATGCCTAAATGATTGAGGGGATTAGAATTATAGAACAGAACATAAATATTCTTAAAGTAGGCAGATTATTAAGTAAGAACTTGACAGTGAAGTATGTTAATTTCTACAACTTTCAGAGTGGTAATTCAATATGAACCATCTAAAAATCAAGAAATTGACTTAAGTATATATGGCAATTTAGAGAGTTAACCACCAAACACTTAAACACAAATTATAAATTTTTTTAACAAAACAAAAATAGATCACTTAGCAAAAGAAAAAATAGATTGAATTTTAAAATCTATTTGACTGTATGACAACTGAAAAAACATGACTCACAATGTTTTTTAAAAAGGGATAAGCAAAGGCTTACCAAGAAAATGCAAACAAAAATGAAACAAGCATTGCAATACTGACACATAATGGGTGAATTCAATGGAAAAATCATTACACAAGAAAAGGAAGAGATCTTTAAAATAAATCCAATCCAAAGTGCTAGAAACTTTTATTCTTAATTAACTTAGCATCAAAGCACATAAAGAAAACATGACATGCAAGATGGAAACAAACAGGAAGAAGCACTGTAGGAGGAATCTTTACCTCAACTTCCTGAATCTTTGACAAACCAAGTAGACAAAATATAGTAAGTAAAGATACATAAAATATTTAAATATCATAATAGAGCAGACTTAATAGGTAACTGCATTTTAAAAACATGAATAAGATTGTATCACCTTCTGGTTCAAAAATCTCCAGCTTTCCAAATTCATTATTGAGACTCCTGTCTGTCTCTCAACCTACCTCCTGCCATGGTCCTCTTCACTCACTCCATGCTGGTCAAATGGACCTTCGTGTTGCTCTCCTCAAATACCCAGGTCTTCTCACCTCCAGTTCTACTCCCCTGCCAGGCATGCTGTTCCCTCATGACTAACTTCACCCTCACTCGCTTCATGCTAGTCCCTGCTCAAATGTCACCACTCCAGAACGCCTTTGCTGAGGACCCTCCAACATGGTGTTCTCCCATCTCCTCAGCCTAGTAATTCCCCTACCTCCTTACATGACTTACTTTTCTTAAAAGCATCTGTCAGAAATGAAGATGTATCTGTATGTATTGACTTGATTATTTTCTGTCTCCTTACTAGAATGAAAGCTCCACAAACACGGAGATTTATTTTGTCTTATTCACTCCACCATCCCTAGTGCTTTGAATGGAATCTGGATATATACTTATATTTAAAATGAGTAATTATGCATTTATATATTACTTATTGAGTGAATGAATGATTTATTGATTTCTGTATCTCCCAAAAACAGAATGCATCTTTTTTTCTAAGCCCATGGTATGTGTACAAAAACTGATCACATATTAAGTCACAGAAGAACCAGAATGACTTACACAAAGTGTAAATAGTACAGAAAGCATTCACTGGCCATAATACAATAAAACTAACACTTGTATAACAAATGAAACAAAAAGAAAACCCCAGCCACTTGAAAATATTTTTAAAAATCAAAATTTAAGATTGCAGCATATCTGGAGAGTAACAGTTGTAAATGCCCTATACTTTGGAACCTATTAAACACAGCTATAGAAATGTTCCAATAGAACAATAATAGTCTAAAATGTATTTCTAAACAAGGTAAAGTAAAAATAAACAAATAACTAAACCAAAAAGTTCAAAAAAGAACAAAAACCTTGAAAATTAAAGGAAAAAATAATAAAAGTTAAATAGGAAAAAGATAGATTAGGCAAGGAAATGTATTCAAGAGCTGATTCCTTCAAAAATCCAATAAAAAATTTTAAATAGGTAAACTAATCAAGATTTTTAAAACCAAACATAAAATTTTAAATATGGAACATAAACACAGAAAAGAAATTAAATTACAGGAGGATACATTGTCTATACTGTGCAATATGTTTGACATGTGGATGAAATTATTGTCCAGATGGTATGAACCTTATCAAACCTTCAAAATACATCATTCTGAAGCTAAAGATTACAGAGCATGAAAAAGAAGGCAAATTTTAAAACTCTTATTACAAAGAATAACACAGCTACAAAAGCAAAAAACTAGATGATGATAGATGATAGATAGATAGATAGACAGATGATATAGAGATAGAAAGATAAAGAGATAGGTAGATAATAGGTAATTTCTACACATACATATAATACTGCAGACCAATCTAATCATATGCATACCATACTTCAGATCAACCTGATTTTCAAATACAATAAAAAAAATTCAAAATACAGTTGAAGAAAATACCCCATTAACAATAGCAAAAAGGGGGGAAAAACTAAAAATAATAAGAACCTTACAAGACTAATATAAAGAAAATTTGATGTCAATTATCCCTCAAATTAATCTATGAAATCAATGTAATTCTATTGAATTTTTTGCAGTGTCTCTTAATAATGATCAAGACCATCTAGAAAAATGAACACACCTGTTTAGCTAGGAGAATTCCATGGAAGAAGAGCAATGAGGGGCAACTAGCCCCACTAGATAGTTAACATGCTTTAAAGCAACTGTCATTGAAATTATCTGGTATTAGCATAGAAAAATATATACTGAGGAAAGGGACATAATGGATAGTATGAAAATAAAGCTAACTATACATGGGAATTTCAGTTTTAATTAACATGGAATTTTACTTCATTAGGGAAGTGATAAGTTAGTCAATAAGTAAGCTATAACACACTAGCCATTTAGAAAAAAGAATTAAAATAATTTCCTGCCTCATTCCTTACTACATAATATATTCTAGATGCTTCAAAGATTTAAATATAAAAAGAATTAAAATATAAAATAACTAAAATAAAATGTGAGTGAATATTTTATAAACTTAGAGTGAGGAAAACCTTTTTATGCATCAAACTCCAGAAACTCTAAAAGAAGCATTTGATCGATGTTGGTGTATAAAACTCAGTGTGCAAAAAATAATCATTGCAAAGTCAAAATGCAAAGAACAACCAAAAGTATTTTCAAAACATACGAGAGAATGATAATTTCCTTAATATATGAAAAGTTCTGACAAATGAATAAAGAAATAGATAAGCAATCTATGAGAAAATTAGTCCCAAGGACATGAACTAACATTTCAGAGAAAAAGAACTTAAATGGGAAACAAACACAGAGAAAGATGCTCAACCTCACTCTTTATTAAAGGTATACAAATATAGCAATGAGATACCATTGTTTGCTATCAGATAGTGTGATAATATACAATTCCATTGAGGGACTTAGCAAGCAGTTCATTTCCTGCACTTTTGTTAGAGAGAAGACATTGATACATACTCTGAAAGGACAGTTTGGAAATATCTGGTAAAATGTAATATACATATTCTTCATTTGGCAAAAATATCCTGCATGTAGGAATTTTTCATCCAGTTTTACCTGTATGAGTGTGCAAATACATATACAAGGAGATCAACTGTAGCATCGTTTGCATGCACACACACACAAACATGCACACAGAAGGAACAATCTAAATGTTTATTAATAGAGAATTGGCTAAATAATTACAGTAAAAACCAAAATAGAACGATGTACCATTCTTGAAAAAGAGGTAAGTCTAATGCACTGATTTATAAAGATAAAATGTCCAAGATATTCTAACAAGTGAAAAAGGCAAGGTATAAAACAGTATGCATTACTCATTTAATCTGTATAATCAAAGGAATGTGGGGTATATGCTATATAATATATAATATTATATAATAATATATAACATATATAATATTGTGCATACATACAGGAAAATGGTCTTATAGAAGCATTAAAAATCATATTGATTAAAAGAAAGTTAATATTTAACCTCTGAGGCATGGGAAGGGGAGTCAGAGAAAGAGCTATTTTTACTTTCCATTTTAAACTAATCATGCATTATTTGAATTTTTTATTATGTGTATGGTTTACTTTTTTTGAATTGAAAAAAACTAATTTAAATAATAAAAATGCTTTTTAATTAACCCAGATTTCAAAAGGTATGATCTCAAAGATCAAATAATGTTTTATTACACTAATCATTAAGATAATTTCTTTTTCTTTCCAATTATTTTGAGAGAAAAATAATGTATATTGTCAGAACAAACACAGGAAAGCTATTAAGACTACAGATAAAATGTTTTGTGAAGTGAATTCTCAGTTTGCACAAAAAATATTTCAAATATCACATGTGACAATAAAAGAGTTTCCATGAGGGGGAAAATACCTGCATTCAAGACCTAATTTTCCTTTTAACTTTCTATATTTGTAGGTGAGTCAAAACTTCAGTGATTTTACTTCTCTTTGTGGTATTTCCATATGCAGAATACCCCAGAGGTCTATGAGTCATATTTACACTTTGTAAAGCACGTTGAGTCCCTTAGAAAAATAAACTGATGTGTAATAACTCTGCAAGGGGGCTATTAATACTTTTTCCACCCTTTAATAAATTCTTTGGAATGTTTTCTTTACCCCAGTACAACCTACCTTACCAATAAAGCTAATTCCTCTTTCCCTTCTTTCTATAAGTTCTAATGCCTTTTTATGTAGTCAAATTCCCACTGGTTCTAATCAGTCCAGCCTTTAGTTTTAGTAGCATGTTACTGATAATATTTCTCAGACATTGTTTTTTCAGTATGAAGCCATTTCTTCCATCTCCCACTAGTGATGCTAAACTATGCCCCAGGGATATGTTTCTAATAATGCCTCATTCTTCTTGCCCAAACATCTATAACACTTGTAATGCAATAGCAATTTTCAAACAATAAAAAGTAAATACAAGGAATTCAACTCTTTCTTGGTTTGCAGAGAACTTTGGCTGAATGGGAGTTATTGCAAAATGTGTTCCCTCTAGGAAACAGCTTCAGTTTATAGTTAACATCCCCCTATAATCATGCATTGTTTTAACACCAAAAATACTCAAGAACTCCAACTACAAAACAGAGCAATCTCTTCATAACTTTTAGGTCGATGTTTCATTTCATCAGAAGCTTATGGTTTTAAATTGTCAATAAGAGCTAATAAATCCCAACATATGGATTGTTTCATTATTCTGATCGAGGTATTTGGCTCCAATGTGAAAATTTGCCCCCAACCTGATTTTCAGACTTCCTTTGATGAGTTGTTCTAAAATCCCGCTGATTCCAAAGAGATGTCTCTTTATGGAACAGATGTGTATCAGTGGGAATTAGGCAGACTCTCTAAGGCCTATTATCAGGAATAACAGGAAACATCACAGCATGAACAATTCTATTCCAGGAAAGTTTTTCCCACAAGTGAATCTTTGTAACTGCCTGTAGGGGAGGAGAAGATCGTTTCAATTGGTGAAACTTGGATAAAGGAATTGTCTAGAGCAAAGGGGAACCATGATCACATCCTCACCACAGCAGGCAATTTAGAAAAATTTAATGGAAAGGCTGGAAACAGATACGAAGAGGAAATTTCCAAGGTGAGCCATCTGGGATTCCTGCAATGTGCACAAGATTGAAGAAAACATCTAAATCCCTTCCCCTGTGAGTTTATGACTTAATGATAAAGGAGTTGTTTTAGGAATATCTGTCTTGTTTAAATCACAAGCCACACCGAAGAGGAATGTTGTGACAGTCAGAATGTCCATGGCAATGACTTGGGCACCAGCAATGAGGGCCTGGACAAGATGGAGGCAGAGGCAATTTGGAGGAGAAGTGGAGGTAAGGGGGAGAACCATGACAAATGGGGAAATGAAGCCCAGTAAAAGTGTTTTCCATCTATAGAATGCTTCCTATTTCACGAGAGCTTTCCTGCTTATTTTCTCACAACAATCCTATGTAATGTTAGAACAGGAATAATGCCCTTTATGCCAAGACTCAGAAAGGTTAACTGCCATTACACAATTATTGGACCTAATCTTGGGCTGGGGGGGCATTTAAGACAAAATTAAACATAGGTCTTACTAATCTTACAACCAAATCCAATACTACACAGATACACTGCAATTAAATAAACGGCTGGGAGCACAGGAGGTGCTTAATAAATATTTGAATGAATGTTGAATAAACAAATGAATGAGTGAATGCATAAATTAATTAGTGAATTCATGTTCAGTTTTTTATAACTGGATTTTTTTCTGCCTCATTGACACAAATTTCTGCCCCAATTCTCCATAAAACTTTTGAAGGGATGAACTATGCCTTTGTTACCTTCATATCTCCTGTGGAAACCCAGGGTCTAACCCAACCCACAATCTTCTCTGGTCTGGCCTACGTAGTGATCAGACAAAGCTGGGAGCAGGGCACCTCAGTTCATAGCACATGACCATAATCAATCCATGCACATCCCCACTTTTATTGTTACCTGGTTTTTTGTACCCATTTAGCTACCATCCCTGATCACATTACTCTCTTTATTTATTTGTATAAGTTTCCAGTCTTTGCTATCACTGACAATACTGTGATGACCATCCTCATATACACCTATTTCTGAACATGTGCAAGAGCTGTTTTTATTTGAATTAATTGCAAATAACTAAATAAAAACAATAACTTTAACACAGAAATCTGTATTTTCACCTTGTTTGGAAAACTGAAAAATCTGACAACTCTAAACCACTATTTCCTCTAAGAAATAGCTGGCGCTGAATTGGAGCCATGTAGGTAGGCGCTCTCCAGATTACCACTGTGCCACAACTCCATGTTGTCTCGATGACAACCCTTCACTTCTCTGTGTTGTTTTCCTATTGCTGCTGCAATAAATTACCATAAACTTAGTGGCTTAAAAAACACAAATTTATTATCTCACAGTTCCGGAGGTCTGAAGTCCAAAATGGGTCTCACTGGGTTAAAAACAAAGTGTTGGCAAGGCTGCGTTCCTCTCTAAAGGCTGTAGGGGAGAATCTATTTTCCTGTCTTTTCCAGCTTCTAGAGTCTTTCTGCATTCCTTGGCTAGAGTTCACCTTCCATCTTCAAAGCCAGCAATGGCTTTCTCATATTGCATCATTTAGATGCTAACTCTTCTGCCTCCCTCTTCCATCTTTTAAGGAGCCTTGGACCCACTCAGTAATCCAGGATAATCTCCCTATTTTACAGTCAGCTGATTAGCAAACTTAATTCCAGCTGAAACCTTTACTCCCCCTTGACATATAACATAACATATTCACAGGTTCCTGGGATTAGGACATGGACAATCGGGTTAGAGGCAGGGGGACAGGGGGCGGGGGGGGGATGTTATTCTGCCTACCATGCAGGCCAAGTGGATTGTTGATTTCTGTCCTACAGCATCTAAGTATTGGCCCACAATTATAGACACTTAACTGTTGCCTCTAAATAGAATTTACTAATAGAATTTACTGATTTAATAACAGACTGCTATTTTAGACACACTAATCACAAGATTATTCAGTATTGAACAATGAGTTTGTTCTTTACATCCTTTTATCAGCAGCCATGTAATTGCCATGAATCTCAGCCCATATAGCATAGAATCAATCTAACTCTTCTCCAATCTGATATTCCCTTAGAAGTAGATCAAAATGTTACACATTAAAGCAATATCATTAAGACACCTGCAATAACCTGCCTAACAGCTGTGGTTATTTCTGTTCTCTTAACCAAACTGAACTGTTCTTTCAGTGATTGCTTCAATTACTCTCACAACTGTAGAGCAAATGTCAATGAATCTTTACATATTCACTTGTAATAGAAACACAACTTCAACCTTCCCAGATGTCCAGGGGAGTAACTGGACCAGAAGAATGCTAGGTCCCTTCAAGTTCCAATATTCCATGATTCTACAGAACCCTTAAGAATGATGTGAGGAGGACTACTTGTTTGGTGTTCTTACTGGATGGTCCCCTGCTCTTGCCTGCCTAATTCTCTTACCAAAGAACTATTCCACACTTTAATTGGTTGAGAAACAAGATTACCTGATCAGGACAGTCTAATCCTCCAGTCAGGAGTCTGCAACTCCGAGACCCAGGAGATGCAGACTTAAGTTGTTACCCAGAAATGTGACCAACCCAGCCTCACCTCCTGCCCTGACCTACCCTATCTAGATCATTTTAACTCTCTTAACATCCCCAACCAGTCAACTTTTTTCAGCAACATGTCTGTGATATGGGATCAATCCAGACACCCATCCTCTTGGCTCCTGAAACCCTCTAGAAGAAATCACTGAACCCTACAGATTCATTTTTCTGTAAATTTTTAGTCTCCAATATCAGCTATATCTAGGGTGACCAACGGTTCTGGTTTGCCTGAAGCTGAAGGGGTTCCTGGGATGTGGCACTTAAAACTGGAACAGTTCTTAGCCTACTGGGACAAGTTAGCTGCATCCTTAACAAGTCTCAATAATCCTTTTCATGTCCTAATTCAGTTCTCTTCCCCATTCCACACATTCACACCCTTCCTCTCTCCCACACGCCCCAATGCACATGACTTTTCCTCTCTTTACAGAGTAGACTGAGACCATCAAGCCACTGCCTTGGAATAGAAAATGACCCATATAAGAAAGTGGCTTGACAAAGATTCTCTCCTTGACCAAACTCACTCAAGCTACTCTGAGGTCTTTTTCAACTAGGTCCTGACTTTTGGTCTTGTGTGTTTGTCTCTGCAATGTCTAATTTTAGCAAAAATCCTGCTAAGTCCATTTAGCCAGAATGCCCCATCCTCAGTATTTGATCACCCTAATATCTGATTGGGTTCCTCATACTCCACCATTTTCCTCGTGATGTCTGATCACCCTGGCCTGCCTTCAGCAACAATCCCCCCTTACTCTTGATGTTCCCTTTTAGTAAATTTTCATTCATTGACCCTCATCCTGCTGTTTGGCTAGAATTCTCAGTTGCTCATGCTGCATTTGGGGTTGAAGCCAATCTCTCTCCCCAGCTGCAAAACCCCATTGCAGTGGTCCCTACACCTACTGAAGTAGTCCCATCTTGAATAGCCTTTCCTACCATCTTCAACAAGTGCCATGAATAATTTTACCTTTAACAGTGTCAACAGGAAAAGGCCAGAAGACTGCCTGCAATGAGCCTGAACAAGTAAAGTTGAGCTTAATGAATTCATCACAGTCTAGGAATTGGTCTTTAACTTGCAAGAACAGGGGGAGATATGTGGTTTTGTTAGCATACTGAAGTAGGTCTGACTCTGAGGGGTGTGCTCTCATTACTCAGGTTCTCACCGACCACTATTATATACCAGAATGATTATTTATTCATTTAGGAGAGGCCCAACCATCAGGCAGAAACACTCATGTCATTATGCCAACACATCCTCTTCCTGTGAACAACTGACATGAAGAACCAAATTATCATCAGAAGGCCACTTTATTAATGTTCAATTTAAAAACAGTTATCAAGCAGAGTGGAGACTCTGATCCATCAGTCTGATTGTTGAATATCCTTGAATAAATAGATAAGTGGGAAGTTAAATAATCAAAAGATTACTTTTGTGACTATTGACCAGAACAAAGGAATATGAAGAATCTTAAAAAGCATCTTCTAGCAAAGGTAATGAGGAGCACTGTCTCACACCAGAGGGATGTCACCTAAAAGACCATGCAATACACAGCTCCAGAGGGAGGTCACTCACATATTAGTACACAATCCACATGACCATTCGTCATAGCCCTGGTAGCATACTAAATACAATACTTACCTTGTTTTTGCATTCACAGTATATATTGGAGAATGTCCCATATGAATGCTAAAGAATGATATCATTCTTTTGTAGGGTTGCATAGCATTCCTTGCTTTATGTACCTTAAATTGTTTAAGAGTTTCCAATAGAGAAAGCCAGGAGACCCTTAATTTAATCTCCTCTTGTCTTCTCTGGAGTCTAAGCCCATTAATTCTTCTCTCTCCTATATTTTGTTTCCGCACTCCACTCACACCTTCCCCATGACCTATACATGTGCTCAAGTCTTTGCCTTGATCTCTTAAGCTTTTCTCTCACTAGAATATATCTCCCCTTCCTCTCACAATCAAGATGCTAGAAAGGATGGTCTTCACTCTGACACCCTTTCTCCACTCATTCACTATTCAACCCATTGCAGTTGGGCCTCTGCCCTCATCATTATACTGAGGATAAGCTGGATACAATCACCAGCGTCCCACTACTTGCCCAAAACAATTTAATCTTAAAATCCAACTTACTTGGTCTCCTTAGTGACCATGCCCCATTTGGAATTCTTTCCTACCCTGGATTTTATGACAATGCCCAGTCCTGGATCTCCTTGGATCTAACTTTTTCCTTTCTCAGTCTCTTTTGCTAGTTTCTCATCTTCTTCCAGGATGATATAAGCCAGGATTCTACCTTTGACCTTCTTTTCACCTCACTCTATACTCTCTTTAGACTGTCTCAGGCCTCCAACATTCTTCTATATGGAATTGAACCAATATCCACATTTCTAGCCAAGGTGTGTCTGAGCTCTATCCTGTGCACCCCACTACCTGCCATGCATTTCCATCTGGATGTCTCACAGCTACCTCAAACTCAACGCATCCAAATTTTTAAATGTTCACTTCTTATGCCACCATACCTGTTTTCCCTCCTTCTCCTTTGTCTTTCATAGGTCCTCAGAGACCCACAGTATCCTCAACACTAGGAAATGTATCTTTTTTCAGGCTTGTCACTTACTTTTTCAGCCTTCAAAAATCTGCTGCAACGTCAAATAGCATTCGATGGATAGACTGAAGATGCAGCTATGCTGGCTTTCTCTCATGGAACTTGCCAACATGTGGCTCCTGAGAAACTTTCATATATCCTTTCCTGGACAAACTTTGGGGGTTCAAATTTTCCCAATTTTGACAATTTCTCCTTTGTGCCCTCGTCACAGCATTTAGCCAGACAGTCACTCACCTCTTAGATTTCTCAGGTGTCAGTCAAAAACTGGTCCAACATGTCATTCAAACCCATAGGCGCATTATTAAATTATCTGAGGTGAGGTGAGGTGCAGGCACACCCCATTCATTTCTTTGGAGGAGGAGAAAGGAGATTTACAGCAAACAAAGAACTTGCACCCAAAATTCCCTCTAATATTCAAATCATGACCCTTTCATACTCTTGATGTTATAAGAGAATTAAGACAAATATAAATGGCTGTTAATAATATCCTTAAACATTTGGCATTTTGTGTAATATCTCCTGTGGAATATATTATTTCTTGGACATTTTTACCTCAGCCAGAACTTCCCTT